>NC_060066.1:93807008-94116758 GCF_922984935.1 Meles meles
TGCAAACAGGGAACTAGCCAGTGGAATCATGGTAATCATGGAAGCCTCCAGCAATCACTCCCCCCAACCCCCGACACACACACTTTCCAACCCCTTCTCCACGCTTCTCCCTTGCCTTCTGGCCTAATCACAGGGATATTTTCTGTTTATTTGTTTGTGTGTTGGGTTGTGTTTTTATAGCAATTCTGTAGCTGTATCGACTCGCTTCATGTTCTCATGTAGATTTTTGCATCCAAATATTGGGTGTTTTTGGAGCAAGAGACACAGAAGACTAACATTTGTTACATATCAGAACTTAAGTGAAACACATTTCTTTCTGGCAACTTGAAACTTGGAGAAGTGAAATGATAGAATCACTCTATCGAGTACATGGTACCCGAATGTCACTCACATGGCAAGTGCTGTTAATCGCATTTCTTGGTGTCCAAGAATTACAAGCTTCTAGGACTGACAATAATAGTGGATTCCAGATCTTATAAACTTTCTTATCCAAACCCAGATTGCTAAAGGAAAATAGCTCATTTCTCAGATCGAAAGAGGAACTTACGGAATCTATAGCATGCTGCGTGGTGCACACACCTGTAGGCAGGAAAAAGGGACCAGATGAACCTCCACCCCCACCCTTGTTTTGTTGCCTTTAGGGGGAAAAAAATGAGGCAGTTTCATTCATGACATTCCTTTTTCTGTTGCTTTCCTTACACGCGCCTCAGTCTTTTCTGTTGGTTCATGACTCTTCTGGTTACTAAAATCCTGCGCTTGAGACACAAAGAGCCACTTTGAGGTAAACTATTAGAATGGCATAGAATTGTGGATTATCCTAAAAAAAAAAAAGTGTATATATATATATATACATATATATGTATATATATATGAAGTATATACAGACGTTGTGCAATTTCAGTATTGACTTGTGGTTGAATGAATAAGTGAAGAAATAAAATTATGTGAGGCGAGCCTCAAACTCATGGATAGCTTTGAAGGAGTGAAGATCTTGTGCGTCGTCTTTTGTCTTACTGTGTTCACTCTTTTTTTTTTTTTTAAAGATTTTATTTATTTATTTGACAGAGAGAGATCACAACTAGGCAGAGAGGCAGGCAGAGAGAGAGAGGAGGAAGCAGGCTCCCTGCCAAGCAGAGAGCCCGATGCGGGGCTCGATCCCAGGACTCTGGGATCATGACCTGAGTGAAAGGCAGAGGCCTTAACCCACTGAGCCACCCAGGCGCCCCTACTGTGTTCACTCTTGATACTGACTGCCCTGAACGTCTATACCACTCATGGCAGCACGCCTGTCACTATCGGTTCAATTCTATTCACTCAGCATTTCTGAGTACCTACTCATTCCCGGAACTCCACTAGTCCTAGACATAAAATGGGAGCAAGGGAAGGACCCTGTCCTTAAAGAGCCCTCTTCCTCGGGGAGGTAGTCCTATGAGTGCAGATGCTGCTGCAGACATGCGCAGTAACGATGATGAGGATGAAGTGGGAGGGGCGCGCATGAAGTCCTTCCGGAGCAAAGAGCTGGTGAGCTGAGAGGATGTCTGAGTGGGGCTTTGAGGGAGGAGGTCACCACGCAGATTGAGGGTCGTAGGGAAAAGGGCAGGGGGCCGCAGGAGCAGAGGTGTGGGGAAGCATAGTGGATAGTCCCCCACAGGAGTGATCAAGTTGGTGTATTCAGAACAACGCTTACAGAGTTAGAATGGCTGTAGAGGAGGCTAGAAAGGTAGGCTGAGATCGCATCATTGTGAGCCTGGCTAAGATGTACAGACTTTGCCGCCTTATTTGTGTAGGAGTATTACCTCCCGGGCTGGGTAACTGTGAGCCTCCCGGGAGCAGGGATCAGGCTTCGATCTCATACTGGTGTACAGTCAGTGCTTAATGAATATCCATGAATTAAGTTAAATAAAGAACTGGGGAATTTACTGACAGTATAAGCTTACCATTGCTTGCTTGCTTGCTTGCCTCCTTCCTTCCTTCCTCTCTTTCTTTCTTTCGATTACCCCCACACCCAACACACACACATCCATTCTGTAATGAAGTCTCACTTAAGAAATAATGTAGGGGGGCGCCTGGGTGGCTCAGTGTGTTAAGCCTCTGCCTTCGGCTCAGGTCATGATCTCAGGGTCCTGAGATCGAACCCCACATCGGGCTCTCTGCTCAGCCGGGAGCCTGCTTCCCCTTCTCTCTGTCTGCCTCTTTGTCTACTTGTGATCTGACAAATCAGATCTCTGCCTGACAAATAAACAAACAAATAAATAAATAAAATCTTAAAAAAAGAAAGAAAGAACGAACGAACGTAGGTTCAGAGGAATAAGGTGGGTTCATCCTGGGAGGGAACTTACAGGTCAGCTCACCAAAATGCAAATGTTACGGTAGATACTGAGCAACTTGCCCCAAACTGCAACACTAAGGACCATCAGGGCTGCATCCTGGGTCTTCTGAGTCCAAGTCAAGTATTCTTTCTTCTCCATCATATATTTATTAATTTTTTTCAGAAATATCACTAAAAATCATGTTGCTTAAACTTTTTCCCACTGAGAGTGTATTTTTATATCAAAGGCAATGAAGATGCAATCCATGTTTCTGTGCAATTTTGGAATGAGATGCTAGGCTGCTAGACTTTAAACTATAAAGGCTTTTCAATGGCACTATCATTTTCTGCTAATAGTTGATATAAAAAAACACTTTCATATTGCCTTTAATAGTTTCATTAGTTGAAAGCTTTGTCAAATTTAACTCATGGGAGAATTTTATGCACTTTCATATATTTACTTTTTAAAAAAGTGGATCTTTGGACATGTTGTCACTCTAAATTGCATGGGATAATAATGCCCTCACTTTTCAGAGCTTAGACAGTTTTTGTTTTTTTTCTCCTTTGGAGAAAGAAATAAAGCCACACACACAGAGATTAAAATGTAGCAACCAGAAGAGATATAATCCACATTATCTGAAACTCATGTTCTATACACAGTCTAGCTGCATTCGTGATAAGGTTTCCTAGAGCACTGTGTTTAGAAGCAACTAAGTATGATGAGGGTTGGTTGTTGGTTACTAGTGTCAGACCCATAACTGACCACAAAAACGTGACAGCCTGATAGGTATGTGAGATCCTGAAAAACTGTTTTAAACATAATCACTTCTAAGAATATTCAAAGCATAAAGACCTGTAGCCATTGATACAACCCCAAGAATATACTTAGTAAGCCCCTGAGAATATCATTCTTTTATGGCAGATTATAGCAATTTATATTCCAACAAAACTATGCTGAGGAGGCTTTTTAGAAAGTGATAATTGTATAGTATCCTTTGAGAAATATTTATATCCAGAATGCTTAAAATGCTTTAAAACATGTTATATCTGAGGTGTATACAAGTAAAAGACAGCTGTCCAGACAACTTCTCTCTCAGTACTTAATAAATGCTTCTTATATGTCAGACCCTGTTAAATACCAGGAAATTACAAAGATTAGGATGTATGAGACCTGCCTTTGAAAAGTTTGCTGTCCATTGGAAGAGACCTAATATGTAAGGTAAACTCAACCACAGGGAGAAAGACCACACTACCTAGTGATTCAGAGGGCTTTCCCAGAAGGATTTGGGCAGTTCTTTTCTTCCCTTCTCTTTTTCCTTTTTCCTTTCCTTCCCTTCCCTTCCTTTCCCCTCCACCCCTCTGCTTCCATCCTCACCCCTCCCCTTCCCTTTCCTTTCTCTTCCCTTCCTATCCCTTTCCTTTCCTCTCTATTCCTTTCTTTCCCTTCCCTTGGCTTTCCTTTTTCCTTTCCTTTTTTTTTTTCTTTTCCCTTTCATTATTTTTTTCATTACCTCTAATGATGAAATACAGTTTTGGTTAAAGTAAAAACTATGAACTCTTTTCTTTCATATACTTAACTTGAAATTCTCTCCCGTTTTCTCTTGTGACATAGCTGAAAGTCAGAAGTGTGATGAGTTCCAACACACTGCATTTTTTTTTTCCCCAAGCTTAAGCTCTTGTGACCAACAGAATGGTTATGGTCACTTTGGGATGTGACACTTTATTGGAAGGAAA
This sequence comes from Meles meles, assembly GCF_922984935.1. Classification (NCBI taxonomy): domain Eukaryota; kingdom Metazoa; phylum Chordata; class Mammalia; order Carnivora; family Mustelidae; genus Meles; species Meles meles. The sequence continues at coordinate 93,811,051 of NC_060066.1, forward strand.
GAAAAACCTTTATTTGGTGCAACAACAACAGCAACAAAATCCATCTTTGATTCTATATTGTTATTCCCATCTTATAAATGAGGAAAGAAAGACTCAGAGAAGCTAATAAGTTGGTTTGGTATTTGGCAATAATGTCTAAGCCCAGAAAATAAATCTAACTGACTTAACACCACATTATGATAGTCAAAGCTTCTCAACTGTGGGAAAATAACAGGGTCTTTGTTTTGAAATATAGTGGAAAGAACCATTGCACTGGATGAGTTTTTTACTAAGTAGACTTTGAATGAAACCCTTAACCTCCCTGGGTGGGTTTCTCCAGCTGCAAAATTAAAGGATTGACTAGATGAAACACAGAAGTATTTTTTTTTTTATTCCTTACATGATTCTCAAATATTGAAAACCAGAGTCATAGAGCACCTTTGCAATGGTTTTTAATAAAAGCAATCTATGCAGGTAGTTTCTCACTTCGTGAGAGTCTGAAGGACCCGTGCAACACTGTTATTAAGATTGTGGGTTATCACAGTAATAGGCATTGGGAGGGCATTAACAGTGTACTAAACCGGATTTATAAATTATTCTTAAAATGGTATAAATGTATTAAATACATGTAATCTAAAGGCCCCCATTTCTCAGCAAGATGGGATCTCAAAGCAGGTTTGCTGAACATCATTAGTATAGAACTTCAAACAGCATGTAGTGGAAATCATACACCAGTGAGATTTTCATAATTTAAACATACCTGTCAGTGAAAGGAGTTTGAGTTCATAATGATGGCTGGTTTTCAGCCACTTGGGAATGGCGGGTGTGCTTTCCATCGATGCTTTTCACCTTTCCCCTCCGACTAGAGTAGGCGAGGTCTCAGTGCCAATCTGTGCGACAAGCTGGCCTTTACCTAGTGCCTCAAGGTCATAATGTCCCTCTAGGCACAGTGAGCCAACAGCCAAGGCCATTGTGTGTAGTATTCGGATCTGCTAGCCTTTTACACCAAGCCCCAGTAGCCCGCCTGTTCGGTTTTACTTTGCAAAGTGTCTGTCCTCATTTTTAAATCCCATGCTGGTGGATGCTGCCTCCACCTAGACAGCTCAGGTGACACCTCGTTACCATGAGGGCACCAGTTGCTGTGCTTCAAGGAGCAGAAATAGTTGAAGGAAAAGCGTCTCGATCACCATGATCCCTTAAAGCTAACATACAAGTCGGAGACAGGTATAATGCCATCCCTACACAGCCTGTGTCGAGGCAAAGGAAGAGGCAAGGATTGAAGAGGCGGCTGCACGTGGGTTTGAATCCTGGCTTGGGGCTGTTACTGGCTTTGTGAAATTACGGAGGATACGGAACCTCTTTCCTTCTTTCTTTTTTTTTTTTTTAATCTGTAAATGGGGTCTAGAAAGCCAACCTCACATAGAGTTGTTGCATGGATGAAATGACTGTAAATGACTAGTGTGGGACGTGGTGTAGAGTCCTTGGTTGGATGTTCTATGCTGATCCTTCTGCTCCATTAGTGAGATTCTAGCGGACCACTGAAATGAACATGATAAATTAAGGACTGAGAACATACCAATGAAATTAGCAAATCTCAACCGATGAAATGAGGGTTCATCTACGCTTTCTCCATTTAATCTCGGGCACAACTTAAATTTCCTCATGAAAAATGGCAAAAATTCAGAGGGGGGCAAGTGATAAATGGCTTCTGTAATAATCCCTTCTTAGAAATATAGATCATTTTGTAACAGAAAGCAACATGATACAAATAAGACTTTTAAAATCCCTTCCATAAAGACTGACTAGATGATAATTTTGGTGACTTTTTTTTTCTTTCCCTCCTATTAACGACCCACAGGGAATATTGTAGCATTTATCACCTAATAAAATTTAATGGAAAGTTTTGAAAAAAGTTAAGAAAAAGATACTCTTAACCCAGGTGTGATGGTTGGAATTTCATCATAATTTTGGCTCTCTGTATATTTGAAAGAAATCAGAATAATAGAGAGCACTATGTAGTAATCAGTAAGAACGGCCTGTGAGAGTCACCTTGTTTTAGAGAACCATTTCAATATTTGAGAAAACCAATCTATTTTTGTACTTTGGACATCTTCCAAATTACAGTTCCCATAGAGACTTTTCCCTGTAGGATGATCTGCTCACTTAAGAAATAAGTGATTTTTTTTTCCGGATATTTTTCCCCCCTATGGCTGTAGAAAACCTATTGCCTAGCAAAATTTCAGAAGTGACCTTTCTTTTCTGACAACAGATGGCAGTGTTTTCAGGGACAATAGCCTTGTATTTATTAGCTACCAAGAAATCTTACACTACATTTCTCTCTCAAACCACCACCTCCTCCATCAGGAACTGGTACCTACAGGGGCAATTTGATTTCAGAGGATGTTTTTGTAAACGAGGAAAAAAAGGTTGGAATGAATTGTCCCTTTGTTAGAAAGTTTTAGATACATTTTCTGCTATTATTTTTATTTAGAGAAATTAAATAAAAGGGGAAACTTCCTTTGTATATAGGACTAATTAATATTACCTAAACTGTAACCTACAGATATATATTTATGGAAAATATTGCTACTTAAGCTGATAATTATCAGTTTATAGTTTTACCATAAACCACTATGCTTATTTTATGAAGGTATGGTAACACTCTCATTCTTTCATTCTTCCTTTTTTTAAAGATTTCATTTATTTATTCAACAGGGAGTGGGAGAGACAGAGCACCAGCAAGGGGGGGGTGTGGTGCAGAGGGAGAAGCAGACTTCCTCCTGAGCAAGGAGCATGATATGGGACTCGATCTCAGGACCCTGGGATCATTATCTGAGCCGAAGGCAGAGGCTTAACCCACTGAGCCACCCAGGCACCCCAACACTTTTGAGATAAAACTTAAAAAGAAATCCTAAAATGTCTGATGATACAACTAGCCAATCTTTTTTCGTATAAGTTCTTGGCATTTGGGAGCTTTGATGGGAACTGTATCTTAAATATTCTGTTGTATTCATTCAACGTGTATTGCTACATCATACAGGGGAATTCGGTGCGGACACTATGGAGAAACACTGACCAGAAGCTGGGTCTAAACACTGCACGTCAGCCTTTTCACATAGGCAGAGAGGCTAAAGAAAAGCATTCTCTGCAGGAAGGAACGCCACCAGCCATCAGGGACCCACAGATAGTTCAGTGTGTCCCAAGTGAAAGATGAGGAAAAAAGATTGGAAAACGAGGTGGCGCTAAATTGTGGAGGCCCTTAAATGACTCCATGGGCCAATGGTTTTCCCATTAAAAACAAAAACTGTGTGTCTTATCCTGTAAATGAGGTTTTGAGTGGAAGCCCAGTGCAGTTTATGATGCAAAGCAGTTGCCTTCGTCCTTGAAGCACATCCACAAAACTCTTCACTCTCTCTTCCCAATGGAGAAACACCACCGTAGAAATGACTGATAGGCAAGATAAGCATGCGTTCATTTATTCACTAAGTCATTTTACAAACCGAACACCTATTATGTGGTATGCACTTATAAGTGCATTTTGTTTAGTACTTGCAGAAGGATTATGATTCATTAGAGAGATAGAGACAGCACCAAAGTTGATGGAGAGAAGATTTTGCATAGCAAATCAAATTATATGTACTATATAGCCAAATTATAGGACATTAAATATACTGACCATTGACTAAAATGATCTCTAATGATTGCAAAGCAAAAACACACAGATCGTGCAAACCCACATCCCATGTTATGTCATCAAATAGAAATGTCATATATGCATGTATATACCTGTGTCTGTATCAGTTGATCTAAACTATGTATCTATGTGAAAAGAGTAACCAAATTAAATTGCAATTTCTTTTTATTTTACTTAAATACATTTTCTTAATATTTTGTCATTGAGACACCAATTAAAAATTTTATTTTCGGTTCAGCAATCATTTTCCTGTTCTCTTCAACTTTCGACAGTAGTTTGTGTCTGCTGTGTAGAAAGTAGAACGACTGTCCTACTTCTGTCTGTTTCCATTATGCTACTCTTTCTCTGCTGTGTTTCTTTTTCTCTCTGTGCCTGGTGGGACATTAAAGGTTCTATAATTATTTCAATAAGATCAGGGTTGTAGATATTTTTGGTCATGCTTAGCTGTTTGCTAATAATTTGGCTTCAGTGCTAAAGCCTGACACACATCTTATTTAGCAATGCATGTCTAAAACCTGACACCCTGAAGAATGTTGTGGTTATTTATCTATTGTATATCTTTTTTTTTTTTTGTAGATTACATAGTTATCTCTCAATTTTAGGAAACATACTATCATGTTTAAAATTTTCAGTATTTAAGAAAACTAATGATTTCTGAATATGAAAGAAATGTTACGATGTTGTCCTGGTGAGAAAATTAATCAGGATATAGCTAAAAAAAAATTCTAGAAGGCAGGGATTATTGGTCGATATGAGGCCCATCTTAAGAAGTTAAAACAAGGTTACAGTACTGATTACCTGGACCACAAGGTTTAACAATTCAGGCAGAGGTCTCAGAAGCCTACAGAACTGTCTTGGCAAGTTAAATCATTTAGAGTCAACATGAGACAGGCCAACCAGAATAATCTGTATTGTCCCCTCAACCTTTTTAAAAATAATTATCTGTTCTCAGTCCTGAGGAATCATAGTGGGGTTGTTGACAACCTAACAATTGGTTTGTTTCGTTTCGTTTTGTTTTATTTCATCAAGAAGGACATTAACAACAAATATATTATTAAAATCAAGGGAGGGGGGAAAGCCAGAACATTCTGGACTACAGTTGTTGCACTCACTCTGGAGAGTCTAGTGAACCTCAATTCCCTCTAGCTTCTGGAGTCCCTTAGCAGGAATGAAGGAATTCAGGGGCATGTTAGAGAGTAAAGAGGTGAGAAAAGCATGTGGAATGTATGGACTTCAGTTCTCTTGCATGATTCAGAACCCTGGGAAATCTTGGCATAAGCAAGCTCATTGGCCTTTGCTTAACCTGGCATGTCCCAACTTACTTAGCCCGTTTAAGTATAACCTACCCTCCTATTGTGGAACCCACTTTGGGAAATGCTATTCTAGAATCGTCCAGATCCTAAAATTAAACACGAGGTCTCTTCTGAGTCATTAAACTCAACTGCCAGGGCCAGGGGTGGAGGGAGAGATGGAGGAGCCATTCCCCCAGAATCTTCCAATTTCCCTGTTCCCATTGCATACCCACTTCTGTCACCAGGTGTTTTCTTTCTCCCTGAGGGCCTTCGTCTGCAGAAACATCAACTCCACTTCCCTGAGAAGAAACTACCATAATATGACATCAGATACAAAATAACACAGTTGATATCCTTGAGACTTTACCTTTAATGGTTGAAAATATATTTTTGAGCCGTGTGTCATTACAGATCCCCTTAGTCTTTGCTGGAAACATATGGGCCTAAATTAAAATAAAATTAAAAATTTCAGAAGCTTTTTAAAATAGAGACTTTATACCAACAGGGATACAAAACAGTGTTTTGTATTTATCGTTTGCCATTGTGGTGGTTGGTATAATGGAGAACATACACTCTCTCTTTCTCTTTTTGACTCGAACACATCAAGGTAAGCAGTTGAGGGAGACAGAAACCAACTGTTTTTCCATTCACCTTATTATTGAGCTGTGGTTACAGAACTTCCGTTTTGTTATCAAAAGATCTTAGCTCAAGTTTCAGTTAAGCAGAAAGAAAGAGTTAACATTTACAAGCGTAGGAAAATAGCTCTAGACACCTGTTCTGAGTTTGTATTATATTATTTAGAATAATATTACCCGGTAAATTACAGTTTCAAACTGGTGTGAGAAACGTGTCTTATTATATTGTCTCTCATGTATGTGATGTCATTGTTCTTGTTTATTCATTTTACTTAGTTTTAAATAACATGTTTTCTCTCTTCTGAGAGATCCAGCCCCTAACAGGTGTCTAACAATGGAATGTCTCTGAAAATTAGACTCTGAAGGTCTCCTCAACAAAGGACAAACAAGTCATTACCAGTTGAAAGCAGACCTCCAAGCTGCGTGATTAACCAATGGGGCACACTTGTTAGGCTCTCTCCTTTCAGGGGATGAAATGGGGCCTCAGGTGTAGCATTTTGAAAGATACAAGGAATGCTGAAGAAGTTAGTGCAAATCTCTGTGGTGTGTAATGCTGTTTAAAGAAGGACTACAGAGAGGGAAAAGAGGAAAGAGAAAAGGAAAAAAAAAAGGCAGAATTTACATAGGCATGGCTTCTCCCTATTTCATTTAAACATGGAATTCCTAAGCAATATGACAGTGCCAAGCAGCATATGTTTATTACAGCCCACGAAGGGTTTGCTTGCAGAACGGAATCACACTAGGCTCCTAATTGCTTGGTGAACACCAGACGCCCTGTCGGTGTCCGCCTGGTGGAGGTATCATGCCTCCCAGAGGTGAAACGTGGCCTCTTCAAGGAAGGAGAAGACAGGTCCGTGGCTCTGAACTGTAAAGAAGCGATATAGACATCTTCAGCCAAGAGTTATTAACCTTCATGCTAGAGGAGGTGATAGATAATATTTGGATTGGGAGAATGAACCAAAAGGTCTGGTAGACTCCCTCTCGACAAAGCTATAAAAGTCACAGGTAGAAATATATTATTGAAAACTCAGAATCTCAGGTAAAGCACATGGAAAGGAATCATACAGTAAAAACTAATTTATTCATATATACATAGCTTATTTTGTCACATAAGCTTAAATAGCCTTTTCCTCCGCAGCTAGTTTAGATCCAGTTGAATACAATAAATGTCTTGTGACAGTGCTGGCGTTTTGCTTTATGATTGTGAGCCAATGCAGAGAGCTAGCCGATGCATTCCTGGTGGAGAAATATGGTCTCTGTTGATTGAGTTGACATGATAAAGAGCAGTCCAACATGTTAATATTTATTTAAAGATACTATTGCATCAATAGATGCAATAAGTGCTTATATGAGTGCTTAAATGAGCATAAGTGCTTATAGCCGTTTATTGACATTCATTTCTTCGTGGAGCCGTAGTTATCATCGGTGGTCTCTCTGTAAACAGACATTTGACACTTGAGTTCTACTTAATACAAGGTATATTAATTGTGTTTGCCTGCGAGTCGCCATTTTAAACAGGAAAAATTAAATTGATACCTTTAAAAAAAAATGGAACGCTGTCGTTTTGGGAGAAGAATGAGTTATGTAAATAAAGATCCTGCATAAAATAAATGGTTTATTTTGCCCTGGATATTACCAAGAAAAAAAACTGACTTTGTTATTTCTGAATAGCAACAATTGAACTCCGCGATTCCATCTTGGGATACTTGTGGTATCCAATACTTGCTGTTGTCCAGTACAGTTCTTGGCACACAGTAGGCACTCACATATTGATTAGAAGAAGCAATATATTTCAAGAAGAGGAGACCAGTGTAGTGACTGAATTCCACGAGACATTGAAGACTTATAAATATGGATTTCTTTAAACTAATTTGTTATTTGGGTCATCAATATTAAACAGTCTGAGAATGGTCTGCTAGAGATTATCTTTTAAGAGCATAAAACTGAAAGCTGAAAAAAAAAAAGATTAGTAGTACCCAAGTATTTTCTGTATTATCTTTAATGCTAACATTTAAAGAATGGCAGCAATAGAAAAATCGCAAATGACTAAACCATAAAGCTAGCCTCCCCATGACAAAATTTGCATGTCCTGATACTTTTCTGAGCCACGTAATCACTGTATGTGTTACGTTAAAAGAGTTGATTTTTTATTGTCTTCCTAGCTTTCATTTCACATTTTTGCAATCGTTTTTATACTGTTTGTTTTTATTTCAGGGTTAGTCAGCTATTTATTTCATTAGTATCGAGCAAAGCAAACCAATAGATAAAGAACTGTCTTGTTTTATCTCTGTCTTTTATCATCATTTCTTTTTTAAGTAATAAATTTACATTTTATAATCATAATCATGAAATTGCAAATGAAATCAGTTCTAGAAAGATTAATTCAGTCGTGCTCACAGCTGTGAAGATTGTGGAAATAAATATCATTTTGCAATAATGTATTCTTGACAAAGGGCATAACAAAAGAATGATTTCTATTCAGAGATAGTGGGTATATTTATTTTGCATGTTGGGGGAGGGGCACTCAGCTCTAGCTTTTCGACCCTGACCTAGTTTCCTAGCTGCTTATTATTCAGCTATATGTTTGAGAAATCTCTGTAATTTAATTTGGCATCCTCTTCTGCATGTCTGCACCTAGCAGTAGGGGCTCATGATATTAGCAGTGTCCCATGCTGAATCGTATTTATTTTAAAATATCCTAACGCACTCATAACTCAGAAAGAAAGTGTTAATTGTTACCAGGGAACTGCCTGATTACAGACTTGCTGTCCCGTCCAGGGCCTTGCCATAATTAGTAACCACTGTTGACATTTAGATTTAAATTGAATTTTCTTCTAATTAAACCCAGAGGGGGTTGATCCTCTCAGATGTACAGGTTAATAAAATTAGTCAGAAACTGTTAAACAGTAAGCTGAATTCTCCAAGAGAGCTGTCCCAATGTATTGTTAAGAATTCTGTAATTAATATTAAAGGCATTCATTAAATCTGAATTGTCTTTTCCTAGTTTGAGTTGCATATGGTTTTGTAGCAGTTATCTCTTTAATTAGGCCTGTTTCCTTTGATAACTATGGTATTACTAATTTCTCTCGTGTTTGTAAATTTAGAATTATAAATACCGTTCCCCATTCCATTCTGCTATGCATAATTCACACCACCATTATTCTACGAGTATCCAATGAATAATAATAAATGCTAAAAATAAATACAGTAGTGGAATGAAATTTGGGTACTCCAGATGACTCTTAACTGTTCTCTATTTGTCACTGTCCTTGCAACAAAGATATTTAAGCTTTGAGCAGGTCATCAGCATTCCCCCCTCCCTCCCAATATCTTTCTTATCTACTCCTCCCAAGTTTTGACGTAACAGTGGCTTGATTTTGGATTGCTTTGTCTGGTGATAGGAAGTGTTTCCAATTCCAGCTGCTGTGTATATTCTACATATCAACACAGGCTTTCATTCCTCCTCCCTTCCAAAGACGAGGGGAAAATTAAAAAGCTCAACACTAGTATGAAAATAGATGACGGGAAAATTTCAAATGATGGGTGATGAGAGATGAAGCGAATTTGTTAATTTCAGGGGGAGCAGGCCAGTATTAACCCTTGGATAGAATCTTCATTTACAGGGAACTTTAACAAAGCAAAGCTTTAGCTACTCCCATCATTGTTTTATTTCTGAGCTCATTTATTAATTTCTCATGTACTCCACAGAATAATAACACATTGTCAACTTTGCCATTACACAGAAAGTCTTGTTTTCAAGATACTGATAATAGTTTATCCGTTAACAATAAATAACACTCTGTAAATACGCTTGATGATTACAGTTTCTTTTTGACATCATTCATTTCTAAAACAATCACTGTTTCCTTCCTCTCCCTCCTACCCCCCCCCCCCTCCAACTATAAAAGCTTGTAGTCCATGGTACTAGTCACTTCGGGATAATGGATTTTAGAAAAAGATTCCTACAGGATCTGGCAACATGTTTTCCTGTGTTATATTTACACCTCGAAAGACAGACATGGTTATTTTATAAAATGCTTCCTAGTTTTCTAATCAAAATAAACAGAGGGAAAAAACATGACTTCATTTTTCCTGCTCAGTCTGCTTAACTAAACTGAGTTAAATAAAAATATGACTAGTCACAGTTAAGTTTAGATGGGGAAAATTGGGGGCAGAGTAGGGTCAGCACAGGGATATCCATACCTCATACAATACTGAGAGTGAGAACTTAAAAACCTACAGAGTTTCAAATTATAGATTGATTTCTTTAACATAATCTGAAACCTCATACTTAGGACATTCTGGCTAGAGTACCTTATACAGTTGATGGTAACCTTGTGTGACCAAATCCAAAATAAGATGTTGTTTAAGAGTCTATTACATTCTTGGGGCACCCGGGTATCTCAGCCCGTTAAGCGTCTGCCTTTGGTCATGATCTGCGGGTCCTGAGATCCACCCCGCATCAGGCTCCTGGCTCAGCGGGGAGTCTGCTTAAGGTCTCTCTCCCTCTGCCCCTCCCCCTGCTTGTGCTCTCTTTCAAATAAATAAATAAAATATTAAAAAAAAAAAAGAGGCGTCTATCAGATTCCAAAAATCCAGGCAAGGAGTAAGGAGCAGAGTGTAAAATCCCGATATACAATAGCAAGTCTATTCTATGGAATAAAATAATCTCACCCATTGGCCTGCTGGAAATCCTAGAATTGAGAACCTACTGCTCTGCCCATAGTTGCACGGGGGGGGGGGGGGGGGGGGGGGGAAGATACGTAAACATGGGCTGATCGTCGTTGGCTTCAAGCACCAACGGGAATAGAATTGCCCGCATATCACAAAGGACTATATTTCACGGTATTACCACAAGCTTAATTTATTTGTTACTAGTGGTTCCTGAATCCATTTATTTCAGGGTATTTTTTAACCCCCGGGAACATATGTGAGTGCAGCAAGGGTACACTGCCTGGGAATGAGAGGTTTCTGCCAGCTAGCTGAGCACACATGGACCAGTCGCTTCACAGTCTGGGTCTCGGTTTCCTTCTAGGTAAAGCTGAGACAGTAAGCTCCCTGAACTCTCTGTGAGTCTATCTTTTCTGAAGTCAAAGAAAAAGTGAGGTGTTTGCCAAAAGATGTTTCTTTTAAACATTTTAAAAATGAGCTGTGATGATGATTGCTATTCTATTAATGAAAGATAAATTATCAGGAGTAATAGGAATTAATTTCCTTGTGTTTTTTTTAAATATTTTATTTGTTTATTTGACAGAGATCACAAGTAAGCAGAGAAGCAGGCAGAGAGAGAGGGGGAAACAGGCTCTCCGCTGAGCAGAGCGCCCGATGCAGGGCTCGATCCCAGGACCCTGAGATCATGACCTGAGCTGAAGGCAGAGACTTTAACCCACTGAGCCACCCAGGCGCCCCAATTTCCTTGTTTTTATTCCATTTTTTATTTCCTCCAGAAGCCTTTTCTAGAGTGAAAATGATACCCTGATTCTTTTAGATTTCATATTAATTTCCAGCTCCCCCTCCAATGTGATTTCATGTGAGGTCCATAGTTGAAACTTGAAGCCTCCTCCAGAGCAGGTCAAGTTCTCTGTGGACCGCATCCATTCCCATGGGGGTCAGGGTCAGTGTCGGGGTCAGCCTTTGGGGTTCGGTTGGTAGGCAGAGTTTCTTGAGTTATATTCCCCTAACACCCCATTCCCTTGGGCCTCCTGTGCTCAGTTACTCCTCCCAATATCCATGGTGTGCCTTGTACTTAATGAGCAAACGTTCATTCCCGAGTTCCTCCATTCCCTCCCCAAGCACGGGATTGGACTCTTGTTCTACACGGATAATCAAAGTCCCTCCAACAGCCAGTAATCCGAGTTCAGATTGGTTATTGGTTTACTTCACCATCAAATTTGCTGAGAGGAGGTGAGAGTGACCAGAAAGAGGAGGAGGAAGCACGGGCACCAGTGTGGCCTCTGTCAACCGAGGAATGATTTAAACATACAAGTCCAATCAGATCACTTCGGAATTAAGTTCCTTACCCCTTCCGTGAGTGTGTGAAGCCTCACCTTGACCTTTAGTGAATTTCTCCCTGTAGCACGTGTGCCCTCACCTTGTGCAGAGGGGGGTTCCCGTGCCGAGTGGTTTGTCAGGGTCCCATGTCCAATGGCGGTTTGCAAGTAATGCAAGCAGGTAATGTCGACCCCACAACAGAGGTAGCAGGAGAGAAGCTCCAATGTTGGGGTTACTATTGTGTGCAAGGAACAGAATCGAAGCTTGAATATATCATCTCAGTTAATATTCATGCAAACCCAAAAGACAGGTGGTGTTATTCTCATTACTATTACTATTCTCGTCTTAACCAATTCAGAAACTGATAGGAAGAAGGGAAACGTTAAATACCTTGATTGAAGTTTTAGACAACTCATGACTGGGCTCCATTCCCCACAGCCCAAGTTAATCTCGTTTGTGGGGAAAAAAAAAAGAGAGAGAGAGAGAAAGAGAGAGAGAGATGATGGACATATACAGATCTTAGTAGATTTCAGGACATGAGAGGATTTGCTGAGTTTTGCTAACCCACACTGCCAGGTCCAGACAGCTCGGCTGTCATAGAAATGAACACACAAACAAAAATCCTCCCCTTCTCAGATGGTAGGTGCACTTGTGGTATAGACTTGTGGAGTCACTATGTTGTACATCTGAAGCCAATGTGACATCCACTATATACTTCTATTGAAACAAAAAGATCCTTCCCTTCTCCCTTCCCAGAGCTTTTGAGTTAGAGAGCCCGAGGTGGTGGGTAGTGTCTGCTGGTCAGTCAAGGGTGTTTTCAGCCGACTTTCTTGGGTAGAGTTTCTGGGGGTGGGGGGCAGGGGGGGGCAGGGAATCTTCTACCCGGTAAAGCTGCTCATTGTGCTTAGAAGATAGAATAGAAATAAATAGGATTTTCCTTCAAGAGAAAGAGTTTTTGATGGATTGAAATCACATTGGTGGCAGGCTAATCCTTGGTCTCTTTGTTACCTTGGCTTTTGTTAAATAATGTCCAGTCACTACCTGTATCTTTATGTTCTTTAGATAAATTATGTGTAATTGTCAATCTTGACATGTTCCGTGAGTCAAGTGAAAAGGGATCTAAAATACTATATATTTGAAATTGGCTTCATGGTTTTTCCATGAGTTCTTCCTTTATCTGGGCAAACTTCTTTCCCCCAGAGGACTGGCTTTTTTTTTTTTTTTTTTTTTTTTCCATTTGGGAAAGCCACTGTGAAAGAAACACCCTTTATTTACTCTCATGATGGTTATGACTGTGATTCAGCTATGCAGTATCCAAATGGACACACATACCTACCGGCCCCTTGCACTTAATCAGGGAAGCCATCGGAGGGGACATGCACAATGATCTTTTGTCAAAAACCCCGCCAGTCTTTTCATGGAACTCTGATTTTTTTTTAACAGGAGTTGTGACTATAGAGGAAATAGACTTGTGTTCCCTTCGTGCAGTGAATGGGGATAATAGCCCTTGGCTCATTATAAAGCAGTCAAATACATTATTATAGTTGATCTTCACAATAACGCTATGCGGTAGGTGTTATTATCCCTGTTTTGTTGAAGAGGGTTGTGAGGACCGAGATTCAGAAAGGTTAAATGGCTTTCATAAGCTCATACAGCTATCAGGTGATACAGCAGGGATCACAATCCCATCAAAACCCATTGCACTGTGGTGGAATCCAGCATGATTATGGCAGGCGAAGAGGTAGCTGTAGATAAACCCGTTGCAGATTTTACATTTCAATTTTGGTTGGCCTCTTCATTCTTAAAATTATAATGCAATGTTTTAATATTATCTTCTCAACACTCCTGCCTAACATACTTCGGTACTTTTTACGGTTTCTAAATTCTGCCACAGTGGTCTTTCTGAAACATAGTAATAATAATGGCCACAGTAATTGCTAACATATTTGTGACCTGCTTTCTGAGTGTAAAGCAACTTACTAAGCATTTAATTTGCACTGTTTCATTTAATATTTGCAGTAATCTTTTCATTAAGTACGGAATACTTATTTTATTCATGAGAAAACTCAGGCTTCCAGATTTTAAGCCACCAGCCCCAAATGTCATAGCTACTTAAGTGGAAGAACTAGAAAGTGAACGCAGATTTTTGTTTCTTAAACGTGAACTTGGAAGGTCATTTTTAAAGTCAAGAGTGTAATTCTGACAGAAACTCTCTAGTCCCTCCATCTTCCAGTTCAAACAAACCGTCCAGATTTAAGGAAGACATCCTAGTCTCCTTCCATGTTTATTCCAGATCTGTATTACACATTACTTACAGCTGGTCAGATCTCTACGTACATTTTTCATTTGCATATTTCTTGCTTGTTTCACATCTCCCTTTGCCGGGGCAGTGTGGCAGGTGAGATCAGGTAGCCGCAGAAGGGGCAAAACTGGGATTTACTCACTTTGATTACTCTGAAACAGTGCCCCGAAAAGGAAGGGATCTAAGAGAGAATCCTCTACCTCAAGGAGAAGTAAAGAGAAGGAAAATGGTAGAATGTGGAGGAGAGAAATGGTGTGGAAAGGAAAATAGAGAAGAGCCCTCAGAGTACAAGATGGGAGACGGGAATGGCTTATTCTCATTAAAACACAGAAAAAGGAGGAAAAGAAGGCGGGAAAGAATACATAAAAGAAGGAGGATGGAGGAAGGGGGGCAGGGAGGAAAGGAAGGGAAGGAAGAGAGGCAAGGGAAGAAGACAGGATAGAGGAGCTGGAGAGAGGGAGGAAAGAAAAGCTAAACACAAGCCCAAAGAAAGACCCGTCATGTAAGATCTACTAAGTCTTCCTGGCCCCACTCTTCCCTTCATGCTCCCTAAGAAGAAGCAATATGTACAGCTTAAAACCAGGCGAACTAGACATTTGTAATGGGCCAAATTCTGTGAAGAAATTAACTTTCTGATGGCCATATTTGAGGCCATCTCTATAGCCTGGCAGTGTGATTTGCCAATGAATTTTTCAGGGGTAAATATCGAAGACAGCCGCCATGAGAAATTTCTCTGCCACTGTGGGAGCCACCACACTGAGAGACTTCTGGAATGTGTCATTCTCATTGAACTCTGCAGGACTTATGACTGGCCATTAAATTTCATGTAATTCTGGAGCAATAACACTTAGGGGGAAACGAGTTTCTGTATAGAAGGATCCGCCTTCAGGCAAAGAAGTAGCCATGGAGAGGTGGCCTGCCCCATGAACTGCCCGTCCTTTGGGCAGTCCTGGCAGATAAGAACAGACAAGCAGCTTTGTAACCTCTCTGATAGGACGTGATTTCAGTGAGCACAGATTTTTTTTGGTTTTGTTGGTTTTTGTTTTCCTTTATTAAAAGATAGGTACATTCAGTGGGACTCCTACTGTTTCTTATTTATCCATTTATCCATTAATAATCTTCTCACACAGGCAGCAATTTAAACCTGTACAATTTCTTTAAGGTATTTCACTCTACCACGACATTAGCCTCCAAATGTGGATAATTAAGATTCCTTATAAATCTGGATAGAACATAGTTTTCTCGTGCAAACAAATGCACAGGTGATTTATCCAGTCTTTCACCAATTGACCTGAGGCAAATGGAAATCGCTCCAATTAAAGCTGTTTTTATTTGACAGAAGAAACCGATAGGAGTAACAAGAAATAATTTTAATCTATAAAAATTAAAAAAAAACCAAAACAGACCTATGTAGAGGGCACCTGGATGGCTCAGACGGTTGAGCGTCAGACTCTTGATCTTGGCTCAGGTCTTGATCTCCCGCTTTTCAAAAACAACAAAACAAAACAAAACAGCCCAATTAGGTAGAATGCATTCTCTATCTTGAAAGTTTGAACAAACCATGAGTTCAGGTTTAAATTTACTGCAAATGAAACAGGTGATAGATCAGTGGATGGAAGTGCATGCTCAGTTTTGAAAGCAACTGAGGTCTCCTTAAAAAAAAAATCTTTTCCTTAGTACGTTGTCAGTGCCATCGCAGAGAACCTTCCAGCTTCTTACATAGACATCCCCCAGATTGATTATCCTATACGTCAGCATGGCTATCATCCATGTACTTTAGTCTCTTTACAAAATTTTTAAATAACATCAGCATGTGATGTAATTTCATGGACAGAATGATTAATCCAATTTGCCAAAAAATACCAACACAACTTTTATTTATTTAGATGTTTGTTTTTTGACATTACACAATAGGTTTCCTTCCTTCTGAAATTGTGGTTTGGTAATAATAATACATTAATTTGGTAATAATAAGACATTAATCAGATCTCCTCGCTCAGATTTAGTTCATCGATCTTTATCCCCAACTGAACTTTTCAGATCCCTTCAGATTTTCTTTGAACATAGGTCCTCGGTTTACACTTTTGGGTGTACTGTTCTTAAACTCTAGTAACTTTTGAAAGTCTGCATGTGCTTCATAAGCTTACCTGTATTGCCTTCTACTGAAAAGTGTACACACATATTTTTAAGTGCTGTGTCTCTTTTTTCTCTACCAATTTGAGACATATTGCCAGGTTAAGTTAATTTTTCAAGAAAGAAGAATTTCATAGACCTGTGTCAAATGACAGAGTATAATAATATAATAATAATAAAAGGCTACATAATTGAAAACAAATTACAACTCCCTGTTTTCCAACAGAGCAGTGGGGATTAGTGAGAGCTCTGAGAATACCTGAGAAGTAGTGGTTTGTTTTGTGGGCATGGAAGGAATGAAGGGGACTGGAGAATGCGAGTGTCGGGCCCCAGGTGAAAGGCTGAGGGACTTCTTTATAGCTTCTCTTAACCTCTGTATATCAGGATTTTGCTTCCCAATTTCTTTCTTTTTTTTTTTAATTTAAAAATTTTTTAAAACATCTTAAATTTTTTAAATTTTTAAAATTTAAAATTTTAATTCAATCAGTTAACATATAATGTATTATTAGTTTCAGAGGAAGAGTTCAGTGATTCATCAGTCTTATATAACACCCAGTGCTCATTATATCCTGTGCCCTCCTTAATGCCCATCATCCAGTTGCCCCATCCCTCTACCCCCTCCCCTCCAACAACCCTCACTTTTTTTCCTATGGTTAAGAGTCTCTTAATGGCTTTTCTTCTCTGATTTCATCTTGTTTTATTTTTCCCTCTCTTCCTCTATGGTCTTGTTTTGTTTCTTAAATTCCACAGATCATATGGTAATTGTCTTTCTCTGACTGACTTATTTCGGTTAGCACAATACCCTCTAGTTGTATCCACGTCTTTGCTTGCTGCCTGATTTTAACAGGAATCAGTCTATCATCAAGTGTGTACTAAGCCCAAGCCTATAGTCACCATTACTCCTAAGGGAAGTTAAGAATGAGTTTATGCATTCTAGAGTTAAAAAGGAATCTTCTTGGAGGAACTAAAACTTAAGCTTTAGAAGACATAATTAAAATAACTTCATTTCAATGAGTTTTCTTTTATCCAAGAGTTATTGTTTGGTTCTTTTATGCACAAAAAGATCTCACTTATCACAAATTTGGGTAACTTATTACAGTCAGCTATTTAAAGTTAGTACAGGTGAGCCTTGAACAACACGGTTGAACTGTTCAGGTCCACTTATACACAGAGTTTTTATAAATAATAAATAAATGGTACTGCAAGTGTGCTTTTTTCTGTTCCTTATGATTTTCTTAATAACATTTTCTTTTCTCTAGCTTGCTTTATTATAAGAATATAGTATATAATAATATGACATACAACATATGTGTTAATAGATTGTTACCAGTAAGGCTTCCAAATGGGGCGCCTGGGTGGCTCAGTCAGTTAAGCCTCTGCCTTGGGCTCAGGTCATGATCTCAGTGTTCTGGGATCGAGTCCCATGTCAGGGCCCCTGCTCAGTGGGAAGCCTGTTTCTCCCTCTCCCTCTGCCCCTCCCTCCACTCGTGCTCTTCCTCTCTCTTGTGTTCTCTCAATTAAATAAATAAATCTTTTAAAAAAAAAATAAGCCTCCCAGTCAACAGTAGGCTGTTAGTAATTAAATTTTGGAGGAGTCAAAAATGTATACGTGGGTTCTTGACTGCAGGGAATTGGTGCCCCAACTTCCTCCTTGTTCAAGTGTCAAATGTGTCTCACGAATTCAGGGCCAGTAGTGTACCTAGGGCCAAAGTTAAATATTATGCTTAAAGGAAGGTTGCTGGCTTTAAATCAATATGGTATCAAGTCAGTATGTAATGGATGTTACCGGAGGGTGAAATACACATTAGACCCTTTAGCAGAAACACGAAGTATAGGAAAGCATTCACACCTGTCCTTGATAAGCTTGTAATCTAGCAGTCCTTGACAATGAGGATAGCATTAGAAGACTCCGATGAGAAAGACCTAAGCATACACCTAATTACAAGTTGTTTTCTTCCCTATATCCCCCTTCCATCTTCCAATAAAAACATCAACCACGGGGGCTCCTGGGTGGCTCAGTGGGTTAAAGCCTCTGCCTTCAGCTCAGGTCATGATCCCAGGGTCCTGGGATCGAGCCCCGCATTGGGCTCTCTGCTCCGCAGGGAGCCTGCTTCCTCCTCTTTCTCTGCCTGCCTCTCTGCCTACTTGTGATCTCTGTCTGTCAAATAAATAAATCAAATATTTAAAAAAAAAAAATCGACCACAGTAGCATAGCACTTCCTTTTCTAAGGAGGGAGGTGAAGACATCAGGGCACAGGACCCCTTTAAAAGCCGGGGATAGGACGCAGCAAACTAGTGAAACAGCATTCCACTTTTTCTAAAACGATCTTTTTGTCCTTCCTCCAGAATCTCACATGTGTGGGCAAAGACCAGAGGCTTAGGAGTTCCACGTAAAGTGCTTTCTTACACTAAATAAAAGCAGCACGGACCCAGTGAATCTAAACCATGAATGTTCAGAGCACATTTGTTTCCTGACAAAAGTGAATTGTGTTGCTGTGCTTGTCTGAACATTAGAAGATCTGGAATCCGTGCAAAACATCTCCGTAAGCAAGAGCATATGACAGGGAATGCTTGAGAGAATAAGTGTACACACATTTGGCAAACTGAGGCATGGAGAGCAGCCAAAGGCTGTGCCTCTAATGGTCTGACAAGTAAAGACCCTGGGGTGTGCTGCTTTACTAATAAAAAGATTTCAGAGAGAAAATGCATCAGAACTGCTAATCTAATAGCTTTAAATCCACCAAGGACAGCCGTTCTCTTTCAACATCAGCCAAGGGACTGGTGAGTACCAGGAGATTGGGCTTTGAGCTTCACTGCAGTACCGTGGAGAAAAATAAAAGACACTGTGTTTCAATTCCAAGAAGACTGTCAGTGAACAAGTCTGTCATTCCAGAAACCAACTCGATTAGCAGGTCCTGCCTCATTGTTTCACTCTCATTATTAAAGAAAAAAAAAAGAAGAAAGAGGATAGAAATTCAGTGATTAATGACTGCTTATGTAGCAAATTCTGGAAAACTAGGTATATTTTATTTGATAATTCTTACTTTTTCAAGTTGTTAGTATGTTATTTAACAAATGCAAAAAATTTTATAAAAACCTTATTAATAGGAGCCCATTTGCCAGCGATTGTTATTAGTTTATAGAAAGCATCACCTTTCTTTTAGCTCTATCCCATACGTTGAAACCAAATGATATCTACATTGTAATACTTGCTGCCCTCATTTTGATGGTAGAATTTTTAAAGTCCACTTACGATAGTGGTATTTTAAGATTACACAAAAAATTTCTAAGAATATTTAAATATTAACATTATTTGCAAAATGAAATAAAAATACAATCACACGTGTTCCAAGTACAAACTACTATGTTCAATTTCTTTGGGGGTTGGAATAGCGAACCTTAGCATCCCTATTTACGATGGCCACAAAACGGTGTTCTATTTTATTATACCACTATGTTAATAAAAAGTAACCCAACATGAATAACAATAATAGTCACTATTCACTATGTCCTCCAGAGTGTACGTCAAACACTGTATTAAAGTACTTAGGTTATCTCATTTAATCTTTAAAACTGCCCCTGACAGATAGGAATTTTTATCCTGCCTTGTTTTTCAGATGAGTTCCCACAGCGGTGAAATAATTTGCTAGAATTTTCATAGTTAAAAAGTGGTGGGACCGGAAATCTCAAACAGATCATATACTTCCAGGTCATACTTTAAGTCTTATAAGAGCTCCTTTTTTTCAGTGGAAACCGGGTCTTTAATTATTACAAGTCACCCAAGTGTCGACGTCTCCTCTTAGACTCTAAGTTTCATGTATGGATGAGTGCCATATGTTAGCCCTTACCATGATGGCTAACAGCGGGGCGTACTTAAGGAACCACAAAAAACTTGAGATAGTGTGTTGTGGATATTACTGAAAGTCACCTCCGTGGGGGAAAGATAAAGCTATTGAAAATTGCAGTTGACTGGAATCAAACTACACTAGTTGCTCACAATTGATTGTGTGTTATTCAACCACAAAGATAAATTAGAACATGGACTTCTGCAATAGAATAGTGGTTTAGATGTCACAGAGACAGTGTGACTATTTTTATCTCTCAGTTGTAAACCATAGCTTACGGTGGCTGAAATGACATTGAACTGTTTTTCTCTTTGATGATTTACAGCCTGTATAGTGCATTTGTAAGAGCAGATGTCAAATTTTATGTATTTGGAAGTGTCAACTCTGCTGACTTATGTCTGAAGATTCTGTTCTTGAATCAATAGAATGTAGTGATTTCCATTTCTTCAAAGTGATTTCCTCAACATCATAAAAAACACATAGCGACTATTGGTCATTATAATGCTGCAGTTAAACTCTTATTTTGGGTCTTGTATTTTACATACATCATACTGTTGATCATTATTTGGTGAATTCTGACTTGAATGAACAAGGAAACGTCCAGTAAGCTGACCGTGTTTGTGCTTAAACAAATTAAAAAATGTTTGCATTTCATCCCAGACATAGCTGTCCAAAGTCGAAGATGGATTGAGCAAAGGAAAATGCATCAGGGTTTTCATAATAAAAAATTATTCCCAGAAAGTCCACATACACTTTATTCATCCCATATTTCAAATTGATTTTCATTTTACCATTTAGGGTGCAGTTACTGGTAGTCCCATCTTTTAAAAAGTCAAATTTGCATTTAAATAGAAACTGTTTCAATCATTTAACATCCGAAAACCCGAACGTTTTATTCATTCTTTTTTTTTTCTATCTCTTTTCTGCCTTTCACTGTTGAAAAAAAGCTTGTGTGGTACTTTTCCATAATCATCATGAGTTCTGAACTTCACCAAAGACTGTAAACTTCCTCTTCCTTATGTTACTCATTAAAATCCCATTCTTAACAGATCTTTGGAAATAGGCTGAGCGCAGGTGAGGCTAAAGTAGGGTAGAAGGAACTTTCTAGAGAACAAGTCTAATACAACATCTTCTTCAGTTATATCTGGAAAAGAAAACATTTCAATGAATGTAACTTATAAATAAATACAGTAACCTAATAGGAAAAAAGGCATTGAAAACAGTCCTCGTACAAGTTGTTATTTTTTAAAAATGTTGAAATAATAGAGTAATTTCTATTACCTAAAACTAACAGTAATTATTTTTATGAAAAAGTATAAATGTATAAAAATATTTTGAAGGTTGGTTTGATTTTTGTTTATTTAAAATGAGCCAAAGCCTTTTATTCTTGGGAGAAGATAAAACCAAATGTCAGTTTTATAAAAATTTAGTAATTAGCTCCAACCTTTCAAGTTAAAAATTAAAACACAATGAAACACTGTCTTAAATGTGAGGAAATGGAATTTTCCTGGTCGGCATTTCTAGACATCTGTGTATCTCTTTTCATTCATTTGGGACACCATTTTCAATAGCTCAAGAACATCAAGAAATGGCTTTAGTTGACTTGATTGTAGTATATTCATTCTGCCACAAAACTGCTTAATGTTAATGACTGATTTATTCCTTGTAAGACAGACTATTTAAGATATTTACCTTTTTGCCTATTACTGTCTTTGTACTCCTAAAACAAACAAACAAAAATACTCACTTGGTAATATCATGTAGATATTAAATGGTTAGAAGACATTTTAATATATTGGAGTTTCCTTTTATTATGTGCCTGTTTTTTATTGTTTTTAAGATTTTATTTATTTATTTGAGAGAGCGAGATAGCAAGAGAAAGCATGAGCAGTGGGTGTGGGAGAGGGCGAAGCAGACTCCCCACTGAGCAGGGGGCCCAACTCGGGACTGGATCCCAGGACCTTGAGATCATGAACTGAGCCACCCAGGCATCCCTCAGTGTGCCTGTGTTTTTAAATAAAATATATCAATTTTGTAAATTGTATTGTCAAGATGCTCTTGACAGTGCATGAGTAGTCACTGACAAAAGAAAAGTTGCCATATCCCAATTATTCATAAGCTATGATAGTTCTAAGAGTGCCTGGGTGGCTCAGTCATTGGGAGTCTGCCTTTGGCTCAGGTCATGATTCCTGGGATCGAGCCCCATGTAGGGCTCTAGCCTCGTGTTGGGCTCTCTGCTTGGCGGGGAGCCTGCTTCTCCCTCTCCCACTACCTCTGCTTGTGTTCCCTCTTTTGCTGTGTCTCTCTCTCTCTGCCAAATAAACAAATAAAACATAAAAAATTTAAAAACATGCTAATTCTACTGTGAGTGTTATATCACTTATTTTTCCTGGTGTCTTGTGATTAGGGGTGTGTGTATGTGTGTATGTGTGTGTGTTTGCAATGAACAGTGCCCCATATATCATTTTGTTTTCTGATTGACCTTCTAGCTATTCTTTACTTTTCGAATAATGATAAAAATGTCAAAATAAGTAGACCTAATTTATTAAAATGTAGTACTTTTTAAATCTTTGTTTTGTTTTGTTCTATTAATAGATCCCTATCTCTAAGGTCCTCCTTTTTATCTTGAAACTCAGGTCTATCATTAAAACTCACAACTGCGGCTGACTTTCCTCTTTGGATGCTCTCATAACTGAGTAAGGTCCAGAATTCCACGTTCTCAGTGTTTCTCAGTCCTGTCAATTCAAGTGTCATCAAAACTGAGGACTGATGGCTGTGAGTGCCTGGAGTTCCTTTTCCATCATGATTGCTGGTTGTTAGGGTGGGAGTGGACATATGTGTTAGGTAGAAGTGAGGGAGATTGAACCACAAATACTTAACATTACTTAAGTCAAGAAAACCATTAGTATTGAATTAGGTGAGAAAGGACAGAAACCTAACTGTCGGGCAGCTCTCGCTGTTCCTTTTTTTTTTTTTTTTTTTTTTTAATATTTTATTTATTTGACAGAGAGAAATCACAACTAGGCAGAGAGGCAGGCAGAGAGAGAGGAGGAAGCAGGCTCCCTGCGGAGCAGAGAGCCTGATGCGGGGCTCGATCCCAGGACCCTGGGATCATGACCCGAGCCGAAGGCAGAGGCTTTAACCCACTGAGCCACCCAGGTGCCCCTCTCGCTGTTCCTTTGATTTATGATCCTCATAGGCTACATCTGAAGGTTACCGCTTTGAAAGTCAGGCTAAACACAAGGAACCCAGGAAAGTCCTGTATGTCACAGTGATGTTGAATAAATTGAGGCAGATCAAGAGTGATCTTAGTTCCTGCAGATGTTTGGCCAACTCACTTCTGCTTGGAGACTGTTCTGGAGATTTCTATTGTGGCCGAGACTGTAATAACTAGCAAATGTGCTAAGCTCGCCCTCATGATTTTACTACCAGTCCACAGTCTCTATTTTGGAGACTCTAGAGGGATTAGTGGGAAGATAGATAGAAAGACACACCCAAATGAAGAAAGCACTTTCAAATTTCATAACTGAATTGCATGGTTTGAATGTAATTTCTTGAATTATTTCAGTATTTGACTCAGTGTCCTGAATTTTTTATAGGGAGAGTCATGATATGTGACAAAAAGAAAATTTTCTTTGTAGTGGAGTTTTGATCTCTGTAATGAGTGTGTGTGTGTGTTTCTGATTACTGATGCGATATCGCTCCACGAATGTGAAACATTATAGACTTTTTAAACTCTCAGTTGCTGTAAACAGCTGTACAAGAGTCAAGGCAGTCCTGATCTAGAGCAAATTACTTATGAAGTAACAATGCTAAATCATGTGAATCAAATCTACAAACCAGGAGTGGATTGAGAAGATTTCCAGCAAACTGAGTATGTCTAAACAAAAAACAAACAAACGAACGAACGAAATTCTGCTGCTCTTGGGTTGATCTAAAAGATACTTATAATGAAAAACGTGGGCTCAGTTATAAATCCAAGGGTAGTACAATATCCAATTGCATTTTTCTATAGCATCCAGCTCATTTTTTCCCAATGAACTTTAAATAATATTCATGTAGCCTCTAGCACCTCCTTTGTACATAGTGGGTATTCCCATAGTGTCTTCCCTATAATTACTTTATTATTTCCAGAGTGTATCACCATAGACATGATTTTCCTTTCTTATCACTTTCTCTTTAATATCACTTCTCCCTTGCTGCCGATCAATTTGATTTAGCTTTATTTTATAACCCCCTCAGCTATTATCTGTAAGAACTGAATATACACATCCATTCTTTTCATTTCCTCCAAAGGATTTCCTGCTCTTTTACCCTGTATATGGTAGATCTTTTTAGAGCAAATTCTTCCCCCTATAAAGACATATTTTAAAAGGGTACCAAGTTTTGTGTATGTGTGTGTGTGTGTGTGTGTATGAAACCTATATGTGTACACACACACACAATTGGTATATATATGATATAATTGTAATATCTATAATATATATACATTATATATATACACAAATATTCAGATTCCTAATTTCCCTTGCTCATCCAATCTTGATTTCTGAGATTGCAGAATTCCAAAGGAAAATATACTTGTGCATATATTTTAAGTTTTAAATTTGAATTTCAAAGCAAATCCAGTCCCTCTCATGGCTCCTGTGTAAGTTCTTCTGTTGATCACACAAAATGGCTTGGCTAGTTCTGCTAGTCATGACATGATAGAACCACATTCAAGTTAATAAATCAAATTTTCTCTAGAAATCCCCCAGAGTCACACCGTGATTCTGACTCAATAGCTCCCCACGCCTCTTTCTAAAAAATTATTATCATCAGGCCATTGTGTCTGTGGTGCCATCCCCTAGTCATTTGCTCTGTCTGGCTTTGTCACAGGTAGACAGGACTACCTGTCTTAGACTTAGGAATCTAAGAATTCCTAAAACTTAGGAATCTATCCTGTTCAGATATGTCCTCTCTACCAGCATTCTTACTTCAAAGTAATTTAACCTCAATGTGTTTATTTAATAATTGATATCAGAGTATGTCCTAGGTGGTCACTAAGCCCACATTCCACACCCTTTTTTCCTTCCCTTCAGGGCCTACAGAATTCCCACAGGAGTCTACTCCTGTTCTGCAGTGTTTCAGAAATTTTGTTGAGTTTACCTCTTAATTTCTTTTCTTTCTTCTCTTTGACATGCTATACCATCCAGGGCCTTCATTTCCTCTCTCTGGTCATAATGCTTTAATTTCTTATCTCTTCCTGAAATTATTTACTGATGTTTCAAAGATCAAAGAATTCCTCTTTCTTTCATCTTTGGATTTCTTTGTCAAGTTCATTTTTAAAAATTCTTTATTATTATTTTGTTATTATTATTATTTATTAGAGAGGGGGCTATGGGCAGAGGGACAAGGAAAGAGAGATAATTTTTTTTTTTAGATTTTATTTATTGATTTATTTGACAGGCAGAGACCACAAGTAGGCAGAGAAGCAGGCAGAGAGAGAGGGGGAAGCAGGCTCCACTATGAGCAGAGAGCCCGATGTGGGGCTTGATCCCAGGACTCTGGGATCATGACCTGAGCTGAAGGCAGAGGCTTTAACCCACTGAGCCACCCAGGCGCCCCAAGAGAGAGAATCTTAAGCAGGCTCCACACCCAGTGCAGGACCCGACACTAGGCTTAATCTCTGGATCCTGAAATTATGACCTGAGCCAAAATCAAGAATGACTGAGTCATCCAGGCAACCCCATCAAGTTCATTTTTAATAAAATAGTCACTTGTATTGTCAGTTACATCTCTGATCTCAAAAGCGAAAATATTTTGTTCTCCCTTGATGCTGGTCTGGTTACCACTGAGAGTTGCAGAAATGAGAAATTCTCTGTAACTGTTTGTACTTAGTTTTGTTTCAGCCATTGAGAAGGTTCAGCTGCTCTAGGAAATTTATGTCACCAAAACAAATGTTTTAATTTTAAAGCAAACATTTTGATTATAAACATGATGCCAAAGAAAACATTTGGTAACTCTAGGAAGCAACAGATTGAACTGAATTAATAAAATGAATTAGTAACTGGCAATTTTAGAGTGTGCCCTTTTGGAAGGATTCAGAGTTTTAGGACACTCACCTATTTTTTTTAAATCTTTTTTTTTTTTTTTTTTTTTTTTTTTAAACATTTTATTTATTTGACAGAGAGAAATCACAACTAGGCAGAGAGGCAGGCAGAGAGAGAGGAGGAAGCAGGCTCCCTGCGGAGCAGAGAGCCCGACGCGGGGCTCGATCCCAGGACCCTGGGACCATGACCCGAGCCGAAGGCAGCGGCTTAACCCACTGAGCCACCCAGGCGCCCCTTTTTTTTTTTTTTTTAAGATTTTATTTATTTATTTGACAGAGAGAGATCACACGTAGGCAGAGAGGCAGGCAGAGAGAGAGAGAGGGGGTAGGGAAGCAGGGTCCCTGCTGAGCAGAGAGCCTGATGCAGGACTCGATCCCAGGACTCTGAGATCATGACCTGAGTCAAAGTCAGAGGCTTAACCCACTGAGCCACCCAGGCGCCCCACTCACCTAAGTTTTTACACTCAGACCACCCTACTGTTTGCAATCAAGTTCAGCTTTCGAACTTTCATACGCAAAATGGAAAACCTCTGTGAGTTCTTTATTCAGTTAACAGAATCTTCATAGGCAGAGAATTTTGATTTTATGTTCCTAATTATTATTTGGGGACCAGATATATCTTTTAGGCTGATGATTAATAACTAAAAGATTTTTCAAATCTCACCATGTATTTTTATTGAGTCAAGGGTAATAATCCTCTTCCCCATATTAAATTAATTATTTTATACCTCCTCACCACTGATTACCTGATATTAATATGACCAAAATATTACAACAGATATTGTAGTCTGAGCCCTTATTATAATATGAATGGCCTAGGACTAAGCAACTTCCAAATTTACAATACTATTCTGAATGATATGTATATCTAAAGTGTGTAGTTGATGCAGGGTCAGAAGTAAGAATTTACCAGTCAGATATGACTTTGATGATATTTTGCCTGTGATTTGGAACCTTTATTTTGAAGACAGTCCATGCTCAGTCAAACACTGATGTGCAAACACAATACTTAAGTGGAACAGAGGAATGGCTAACTCATTGACCCTGACGTCCTTCAGCACTTGGCAGGCTGATGAATGTCGTTGTTCCAGTTGGATGGGATAGGAATCTCTGACTCTGAGGCCTTGAGGCTTAGCAGAAATCTTCAGAAGGAAAAGACTCATCAAAGAGCTAGTCCCCAGGCACAGATGCACTTAATTTGGGTACAAAGGTTGTTCAACAGTGGTATTGGTTCATGTCTTAATCCACTGGTCTCCAGCCTGGGTGCAGTCTTGCTTGTTTCTACCTTGTCTCTAAGCTGCTCTCATCTCAACAATAGCTTTCAAAGCAGCTCTCCAAATTCCCTCTTGGTACAGTTTTCATCGTATCTGCTTGTGAGTACCGACCCTTTTTTCATGGACTCCCGCAGCTTCCAGATTTCTGCCTGTGACTGTTTGGGGGCAAGGCCATGTCCCCTTTCAGCTTGTTTTGCATTGGAGATCATCTTACCTTTGTGTTTTTATAAAGCCTCTTTCAGGGTGTGCTAACAGAGGAGTCAGTCAGTCTGATTCTGGTTACTTGGTTGAAGATGTGTTTCATAGCATGGTGTGTTTCTAAAAATATTTTGGTAGAAAATCAACCCCTAAAGCTGTGTTAGTCTGAAAGAGAGTTCCAGAGGCGGGTCTCCATGTCAGAGGCTGAAATGGCGGCGGGGTGGGGGGGGGGGGGGCTGAGCATAGATAGGCATAAGGATTTCATGACTGGCTAAACCATCATCTAATTCCAGCCAATCCCAACACCTCAACTGAAACTCAACTATCATGGCCTTCTCAAAAGGAATTGGTATGATTATTTCATCATTATTGTTGTTTTTATTAAACAAAAAATAGTTTTCTAATGGGGTCAAACAAGCTGTGATTTGCTTATAGCAGTAAATATCTTTCCAAGTCATATTTTTCTCAAGTACAGCTCACTCATACCATTTGATACAAAAAGAATAAAAAATATCAAGATACAGGAGGAGGAGTCTATCTAGTGTTGAAGAACGCAAAGACGTCAAAGTTATAGGAAAGGAGCATTGACCTAATTCATTTTTCCTTCATTATTAAATTTTTGGTTTCTTATTTGCTTCTTTGTTATAACCCACCTTTTCCCAGAAAGGACTTTAAAGAGAGGCATGATTGTTATAATCTCAGCTATGTATGATTCCTTGATGATTCTGTGCTGGGGGCCTGGTGCTGCTCAGAAATGAGACCCTGTGGCCTAGGAAGGAAGACCCTTTGACATTGGACTTGGCCCCAGCCAGACCTGCCCCAGATGCTCACACTCTCCACCTGTGCTTAGCTTCCTAACTTGGGAGAACATTGCGAGGCTTTTGTTGTGAAGACTAATTAAACAACACACATAGAAAATTTGAACCCAGAAATATATGTTTTACACATGCAAAGCATTTTCACGGAAAAGGGTATTTCTTCACATTCTCCAGGACTGAAAGGAGAGTGGAAATATGCTTGTCAGAAAGAGTAAAACTGCTATAAAAATTACAAGGTTCAAACTGGACGAGGAATAGATTTCCATATTTATTGAGTAAGGGGAGAGCAGGCCTAGTAATGGAGAGAATACCAACCAGATGAAACGTGGCATCTGGGACAAGTAAATTAAAATGATTCCCAGCCCCAGGAAAAACCCACTAAAAACAACTGCTTTTTACTCTGTCTCATTACTGAGTGAGTCACCTCGGTTTTGAAATGGCACAGAGTAATCGAAATGATATTTTACCTGTTGGTAAGGATTCATTCAAGCAAGTACATCACTGAGGTACAAAATGCTCCAGTGTATTTTTCATGATGGAAAAGACGACCAGTGTATGAAGAGATGGGTCTCATCTCTTTCCTCCAGTTCACTGTATTTTTACAACATAAAAAGAACACACTTATTTTTCTATTTTGGCGGTCGTCATTTTTGAGTGTATTTCTAGCTTTCTTGTTCAGATCATACATTTTCTAGTCATATGTGTTATCCAGCAGACTGGAGCGATCTTGATAAACTACCTGTATATGCTATGTATGGCCTCAACTTGATAAAAATAACAAGTAATATTCATTGTGGCATTAAAATGAAACAAGATGATTCTCTCTCTTTTTTTTTTTTTTTTAATCTTTATTTTTAGGGCACTGTAGTTTGAGGATTGACAGTTCACGCTCTTAAGAGGAGAATCAGAAGAAGTTTGGGAGTCAGAAACAGAAATTCAGAAAAGTCATTTTGTCTTTGGGAAACTGAAATAGAAATTTTGTCTTTGGAGAATAAATCCCTAGCCTCTGTATGAGGAAGGAGCTACTTGTTGGTATTTAGTTTATGAAATACAAAGAAAATCACATTAAGGGATAAATTGGGATTTGCAATAAATGCTATACTCTTAGAGATGTAGCTCCATTATCGTATCGAATTGAAATAAAGTTAGTGGCAGATGCTATAGACAGTGATGATATTAGTGATGAAAGATTTCAAGATTTAAATAAGCTTTGTTTATTAAATAAAGGTGTGCTCTGTGCCACCAAGGAGCTCATTTGTAATCTAAGAGGAGACAGTTGTATAAATAATTTGTTGACGTGACAGACACAAAGATGTAAGCTTATATAGCACGTACAAGGAAGAGGGACCCAGAAGAGGGATGCTCTATGAGAAGACTTGACTGCAGTGAGCAGAAAGAAAGAAGGACTGGTCAGTCTTGTAGTCTTCAGGGCAGGGGGCTGCACTCCCAAGCACCCCCCACCCCCCACCCCCCACCGGCCATGTTGGCTTCCCCTTCAGGGGTTTGATTACCTGTATGGAGATAAAAGCCTGATCAACAGGGGGAAGAATCCAAAAGCTGGTTCGGGTCACCTCTGAAAGACTAAGAGACCTTTAGCACCTTTGTATGAGTATATATTTTAAGTTGGGTGGCCTTGCTTTTCCATGCATCGTGATAGCTTTGTAACCCAGTCTTACCACAGAACTACGTCCCTGGGGTGTACAGAGAGGGTAGAGAATAAGCAGCCATGCCAAAAAAAAAAAAAGAAAAAAAATTCAGCCTTCCAAACAGTAAGACTTTTCTACTAGAGGGACTACTTAGAGTTCCCAAGATAACTGGGGATTTAGTGAGTTTTTTTGGTATTTTTGTTTGTTTGTTTGTTTGTTTGTTTTTCTAAAAACAATAACAACAGTAACACAACTTGGATTTTTTGGAAAACTATAGTCTAAATATAGATCTGTGAGTTTACTGGGTTTTTTCTTAATGGAAATGTGTGTGGTGAGCATGCGTGTTTGTGTGAGTATGTGTGTGTGTTCTAATCATTCCCTCATTATGCAGATTTTTTAAAAAATATTTTATTTATCTATTTGAGAGACAAAGATCACAGGTAGGCAGAGAGGCAGGCAGAGAGAGAAGAAGGAAGCAGGCTCCCTGCTGAGCAGAGAGCCCGATGCGGGGCTCGATCCCAGAACTCTGGGATTATGACCTGAGCCAAAGGCAGAGGCTTTAACCCACTGGGCCACCCAGGTGCCCTCATTATGCAGATTTGAATGGATTCAGCTGAACACACACCACAACATAAAGTAATTATTTCTCGGAGTCTTTCTACTCTCAGGCACTACCATACACCTCAATTTAGATTCCACCAGAAAAGCAGATTTCTCTATACTAAAGTCACTACATTACTAAAAAAATTCTAAGTTCACATGGATCTTCACAGAAGGACTGAAAAAGAAGGAATGTCATTTCCCTGTTATCCACTGTCTTGCTTTCTAGCTGTTCAAGACTTGGCTCAAATCTCTAGAAACCCTTGATAAATAGTGACAAAATATTGTGGATCTCAGTAAGCTCAGTCACTTAAGTGTCTGCCTTGGGCTCAGGTCATTGTCCCAGGGTCCTGGGATCGAGCTCCGCATTGGTCTCCCTGCTCAGTGGGGAGTCTGCTTCTCCCTCTCCCCCTACTTGTTCGCGCACTCTCTCTCTCTCGCTCACTGTCTCTCAAGTAAATAAATAAAATCTTAAAAAAATATATTGTGAATCTGGGCTACAATAGGCTTGTTCTATTTTGGGAAATGTTTTCCTTAGGTAGAACACTTTGTAAGGTCTATACTTTGACCATATGTTATTACACTACCATGGTACATGCTCACTCAGCTTAAGTAGGGAATGCTGATCTCTTTACTAAAATGTAAGATGCTTTTCCCCTTAGCTTATTATGGAAGCTTCTGGAATTTCCCACAGAAGATTCTAGAATTTCCCAGAGGGACTATTGCAAGTACATTGAGAATGCAAATTATAGGAAAGGACAAAATTAATGGCTCAAGAATAAAGGTCTGTGATTTTAGAATTAAAGGAATATATTCAGGCTAGCTGTCCCTCCCTGCGCTTAACTCTCTCTAGAGGCTTGAACATTGAGTGACATGACTGAAATGAAATGCTCGATCACCATAATATTTTCATTTCCTCTCGGAAGAAACTCTGGCCACAACTTGTCTTCCATGCATTCATTATCTCTCCATGGAAAGTTCTGGAGTTTCTGCACCTGCGGATGCGTGGGATATTTTCCCAAATGATCCGTGATTCCCAGCCTGGGCCTTGGAACAACCTGCGATTACTTGACGGGTTCCTCCTTCTGCCATTCTTGGTGGAACTTCATTAATATTCATCCAAGTCAGTGGGCTTCTTGAAGATGCTCTAAGTCATAAATATCCTTAGACCATGCACCCCTCTTTCCCCTAAATGAAATCTATATCAATTAAAGCAGTACATTTGCTATGAAGCTTTAAGGCAAAGACCCTAGACCTCTTGAGCCTTCCTTGTAATTCTTGAGCCTTCCTTGTAAGAAGTCCTTCATTGTTCCTTCAACGCCTAGGGCAAGAGAGGTGACTCTTCCTCGCTCAGGTTCCAGGCTGTTGGCTAAGTTCCTGCTCTCTGTAGTGGGGATGCACCCCAGTTGGCCACCACTTCCAGAACAGAGGGGCCACACTAAGTCTGCTGACCACAGAACCTTTGCTGACAAGGCTCGCATATTCTCCTGCTGGCCCTATCCTCTCACTTCTTTTTTTCCTGAGGTGTCTGAGCCTATTCTGATTCCGTTGCTGGCGTCTTACCAAAGGAAAATATCTTACATATGCAAAAATAAAGTTAGCAAATAAACACAGCCGCAGATACAGAAAGACAATTTCTTTACATTTCTCTTGCTTTCATCTTCAAACTTTAATTTGTAAGCAAAGCAGAGAATTGACGTGAAAAGTTGTTGAGACAGTTTCACAGTGACAAAAATTATATTTACTTGGCTTCCAAAAAAAAAAAGTGGAGTAAAAATTCTAAAAACACAGTTTTGTTTAGCAAAGAGTCCTTTGTAACATCGATAAGTATGATCCATTGGGGTGTGAATGTTTTCTTTCTTGAGAGGAAGAGACCACTATTCTTTCTAGAAGGCTAATGGTAAAAATTCTTCCATTAAGTTCAGAAGATGACAGAGTCTAAACTTGGCCATGAAACCATGCAGGAGAAAGGAGTTTACTACCTAAAGCAAAAAATAATGTCGGGCACTTCAAACGTGAATGGGATTTTCAAAACAAAAATTTATTCTGGATGATCTGGAAAGGAATCGTTTGTATCCTGCTGAAGCAGACAGACACCATATTCTGGTGTTTCCATGTTTTGAAAACACTGAGCTAGCCTACCTATATAGAGAACATTCGCGTACACTGACTGTCCAAGACAGAAAAGGAAAAACTGATGTGGCTGCCTCCTCCAGGCCATCAGTCAATCCTGAAGCAACGCACCCATCGGAATTCTTTCCCGGCTTCTGTTTTAACTTCCTTCTCGGTTGCAGCCTCTGCCTACCACCCTTCGCTTTGCTTCGGTTCCATTTCAGAAAACAACTATTTTTACATAAACTGCAAAGGTACAGCCAGGAGCACGTGCGGCGGAGACAGATAGCCTGCGGTTGCCCAGGGACTTCTCATTTTATCTCTGCGCAGACCCAGCACGGCCTGCCAGGTACAACGAGTGTAACGAGGGCTCCATCTCGGCGAGGCTGAGATCCGCACATCGATACTCGGGGCTGCCTGACAGCGCGGGGAGATTCTGTGCGTCATGCTGCTCCCATTGATTACGGTTTGAAAGAGCATTAACCCTCCTTACGGCCCCGAGATACACTTTCTCCACGTGTGTGTGTTGGGAACATCAGTATGTTACGGGAGCTTTTCGGTGATTAATTCACTGCTGGAGATAAAACTCACAAAACAAGGACATTCAGAGCAGGTCTGATGATAGGCTAGCAGGTGTCTTTGGAACAATATTTAAAGCCACAAATCCCGTTTCTGTTTCATGTTACCATCGCAGAAAGAGAAACCCTCTTGGAGAAGATACACTTTTGAAGGAGAAGAAATCCCTTTTTTATTTTTTATTTATTTTGGACAGCGACAACCTAGGGGCCCTGCATGTTAGCACTTGGCTTTCCTGATATTTGACTATTCTAGAACGGTGAGCATGAGGCCAGTACAAGAATTAGTGCCTTTGACCCAAAGATATGCTTTTTAACTAGACACTGATGGTCCGAAAGTGCATTGAGGACAGAAACTGACCAAGTCCTTAGAAGCCATCAAGATAAAATCCTGAGTAGCAATCTGCCCCACCCCACCCCCATTTACTGTACTTTTTCATTTTAATGAATCTACTGTATACATTTTGGGTTTGTTTGGGCATTGTTGGGTTTTCCTAAATAGTCCTGTCACTTTGGAGAATTGGACTTCCTCTAATGCCTAAAGAATGTGATGCAGTCT
This sequence comes from Meles meles, assembly GCF_922984935.1. Lineage (NCBI taxonomy): Eukaryota > Metazoa > Chordata > Mammalia > Carnivora > Mustelidae > Meles > Meles meles. The sequence goes on from NC_060066.1 coordinate 93,844,795, forward strand.
CTTTTCTGGCTTGAAGGCCAATGCTTAATTTTCTTGTTAATCGTATCCTCAATGAACAATTCTCTTCAGCTTCATCAAATAGGGTAATTTGGACCGCATGATTGCAAACCATTTTTATCAGAATCAAAACTTATGTTTGTCAGCACATTTTTATGGTTGTCTTTACCCATCATGGTATAGGACAGCACAGTAACATCTTCTTACCTAACCGGTAGGATGATGATGTCAGCTCTGGGACCCCACACCTGAGCCAGAGCACATACTTCCTTTCTGCCTCAGTTTCCCTCATGCAAAATTTCCTATGATTCTTATGAAGCTTAGAAAAATTAATACAGGTGAAGCACTTGAAAAAATGTTCCATTTTAACAATTTCAATTTCAAGCACTCAGTAAATGTTAGAGGAAAACAAAACAAAAGCCTCTGGCACAGCATCTGTCTATGAGGAGCTAAGGAAAAACAGAAAGTGCCTTTTCTAAGGGATATTGTTAAAGGACGCATTCAGTTTAACTTTGGTCCACACTTCCAAGGGTGTGGTTAGAAGACAGGAGGATGCCTGAGTGCTCAGGCAGGTAAGCACCTGCCTCACTGTGCTCAATCACAGGCACACCTGTTGATCCATACGGAGACGGGGGATCCAACGAGGGATCTGTGAAAAGGCGTAGATTCGCTGACGGGCAACCAGAGTGAGCACGCCCCCTGCTCTGCAGAGCTCCCCTGTCCCAGCCCTCCATCCCATCTCTGCTCTTCCACATTACTGCTGCATCACAGAATGGTGGCATTGGCCCTGGAAACGGACAGTGACTTTGCTATGCTCCAAAAGAGGTTTCGAGCAAATCTCAAGAAGAAAGAGAAGAGTGCTTCCTGCTCTTTCTAGGTTCTTTTGCTTTCAGAGTTACAGAAACCAATTCGGAGTAGCTTAAGCAAAAAGGAAAACTGAGTAGGATACTGGACTATCTCATGGAATCCAGGAATTGAAAAACCAAGTTTCAGAAGGACAGCAGGATCTCAATCCCAGCACCACAGCATGGTTTAAAGCATGGAGTCTAGATGCAAATCCTGTCAGAGTTTATCAGCTCTTTCACTTGCTAGCTATGTGATCATAGGCCGGTTCTTCTTCCAGCTCTGTGCCTCAGTTTCCCCACCTGAAGAATGGAGATAATAATTCAAAGAGGTAGTATCTGAAAGGGCATGGGCAGTGGAGCACAGTAAGAATGGCATGAAGGCTGGTTAAGTTAGAACCATGGGCACTGTGGACAGAGATCTGCTATTGCTATGACTCGGCATTGGGTGTCTCGGTGTTGGGTGACTCGGCAGCAAATCTGATCAGCCCAGCCTGTGTCTGAGCACAATTTTGGATCAAGACACTGTGGTTGTCATGAGGTGTAGATCAAGCTCCTCTGGGCCCACCTGTCTCCTTGGGCTAGAGTCAAAGGGGATGGTGTCTTGAGTCTGGGCTTTGGTTAGGAGCCCTCCAGCCATGATATGCTTTGCACCCTCCTGAGTTCAAAAGAATGAGCAGGCAGGGAATTTTCCATTGGAAAATAGTTTACATGACAGTAGTCACCATTATCCACAGTTTCACTTTCAAGAGTTACTCCTTCTGTCCAGCTGTCAGAAGGTGAATCTAGCCTACCACTACATCACAACGCCCGTGTCACTCACATCACCTCCTCTCCTGGCGTGGGCATTCTGTCCTCTCCCATCATCACCACAAGAAGAAGGGTAAGTACAGGACAGTAAGATACTTTGAGAGAGAGAAGGGGACCACATTCACATAATTTTCATTACAGCGTATCGTTATAGTTGGTTCTAGTTTATTATTACTTATTGTCGTTAGTCTCTCTCATTTATAAATTAAACTTCATCATAGCGTGTCTGTATAAGAAAAACACAGTATACATGTGGTTTTAAGCATCCCCTGGGGGTCTTGGAAAGGAACGCCCTGGGGTTGCACAGGGAGGGCTGGGAGGATCGATCGTAGAGACGAACACATTGCCAAATACAGCTAATGGCAATACACTTAATTTTTTTCTGTAGAAATACCAAGTCTCTTACAACTCTAATATTTGAAGAGCTTAATGAGATGCAAGTGAAATAGCATATGTTCTTTTGTTAACACCAAAGGAGAAACAATTACTCAAGCAGACATTTAGCTCATAGTTAATGGGAACAAAACACTAGAGGCAAAATGTGTAAAGCTGCAAATATATATATATATATATATATATATGTATATATATATATATATATATGCGTGCAAATACTGGTCACATCATTGCGCAGAGGGCTGTTCCCTTCCCTCCTGGACACCCAGCATCTCAGTATCCCCTTTGTCTCTCAGGAGGCATTAGTTTATGCTGAGAAGGGCACTTTATAACATCATCCATTAGACTTAGCTAAAAAGAGTTTGTATTTTCTAAGGTTTTGTAATATTGAGTTGATCTCTCCTCAGCTCTCAGAGGAGAACAATTTGATTTTTTCTGTCTGATGTATAAGAAATCTGGTGAGCCAGTGAGGAAAGAACGGACTTCCTCCCTGTCTCGGTGGCTTGTGACGATTGGCTCCCCTCCTCCTCTGTGGCCCTGAGGTGCCTGCAAGGGCCCCCATTCAGAAGACATGGCTGCTGGGAACGCTGGTGAAGGGGCTGAGTCGTTTCCTGCTTGCACACTCTGTGTCATAACCTCGAGGGCAACATTAGGGTTTTTCTAAGGTCATTTAAATATACCTTATTTCTGCCTGAGGCACTCCCTTGAGAACCTAAGCCCCACAAGAAGCAAAATTCTTCTGGACTCTCAGCCCATCTACCATTTCTCCAAAATATGCATAGACCTCTTGATGCCAATCGGTAGACTGCTTACAGAGGCAATGGAATTCAGAGGAGAAGCTCCTCATTTGGGCTTCATTCACCTTCCCATGTTAACATCCCGGCCTTTCTTCACAGCAGGATGAGGAAGGAAAGAAGCCCGCAGGCCTGGGGAAGTTAGGCAGTGCTTGACTGCTTCCCTCTTATTTATTCAGCCCTTTTCCTGCCTTAAGACATCTTCTCTTTCTGTACTCAAGGCAGCGAGTGAGTGTATCATTTATCGGCTAATAAGTCGTCTGACAAGATAGTCGCGTTGTACCTAATTGTTCAGTTTATTTATGTATTATTGATGAGCCCGGACTTGAACTCTGCCTCCCTTGGAGGTTGCTTGATAAATCTCTTGCCTCATCCTAAAACACTGAATTACCTGCTGGAACATAACACATGACATTGCTATTACTTTGTGTTCCTATAAAGCTTTGGATATACATTTCAATATCTATGTTTAACAGTAAGAAATGGAATAGAATACATAATTCAGATTGCTCTTTGAAATTTTTTTTCAAGTATAAAACCTATTCATTAAATTGCTTTCTGACTCTTGAGGCTTATACAATTTTCATTGCTTAAAGTTATTTTGAACTGCATGAACTAAATGCCAAACTATAATCTCCCTCACGTTTCTGTGGTTTTCGTTGCCACCAGTGGAAGTGTGTTCCAGTCACTGAGATTGAGCGCTGGGAATCTGTATTCAAGTTTTAAATCCTGTGAGTTTTCGCTAGACTCCTCTGTTGAAAGCCCAGCTCTGAAACCACGAAGAATTTCCTTCACTTTGACAGTGTGCACCCTCTGATTAGTAGAACACTGAGCACTTCCCTTAAGTGTCCTCTCTTCTTGCCCTGTGTTTCGCCATCAGTAAATTTAAGTGATGACACTTAAATACTGTGTTTAAGAAGAATACTGAGGATTTTTAAATGAGTTGATTGAAGTGCATTGGAACTAGACCGTGCCATTGATTATTATAAAGATTGGGATTTGAACCATCATCAGAGCACAAAAATTACAGATCAACAGTGGGAACTTTTTGTCCCCTAGAAGATTTATAACTAGATGACCTTTATGCTCTCAGATCCCTCTACACTCACAAGCAGAAGAAACGGAAGTGGTTTTTTGTTTTTTAAAAAGATTTTATTTGTTTGTTTATTTATTTATTTAGGGCAGGAACAGAGGGAGGGGCAGAGAGAAGGAGAGAGAGTCTTGATTCCATGACCCTGAAATCATGACTTGAGCAGAAATTGAGTCGGACACCCCAGGCTCCCCAAGAAATGGAAGTGTTTTTTTTGTTTTGTTTTGTTTTGTTTTCTAAATTTCTTTGACACAGAGAGAGAGAGATCACAGGTAGGCAGGCAGAGAGAGGAGGAAGCAGGCTCCCCGCCGAGCAGAGAGCCCGATGTGGGGCTTGATCTCAGGACCCTGGGATCACGACCCGAGCCGAAGGCAGAGGCTTAACACACTGAACCACCCAGGTGCCCCAAGAAATGGAAGTTTTAAAAGTGGGAGTGCTCCTTGCAAACTTGAAACTGGTCTATTCCCGATAAAGCATTGAAGGGTGGAGAATTTCACAAAGCACTAGTGAATTTCCACCAATTCGTGGAAAACAACAAGAAGAGATTGTATAGTCTGTTGATCTCTTAACTACAGAACCAGACAACTTCTCAAAAATTTTACTAATCCTTCCTTTATTAAGCATTGTCATACTTTGTTCATTGTGGACTTTTTAGTTATTTTTTAAAATTGTGGTAATATACACATAACATGAAATTTACCATCCAAATTGCTTTCAGATGTACAGTTTAGTAATGTTAAGTAGATTGACATTGTTGCCCAGCTTACATCCAGAAATTTTTCATCTTCCTAACCTGAAACCATCCTCCTCCTTTCCATGTCCGCCTCCTCCCAGCCCCTGACAACCACCATTCTACTTTCTGTTTCTATGAGCTTGATTACTTTAGACACCACATATAAGTGGAATCCTGCAGTGTTTGTCTTCTCGTGATGGGCATGTTTCAGTTAGAATGATCAGGCTTCATCCATATTGTAGCATGTGCCAGAATTTCTTTCATTTTTACGGTTGATTAATATTCCATTGTTTGTATCTACTACATTTTGTTGATTCTTTCATCTGCTAATGAGATTTGGGGTGCTTTGACCTTTTGGCTGTTATGAATATTGCTGTTATTAACATGGGTGTATGAATATCTATTTGAGTCCCTGCTTTCAATTCTTTGGGTATGTACCCAGAAGTGGAATTGCTAGATCGTGTGTTCATTCTATGTTTCATTTCTCTAAGGAGCCTCCATACTGTTTTCCATGGCGGCTGCAGCATTTTACATTTTCACCAAGAGTGCACAAGGGCTCTAATAGCTCCACGTTCTTGTCAACACTTGTTTCTTCCCTTTCTTTTCTCTGGTATAATAGCCATCCTAATGGGTGTGAGGTGGTATCCCTTGTGGTTTTGATTTGCATTTTTCTAGTGATTAGTGATATTGAGCATCTTTTCATGTGCTTACTAGTCATTTGTCTGTCATGGGAGAAATGTCCACTCACGTCCTTTGCCCATTTTTAACAGGGTTGTTTCTTGTCTTTTCTTCTTCTTCTCCTTCTTCTACTTTTTTAAGAGCTGTCGGAGTTCTTCATATAGATATTATCTAGATATTATCTATATATCATCTAGATATTAAGCTCTTATCAGATACATGATTTACAAATATTTTCTTTCACTCTGTGGGTTGACTTTTACTCTGGTGATTATGTCCTCTAATGCGTGGAAGTTTCTGATTTTGATAGAGTCCAATTTAGAGAGATTTTTTGGTCACCTGTGCTTTTGGTGTCATACCCAAGAAATCACTGCCAAATTCAATGTCATGAAGACATTCCCCACCATCATGGGTTTTTGCATTAATGTCTACTTAAAGAAAATATTGTATTAAAATACCATTTGTCTTGACTACTCAGTTATTTAGCCCTTCCTCAAGTTTTTGTCCTGAGGCAAAGTAGCCTTGTCCTAATACGAGCCCTGAATTTCAGAGACACATAGGAACCAAGTCATTCATTTTCAGTGAAGGGAATTTTTCAACTGATGGCCCAAATTGCTTCCATGTGCACCTTGCATGCAGACCCAAGGGGAGAATTTTTGAACTATATTTATTGCATCTGATGTCAAATGTAGCATTGGGCTTTTTCAGCACGTTTTACAAAATCTCTACCGGAGAAAAGGGAAGTGATTATGTTACTGGAGAATAAGCTCAAAAGCATTCACTGAACAAAGAAGAAAGGGACACCAAGAAGAATATTGCCCAAATGGACTTGGCTTTTGGAGGTGGATGGCTTAACTGTTTTTGTCCATTTGGCATTTATTTATATGGTGTTCTACATATTTTGGTGATTGATTTTAACCATCATCCTCCATGTATGTGGAACTAGTGGTATCATGATTTCACTTTTACACTTGAAGAACTTGGGGCTCAGAATATTTGTCTACTTATTCAAAGTTTTGTGGCCTTTGAGCGGGAGAAAATAGATTTGAGCTTAGATGCATTCATGCCGTCTGTGCAAATGGTTTTCAAATTGTGGTTCCTGGCCTGGCAGCATCAGCTTCACCTGAGAATCTGTTAGACATGCAAATTCTCCTTTTCCTGACCTAATAACTCAAAAACTTGGTGGGGTGGAGCGGGGAAGGGTGGGGGCAGTAGTCTGTGTTTTAACAAGTTCTTTAGGGAATTCTCTTCATGATATGTCCAGGAACTAACACTCTATGCGACGGTGTGTATACAATCACCGAACTAGACTCAGATCTTCAGCCTCTGTTCCCAAAGAGCTCTCGAGCTAGTGGATAAAGTAGGACATGTGCACAAATGTTGCTATCAGACTGATACTGATGTAAAAGAAAATACTAATGGGGAGTTTTCTGATTCAGAGGAGAGATACATATCACTCTCGTTTGAGGATCAGGGACGGCTCTAAGAGAAGGATGGTCAAATTTGGCGATTTGATGAGGAAGTATGATATTCTGAAGAGAGGAACCATGTGAATAAATGCAGCTGGGAGGGGAACGGTGAGCTCAGAGGGCCTGTGGAGCAGCTCAGTTTGGCAGCGGTTCCAGCTTCGCTGAGCTGAGAGCAGATGGTAGAAAGCTTTGGATATCAGAATAAGAAGACTTCATTTTATTCAATTGGCAGTAGGAAGCCAGGGCATATTTTGAGCAAGGGAGAGAACCATGTTTAAAGCTGCAGTTTAAGAAATTATTCTCAGAGTTCTATGGGATGGGTTGCATGAAGAGAAACCCGGATGATAGAAGAAAAGTTAAAAGCTTATGGCAACCGTCTGGACACAAGGGGACAGGGCAGGGATTAGGACTGAAGTGGGGGAAATGGGTATTTCAGGTCTGTGATCTGGGGGCTTGGTATGAAAGGGAGAGAGAAGTATCCACAAGCTATTTAAATGATGAGGTTCCATGACTAAGGAGCATGAGATGTGACATTAATAAAAATAGAGGAACAGCTTTAGAAGGAAGAAGAGTTGAGCCTTGGAGACCGTCAGTGTGGGCTTCTGATGGCTTTCCTGGAGGAAGATGGCCGGCAGGGAGTACAAATGAAAAGATGGACACAGGCAGAGGGGTCACTGCTAAAAAAGATAGATGAGAATCAATTGATTCTCTGCCATAGAGAGCTCATTGAGAAGAGGATTCAGGGAGCCATTCCCTTGGTGGCACTTGGGAGTAAGGAAAGTGGAGTGAAGCCAAGGAAGAGGCTTTTGGGGAGATCAGTGTGAAAGTCAAAGACCACACTATCCTAGAGGAGTGGACAAGTTGCCAGTTCTGAATGAGGGGAAGGGTATGAGAAACAGAGTGTCAGGAGTGAAGACACCAGCACAAGAATTTTAGGGGCCAGGAGACAAGGGTATAAGTGGTTAGAAAAGGCACATGGCAAGCATACCAGGTTATTTTGAGACGTTTTGTGTTAATGGAAAGGAGAGAGAAATTAGTTACTTGAGGGAGTAGTGGAGCATAGGGAAGAATCCTTGGTTGGCTGTTTGGGTTTTGGGGTATATGTGTGTGTGTGTGTGTTTATAAAGAATGTGGGCCCTCGTGTAGGCAGAGGGGTGCTAAAAGATGAGACTCACCGACTGGACAATTTGCAAAAAGAGGATATAGTTGAGAGTACACAGGGAGGGCTCTCCCTGAGAAGGAAGGAAAAACATACTTCTGAAACCCAGAGGGAAAAAGAAAGAATTTGGTTCAGACGAAAGTGTGGAAGAGGAGAGGAGGAGACTCAGGCAGCTTCTTCAGGTAGATTTTTCAGTACAGTGGGAGGCAAAGTCATCATTATGGTGAGGTCATCAGGGATTGAGTATCTGAGGAACAGAAAAAAGCCTGGACTAAGCAAGATGGGGAAATGGGATGGGAGCTCGGTGACAGCTTCTGCCTTCCTTCACCTTTCCATTTTTACTCCCTGCTGGCCATCTTTATCAAAGAAACCTCATGCTCCTTAGTCACTGAATGTCATAATTTAAATATCTTGTGGGCACTTTTCTCTCTTTTGGATACCAAGTCCTGCAGATTTTAGATCTGAAATACCCATTCGATCCTAATCTGTCTGCTCTTGTCCAGACTGTTGCTATAGTCTTTTTTTTTTTTTTTTAAGATTTATTTATTTATTTTAGGGGGGTGGCAGATGGAGGAACAGGGAGAGAGAAATTCAAGCAGGCTCCATGCTCAGCCTGATGTGGGGCTGGATCTCCAGACCCTGAGATCAGACCTGAACTGAAACCAAGGGTTGGATGCTTAGCTGATTGTGCCACCCAGGCGCCCCATAGTCTCCTAACCAGTCTTCTATCACCTTGGATTCTCTTAATGCAACCCACCCAATATAGTTCTCAGAGTAATTTCTTAATTCGTGATTTTGAACATGATTCTCCCCTGCCAAAAAGAGGCTGAGCTAATTAGCAGCTAAGTAGGTGCTAAGCAGAACTGGGAGACACAACTCCTCAGTGGAATCCAACTGTTCGACTTCATGATAACATCTAGTAACATCATGTTTGTTTTGAAGCAGGGACTAAGAAAGCAGGATAGCTGGATTTCCCCAGGATTGGAGAAGTATAAAATAGGAACAGGGGAAAAAAGACAAGCATGCCAAAAGAAATAGGACAATAGAAAGAGCTTCCTTAAAAGGACCATCCTTGAAACCCAATCTGCATCTTCTTGGAGTCAATGGAACAAAGACTAGAAAGAAGTGAGTTATTAAAGGTAATAAGAAGGACAAGATAGAAGACTCAGAAGTTGAAAATGGAAGAAGTGGAAGGGGAGGAGGTTCTAGTGAGAGCAGGGAATTTTATAACAATATCCACGGAGGTCCATTCTGTATGCTGACAAGTGCATGTTCCTCCCAGCACCTAACAGGAAGCTGAAGTCTAGTCATTAATTAAAACTGTGGTAACAACAAAAAAGTGAAGGTTATTTTGAAAAGATCGACAACAGGGATATTGAAACTGGAAAATGTAATGACTAGGACAGGAAGGAAAGCAGGAAGGTGTCCTAGAAACCAAAGGACAAAGATTAGGACAGAAAATGTGGGATGAACAGCCGATGCAGACTCGGGAAGAGAAGTTGTAAGTGACAGTGGAGGGAACCAGCTCTAATCTCTACTGTGCGATGAGGGAGTGGGAAGCACTCGACACTGAAAGGGGAAATGAGCTTCAAAGACAATTCAAGTTTTATTGCCTTTTTTTTTTTTTTTTTTACACTAAGGAGCAGTGAGTAGACTTAAAAAGGAACATATCCAGACAGAGCCACATCAGAAGCTATGAGACCCTTGAGGGCAGGAAACATATTATATTGGCCTTTTTTCCCTCCTCTACTTTCCAGAAATGTGCCTGGAGCATAAGGGTGGTAGCATAATACATTCTGAATTAACCAGAGAATCAATAAAAAAAAAAAAATGTAAATAACCAAAGAGGTAAGGAGAGTGAGAAAGTCATACCTAGACTATTGTTAAATTGTATTCAATTTTAAGAAACAGGGCTGCAGGAAACAGAAGGTTTAGATGTAGGCTCAAGACACATTGCAAATAGAAGAGTAATTTTTAGGCTTTTTCAAAATTCCCCTCCCAGTGCTGGGCAGATGATTAATAGCGATTCGTGGGCTCTGGGAGGGCAGGCAAAGGAGCAGCTCAAAGGAGACAGCAAATGAGATGTTCTCCTCCCTTACTAAGTAGCGACTCATCCAGTAGGACAGAAGAGGGGACAGGCTCTGACTCCATCAGATTTTCTCTTTCCTTCCCTCATGCTTCTCAGTTCTTACTCTCAGACCTTACAGTTCAGGAGCCTAATGCTATAGAGTTAATAAGGCTGGATATTTTTTAACAGCTTTACTGAGACATCATTTCTTGCCATGAAATTCCCTTGTGCTAAATGGACAATTAAATGATTTTTATTAAATTTACAGAGTTGTGGGGCGCCTGGGTGGCTCAGTGGGTTAAGCCGCTGCCTTCGGCTCGGTCATGGTCTCGGGGTCCTGGGATCGAGCCCCGCATCGGGCTCTCTGCTCCACAGGGAGCCTGCTTCCCCCTCTCTCTGTGTCTGCTGCTCTACTTGTGATCTCTCTCTCTCTGTGTCAAATAAATAAATAAATAAATAAATAAAAATTTGCAGAGTTGTGCAACCATCTACAAAATCCCTTTTCAGGACATTGTTATCATCCCTAAAAGATCCTTCATGGGTTTGATCAGTCTTAGTGATGAACTTAATTTAAGGAAAGTAGTTACATTATTCAGTGCTTACTACGATCTGAGCTCTATTTTAAACAGTTTATATGTACCGGCTCATTTAATCCTCACAATGACCCATGAGATAGGCACTCCTGTTTCCCCATTTTACAGATAGAAAAATGGAGGCAGTGGTCACATGTATAGTAAGAGGCAGAGCCAGCATGGAACCCAAAGAACATTAGCCCCAAAGCTGTTGATCTTAGCCCATGCCATATTGCTTTTTAATATATACTGGCCATTTAAGAAGCCAGACAAAAATAGCCATAAGTATGTTCTTTCTTTGTTTCATTTTTACATCATCAGTATGGAGTGAGAAATTCAGCCTTAATGCAAAAATATCCATACATTTACATTCATTTCCCTTAAGTAGCTGATACTGGAAATATGAAAAATTATGAATAATTTTATATGGAACAGAATGAAGTTGGAGTCTTGGCAGTTATCTGGTTAACAAATTAGATCATCGAGACAGAAAAAAAAATCCTGTTTGGTGGTTTAAAATATCTGGTGTAGCTGTCCACATTCATCAAATTAATAGGATAATTGCCAATTCTCTACTCTATTTTGTTCTGTATCAACATAGCCTGAAACACAAAGGGAAGTTTTTGCCCAAATGATATAAATTTAGTCACTTGCAAACATTCCTGGTCACTAACCTAGAAAGGCTGTTGGGGATACTTGGAAATGTTCCCAGAAATTCAGTTTGAGGATGGAACAGCGCAAGAAATATAATTGTGGTATTGCCTCTTTATGAAATCAACTACTGACATTTTAATCCATGTAAAAGCCTGTATCTACTTACAGATATTTCTGGAAAGATATCATGTCAAATGAGCAGAGCATTAAATAGGCATGTCATTTTCCATTAACCCTTCCCAAATGTTAATTTAAGAAAAATCCAATTAATACTCAGTGTGGTAAGGACTGCAAGTGGGAGCTTAGACTAGAGGTTTTTATTTTTAGCAACAGAGCTTTTGGGAGGTAGACAGAGGCAACACTGGCTGAAAAGAATCCTCTTAACTCTAACTGTGTAGACCAAAAAAAAAAAAAAAAAAAAATTTAAATGCCACCAGTATAGCTCTTTTTCTACATGATATGCTGCAGTGGTGGATGTGTGTCATTATGCATTTGTCAGAACCTATGGAATATACAGCACCAAGAGTGAGCCCTAACGTACACTATGGAATTTGGGTGGTAATGACGTGTCAGCAGAGGTTCATCAGTTGTAACAAATGTGTCCTTGCAGTGTGGAAGGTCAATAGTGGGGGGGGGGAGGGGGGAAGGGAGCAGGGGTGGGGGAGGTTGTGCACTGGTGGGGATAGGGAGTATATGAGGACTCTCTGTGGTTTGCACTCGGTTTTTCTACGAACTTAAAACTGATCTAAAAACTAAAGCTTACAAATAAAAAAAAAAAAGGTAAGCTCCTTAAAAAAACAAGTCTATTAATATATGCTTTTCTATTTAGGAACAAATAGTATTTAAATGCTTAAAAACCTTCTGCTAAGATTATCAGAGGATCTAGCAACCAGATTTCTTGCCTTCTTCATTAGCATTATTCAACCAGTCTGAGAGGTGGGTTCCAGCAGTCCGGGTGTTTACTATTTTCAAGGTGTGGAAGAGAACCCAGGCTAACTTTTCTGAGAGTTCTGCCTTCTGTAGATTTCGTTTTCTCTGGACACTTCTAATTTGCTGTGTCTTCTGACTTTCCACTAGATTCCACTAGAATTGTAGTGGCCCTAGGCTCCACTTTCCCACTTCTAGTTATCCACTTTGTGAATGTCTGAGGCCATCGAAGATCCCATAGCCTGGGGTGCCTGGGTGGCTCAGTCGTTAAGCATCTACCTTTAGTTCAGGTCCTGATCCAGGAGTCTTGGGAAAAACCCCATTTCAGGCTCCCCACCCTGTGGGAGTCCTGCTTCTCCCTCTCCTGCTCCCCCTACTTGTGTTCCCTCTCTCGCTGCGTCTCTCTCTGTCAAATAAATAAATAAAATCTTCATAAATAAATAAATAGCCTTTCCTTACCAGACCCATCCATTCCTCAGACAGTCCCCTTCATGTCCAACCACCACATTCTAAATTAATGAAATTCACAACGTTATTAAACCAATGAAGGCACTATTGGGGTGATAGGCATGCTGCCTAAAAAACTGGGAATACATTCCAAACTCAGAAGACTTATTAATTAACTTTAGATTAGCTGCTCTTGCTCTTGTAGAAGATTATTTGGTCACAGGCTCCCCTTTCTTAGAAAAATTGAGGAGATGACTCATATTTGCTTTATATTTGATTTATATTTATTTAAAATATTGTTTTTAAAATTTTGGGGGGAGATAGGTTTTGGAGATAGATTTTGGTTAATAGTACATAGCCCAATATCATATCATTTTACATATTCATATTTATCTCTCAAAGAACAATATACAGGCCTCCTTGACATCTAAGACTTTTCAAAAAATAGTGGGCATTGTGAATTAGATATAATCGGCTTTTTGTTTCCATAAAGAATGGTCCTTTTTAGACAGACTGATATGTGCAAATACTCATTGTCATAATAACTGCACGAAACACAGTGGTGGAATTCCAATTTCATTTATAAAATTAATACTGCCATCTACTCAGAATACTAATGGTTTTAATGAAGACAGCATCTTGCAAACAAATAATTAGTTTTGTGCATGAAAGGATAAATAGAATTCCAATTAACAAATTGCTAATTTTTCTTAGAGCTCTCAGGTTTCAACCATGACAAGTTTTTATGTATAGTTTGAAGAATTAATTTTGTTTTTCTGTGGTTACCCAGAGTAACTGTAACTCCAAAGTATATATAATACAATGTGTGTTTATTTCAAATTAGTGGAATTGTAAGTGTGGGGCGATGTTCTTTCATTCTTGGTTTTGAAGACCATGCCCAGAGCACCTGCAACAGGGCTGTTAGACCTCTAAGAGTTCAGGGATTTCATTGCATTGAAAAAACTATTTCGGCCATATGTAAATTTTATTTTTTTTTTTTTTTAGTAGATGATATAATTGATGTAGGATTTGAGCTACTTTTATTACTTAAGTGAGTCATTTCATCATTGATTTCATCTCTCATCTCACAATTTCTCCTGAAAATGACCAAAACATCAAACTTGACACGTTTCAAACACCAGGGTTTCTCTGCAGCAACACTGTTCATATTGGGACTGGATAATTCTTTTGTAAGGAGGCTACTCTGTGCTTTCTACGATGTACAGAGACATTCTGTACTAGATGCTGGTAGTACTGCTCCAGTCCTAACCCAAAGTGGGGGGGAGGGGGCCGAGGTGGGGGCATCGTAGGGAGGTGTGGGGGTGAGGCAAATCACCTCCAGCTGAGAAACACTTCCATAGAGAATGTGGGTTGCTTTGTATATCTATCACGATATTATTAAATAGAATAAGCAAAGCTAGGGCCAATTAATCAGAAAAAATATATCAAAACAAAACTCGAATCCACAAAGATCCAAGGAAATGCTAATGCCCATCTAAATAATGGAGAATAGAGAATGTGGGTTGCTTTGTATATCTATCATGATATTATTAAATAGAATGAGCAAAGCTAGGGTCAAGCAATCAGAAAAAAAATATCAAAACAAAACTCGAATCCACAAAGATCCAGGAAATGCTAATGCCCATCTAAATAATGGAATCACTTCATCTATATGGTTGGTGTGGTTGGCATCACAGAATCCTTCTATTAAATCAGCCTCACACCTTAAAGAATGTTGGACTGAAAAGCGTCTTCAGTTACTGCTAATGGATGAAGTAGAAAGAGAAGTTGTGGAGAAAACAGCAGATGTAGGAAGCCTCAAAGGTGTCCTAAAAAATGCATATCCACAAGCCCTTTCCTTTTCAACAGTGTAAAAATGCAGTTTTTGAAAGCACAGCTTACGATCTACATAAAGGTAGGAATGTACACGTTTTTAGAAACTACATTAGCTTTTAGAACTGCTAGTCCCAATGTGTTGTTACAAATGTAGTTTCATTGCCTGAAAATGGGATGCAGTGGGGGCATCTCAAAATATGGATTTTACATATTAGATGCAAGATATTTTCCTGTCACGTGTCCAAAGAGTTTTGTTGCCTGTATTATGTACAATGGGCAATGGACACTATAATATAACTTTCTGAAGATCAAGTTAGCTCTGAAGAAAAGGCAACATTGTTCTGCTTTTAAAATAAAAATCCATCTTGGATAATTTGATCTTGCTCTAATGTTTAGTTTCCATTCTCTTCTGACTTCAGTACATGTTTAAACTATTTGTTTCAAGTTAAGTAACATTGAAGGATTTCTTAGTGACAAGACTCATTGGATATATTTAAATATGTACATTTTGCTCAGAATATTCAGAAGGCATTTCAAACAAAAAAGTCCTGAGACCACTTAATCTAACATTAATATTAATTTACTTAATAGTTATAAAAATGTATTATTCCAGAATTTTTCATAGCAAATAGGAAATGTGCAAAAGGTATTAATAATGTAAAGTTTCTTACAGAAAGTGAAATAATAAGTTACAGGCAGTAGAGATTACATAATTTCTTTGATGCGAGCGTTATAAGGAACCTTGACTGATTACTGAAACAGCCTAAGTATCTCGCTGAGTTATGCAACTGGTGAACCAGAGCAGAAATTGTTATATAGCTCCATAAAATACAATGAGCGATTGTTATCTTGTGGGTAATTTAATGCTTAAAGCTAATAAGCTATGAAAAACAAAATGCTATAGGAGACCTATGTCATTCTATATCTTACTACTATATATTTAAGTATAACTTTGCATTTTTTTATGCCAGAACAGTCTGAAATCTTCATTTTATGGCAATAAATTCACCAGAAGCAAGTTTAGTGAATGTGATATAATGTAGTTCATTCTGACTGGGTAATAGTTTCTCTGCAAATTAAGAGAGGCATTCTGTTGTACTTTGTATTTTCAGACAACTTCTCCTAAAATTGTGTGTGGTGGTTTTTAATATTTTTTTATATAATCTAAAATAACATAAGTGAAAGCCAAATAAAGAATATTTCTGGAAGAAAATATTTTGCACACACAGAGTAATAAATATGTACATATGTAAAGAACATGCGTGTATCCACATATTTATGGGCACATAGATACACACATGATGCTCTATAAAGTTTTCATTTATTGGGTGATTACACTACTATTTTCTCTTGTCTACTCCATGGCTTTGATCTAATATTTAAGGTAGGACGGCGCACTTATAAGGATAGTGATTACAAAATAATGTCTGCCTATCACTTTCTCTATTAAAGACCCATTCGCAGGTGAATTTAGGACATATTAAGCCTGATTTTGCACTGCTTTCTGCCTATGGATCTTTCCAACAAATGACGGAAACAGTCCAATAAACTCACCAGAAGGCAGAAGTACCATAGTTTCCAGAATGTTTATATGTTTAGTGCTCTGTCATTATCAATATATCCAATTCTGATTCTGAATCTGAAATGATTCTGTCATTTTCTGTATATATATATATACACACATATATATGTGTATATATATATTATGTCATCTTTAAATCTGTCATTATCAATATATCAGATTCTGAATCTGAAATAATTGCACGAAGAGCATATACAAGACTGGTCTGCTAAGGAGTGTCTGAACAAGGACTCCTATCAGAGTCTTCTCATCTCAGACCCACTGCATGATGAAATCGCTCCTACATTCCGTCCTATTCTGCCAAGCCTCCTGGCGAGCAAGAGACCCTGGATTACTCCCAGACCACATGGGGAAAGGGGAGGAATGCCTTGCATTCCGTCTGCCAGTCCGGTCGCTTTGCATTAGCATGCCGGTATAGATCTGGAGAAGATTCAGAGAGCAAACTGTTCACCAACAGCCTGATGTCAGCCTGAAAAACAGAAACTAGCAGTCACTGGAGCCGCGTGGGCACAGTCTGCCCACTGGAGCTGGTCTTGCCTCCTTGGTCCCATGAAGATGTTTCCGATTATCTAAGATCTCACAAAGCTGACTTTTCAAATGATTCCGATGAGAGCGAGGGAAGAAAGGTTTGGGTCCCCGAAGGACAGGAACGAAGGGAAAGCTAGAGTGGGATCTGATTTGCAGAAGGTGTTGCCCAGGGACGCTGGGGGTGCGGTTATTTTCATGGCTAGAAAGTGATTTGGAAACGAAAGCGCACGGAATGAAAGGGGCTGCTGCAGAACAGAATAGCGAGAGAAAGAGAGAGAGAGAAATGATTTTTGTTCTCGCGATATTGCACTGAATTTATTTAATCATTCGTCTTTGTCCTTTTGGAAATAACGGGCTTGGCCTATGCTCAGTGCAGCCTATGCTCAGTGCAGGAAATAGGAAAATCAATAGGAAGGCCCCTGCCCTCAAAGAGTTCACAGTCCAATCTAGGAGACAGGCCGTGAAACAATGGCAGTACAATGACTTAGAAGCTTCAGGAAAGCCCTAGATGCCATAGAGAACTTGGGCTGGCACAGAGGAGGGAACCCTAAATCATCGGGATTTTGGGGCGGGCTTACCTTCAGGCAGGAAGAGACTCGTTGGTTGGGAAAGTCCAAGTTTACGCCTTTTGTTCAGTCGGAATGGTTCAGTCCCTCCTTTCACACCCAGAATGTTCCAGGTTGGTTGCGCATCTCCCTGATCATCTTCACTACTGCCAGGGAAGCAGGAAAGGGAATGACAGGAAGTGGGATGTGGAAAGGTTTTCCAAACAGAGGCAGTGATAGAAAGAAGTAGAGGCAGAGGTTTTTTGGGCCGTAGGTAAAGTACTACACAATGAGGAACTCTATAGGGTGACCAAAGATGCAGTCAGGAATGAGGTTAACAGTGCTCAACACTTGGTCTGTCACCAGCCCGGGGTCTTTCCGGGCGGACGTCAGCCATGTACAAGTGGTAGAGCCATTCTCATGTGTTTGGAACTAAAGAAGTGGAAATTCACTTAAAAATCTGAGAGTATTGAAGAATTTTAGGACATGGAGGAGGAGAAGGAAGACTAGTGTAATGCACTGGTCTTGGCATCATGTAGGGTATCACGCAGTAGAGAGAAAGGTAAGAGACTCACTTCATGTATCTGTTAGACATGTGTATGGTGCTGGGTGCTTCCCCGGGGAGGCCTGGCCTTCATGACAGTCCCACGACAGGGCCATGGACACTCCCAGGGGCCACTTCTTCCCAAGTTCACAGCCACCGAGTGGCAGAGAGGGAGTCCGAAATGCCACCCTGGATCATTTGACCCCGTGGTTTTTGTAACATGCCTCCTGCCTCTGCTGACGGCTCTGGTTCAGTTAGCACTGACTCTGGAGTAAAGTGTGTTCTTGAGGAAATGCCCATCGTCGGTCAGTAGGTACCATCGCAGAAATAACAGAATAAAGTCTGCTGTCCTTAAAGTTCAGGAATTGGTTATGCTATTCGTTCATGCCACATTTATGTTGGGATTCCTAAAACCTGCATGTTGATTGAGCCTTTTCTTTGGCCAGGCTCTCGTTTCCCTTGAGCTGACTTCTCCTGTAGGATGGTTTTCCGCCATCAGACAGACTAGAACAGAGACTCTGCCCCACCCCTTTACTTACTCAATTCCTTAAGGCTGGCTGTCCTTGTTGATGAAGGATATAAGGACAGCCTGCCTCACAGGATTGTTGTAAGGATTAAAGCAGTAAATATACATGTGTGCGCTTGCTACACAAGAAGCAGAAAATTCATGTTACCCGCTGTCACCGAGACTGGGGGCCGACACGTAGTAGGTGCAACATGAAATGTGTTCAATGAATGAATGACTAACTACCATATTTTTATCTGGGACTGTGTCAGTACCATTGAATTTTGAAAGTTTTTTTTTTTTTTTTAAAGATCTTATTTATTTATTTATTTATTTGAGAGTAAGAAAGAAAGAATAGGGAGGAGGGGCAGAGAGAGAGGGAGAAGCAGGCTCCCCACTGAGCAGGGAGCCTGACACGGGACCCCTTCCCCGCATCCCAGGATCCTGAGATCATGACCAGAGCTGAACGCAGACACTTAACCAACTGAGCCACCCAGGCGCCCCAGTGCCATTGCATTTTAATGGGCCAGTGAGATCAGGCTGGACTGCTTACCCAGATCTTCCCATGTGGTGATAGTTTCTTCTCTCAAGTTTTCAACAAAAGAGCATCATACGGTGCCATTCCAGAAAATAAAGGAGAACAATCACTTCTCACCGTGCAGTATAAATAAGGTTTAGATTAGAAGCACATAAGCTGTTTCCAGCAACAAGACTTGGAGTTTCAGATCTGACATGTTTCTGACAAAGGAGGATGAAGGACTGGGGATAATGCTACCCAAAAAAAAAAAAAGAAAAAGAAAGAAAGAAAATCAAATGAGAGAGCAGGATGATCTAAGGGGAATAGTTTGAACTACTATAAACATGTAGACAATAAAAGAAACTTTGGAATGGAAACTCTATAGACCATATAATGCATATGCCTTGGGAGGGGGGATGTCTTCTGCACAAAGCCTTAAGCTAATGCAGGGAAAATTATGCCATAAGCTTCAGAAAAATGTGGATAAGTCGGCAGGGAAAGTCACATGAGATCATGGATTAAATATCAAAGGAGGTTATGCAAAAATAGATATAACTGAATAGTATTTGAAGATGTTAAAGAAAATTTAGGAAAATACACTCCTTCTGATAATAACAAAATGGATTGAGTGACTTCCTAGGTTTCTCAAAATGACAGATATATGCCAAATAGAGCTTTGCTTCCTTTCACGGTGGACAAACGCAGACTCAATAACCTGAAGGATTTAATCTAGTTTCTTAAAATGTCATTATGTTTCTATTTGGAAAACAGAAACTCTGTCTCTTGAAAAAAAAAAATAAATGTCAAATACGATCTTGAAAAGAAGAAAAGAATGGATATAAACTAAATATCTTGTATTTCTAATTGGTCAAGTCTGCCCTGAAAATACCAGAATATATTTCAACACCTGTCCTACCATTAGGAGATTTTAATTACCATAAATCTATTCCTGTAACATCATTGTTATATTTAAACACAATGTTATTTTCTGAGTAATAATAATAGGGAAGTGAGAATCTCCATCTTAATAAATCTGTACCTTCCTATTTGTATTTTTATTTGGTACTACCACTTCTAATTTCAAAATTATTCAATAATTGTTTGTCTTCAGATCTTTTTTAAAAGTTTGTATAAGCCACTCAGTTGTCACCTAACCAGCCTATAACTTCTGTTAATCTTTTTTATAAATCCATCATGCAGGTCTCCTAACCTTACTAATATTCTGAACTTCTGCTAGTCTCTTACATTCTTCTTGTTTTGAGAGAAACATTCTTTTGTTTTTCCCAGAAAGGGGCATGTTCTTCCAGACCAGACACGTGTAGAAAAATACTCTCACTTTTTTTTCTGTGCATGTCAGATACTAAATATGCTCACCGTGCTTAAGAAGGAAGACTAGCAATAAAAGAGCCAGCCCCCCAAAAATAATGACTTTCATACTTTTCATTCCACATCTATGTAGGATTAGGAGCCGTGGTAAATGAGGTGAGAGCTGATATCATGTGGAAATAGTGAGCTTAGGTAAGGATTGCCAGCAAGTTTGAATGTACTTCTCAAATTGTTCCCTCACTGCATGGATTCAGAAAAATCTGTCTAAAACATGACAAGTTAAAGGAATGTTCTGAACTGATCATTTGAAACGACACTAGTTTCAACTGAACAGTGTAGAGTTTTACAGCTTTATGCTTTATAGAGATTCAGAAATTACTTGGGAATTCATTTCAAAAACAATGTTCCTACCTGGAATCAGAAATCATTGCTCCTGATTTTCTAATATCACACACTTTGTGGAGGGAGGCCTTTTAGTTAAAACCATGTGTGTTTTCAGTCGTTTGAACTTATTTCCATTAGACTCACCAGAATGGAGTTGGACCGATAGTTAAGCTTTTATCCCATACATTCTTTGCTTTCTTAAATAATGCATAATGAAAATGTTTTGCTTTGTGTTGGAAAGTTGGGGTTAATGAAGGTTTCTAGAAACTTGCTTTTTTTTTTTTTTTTTCCTTTCAAACAGAGTGATGTTTTCATGATACAGGAAAATCTTTGTTCTTCTATTTATTACTATTTCATAAGTTTGTTTCTGTCTTTGCCCAGGAATTGAGAATAGAATTAATGATTCTTTTTTTTTTTTTTTGATTTTGTTTATGTATTTTTGTGTGTGTGTGAGAGAGAGAGAGCAAGCATGAGCAGGGGGAGGGGCAGAGGGAGAAGCAGACTCCTGGCTGAGCAGGGAGCCTGATGTGGAACTTGACCCCGGGACCCTGGGATCATGACCTGAGTCGAGGGCAGATGCTTAACCAACTGAGCCACCCAAGTACCCCAGAATTAATGATTCTTTTTTTTTTTTTAAGATTTTATTTATTTATTTGACAGAGAGAGATCACAAGTAGGCAGAGAGGCAGGCAGAGAGAGGGGGAAAGCAGGCTCCAAGCTGAGCAGAGAGCCCGATGCGGGGCTCGATCCCAGGACCCTGAGATCATGACCTGAGCTGAAGGCAGAGGCTTAACCCACTGAGCCACCCAGGTGCCCCCAGAATTAATGATTCTTAAATAAAATATAATGGAAGTGGAATAAAGCTGGGATCAGATTAGTGTAGCTCCTAAGAGCACCATCACTTACTGTGTACAACTGGGCACTGTCCTCGTTGCCCAGAAAGCAGAGCCTGTAGTGAAAGATCACGTCTTACTGCTGGGAGGACAAGCCCAGGGAAACTCCGGTGAGGCAGAAAGGAAGCGAGAGGGGGAAATGAGGAGATGGGGAAAGCAAACGGTGAGGCACATATTTCCAAGCTGTCAGAGCTTTGCAAAAAATCCCTCCTGGTTTCTGGACATGAGGGGCTTCTTTAAAGAGGTCCCAGGGAATGTTCGGGTCAGTCCCCTTTCCTGGGTCCCCTTTCCTCCACACTCTGAGGACAGGTGGCTCAGCCCTTCTGCACGGGCTCTGGGGAAAGCAGAACTTCTTTGTCTCCAGCACAGGTGCAGAGCCACCTGATGGAAGCTGGTGTCAGGCTTGGGGCTCCTCAGTCACTAGCTTTGGTGGTAGCGGAAGCGGTCAGTCCAGGGTTTCAGGACTATGGGCACCGTATCATCCAGTCCCGAAAGCAAAGTCGAAGCAGGCTGAGAAGACCTAGGCTGGGACACATGTGACTGGATGTAGGTCGCAGACAAGTGACTTACCTTGTTTGTGCCTCAGTGTTGTCATCTGTAAAATGGGAAGTAGTAAGAGTCACCATATTACAAGATAATTAGAAAAACTAACTGCCTTAAAACATTGGACGTGATTCAAAAGTGTCTGAAAGGTGAGAAAAAAACGGCTTGAACTATCATGGCACCACGATCTTAAGTACGGAGCCTATACTTAGAAGAAGGTACAAGTGTGGGGGTGAGTTACAGGTTTATGCACAGCATTATTATTGTTGAAAATTTCAGTTCCCGAAGCTAACCAAAGCAAGGTGATAGACAAGTCTTCTTCCAAATAAATCTATCATGAGGACAAAAATGAGATATAAATTCAGTTAAAAAAAAAAAAAAAAGCCAGATTCTAAGTTCTGGGCACAGTATTTGAGTTGTGGGTCCACTATTCTCTCTCTCCCCTCCAATGGCCAAACCTTCCTGGCAGCCTGGCTATGCCGGGATCCTATTTCTTCCCTGTGCCTTCCACAATCGCCACAGAGTTTTTTTACCACTCAAGTTCAGGTGATGGGAGTCAGAGGCAAAGGGGTTCTCTTTCCTGTTTCAGCTGTGTGTGCTCTCTGGTTGTAACCTGCATCCATTCAAAACCCCAGCAGAGAACTGCTTTCTTTGCTCAGGGTGTTGGTAGCCTGTTTTCGGCTCCTTCTCCTTTCCTTGCAGCGTGAGTCACACTGTTCCTGCCCTTGTGCTCAGGACCGGACCCGTTGCATTCAGCCTGGAGGCATGTTACTTTAGACTATCTTGCATCAACACAGTCAGCCTTGAAGTGCGAAGATAAATAAACACAGATTCCCTCTTCTGTGTCCCGGGACCCTGTACCTTGAGAATGGGAGTCTGGGTAGTAAGTGGTAGTAAGTGTAGGAGTGAGCCTTGCTCTGTTTTTATTGGCTACATTGTTGCTGGGCATGTGAACAGCACTGAGAGCTATTGTCTGTTATCACCCCTCATAGCAGCTTTCAAAATGCTTTGCTTCAGTGAAACAACAAAAGTCTTTGACTTCACTGCTCCCAACTTAAGTTATTTCTTCCAATAGTCAAAAGGAGGGGGGGGGATGACTTATAATCTTATATTGAGCCAAGCAACCCAAAAATAGATACTTTATTTTGAGGCGATTACCCTCACTTATGATTTATTATAATGCATCTTCTCAGAAATGTCAAATTAACTCCCTGATATAAACATTTCTAATTTTAGCTCTTTAAAAAAAAATCAAGGTATCAAATATTCCCTCAGAAAACACCCAGAAATGTAAGGTTTTCCCTGTTATAGGCAGTACAGTGTGACACTGTTCCATGGGTTCTCTCCTCCACACCCACCCAAGAGCAGTTTTCTGGATTTTCCTCTAATGGTTTCCCTAAAAAGATCCCATTTCCTGTACCAATGCCAATGATTGATTTATAGTTCCCATTCTGCCTTTGATTTTTTCTGGTTTTAGTGGTTTGGGTAGCCTCATACTGCCCATTTCTGCTCATCATTCACTAGGTTCAGACAGTGTTGGATGTCTGCTCTCAGTTTTTAAATAGAAGATATAATAACTACCTAGTTTGAAAAGCTCTTTGGGATTATGGGTTCGGTTAATATCCTACAAAAACAATTTCAAAAAACTGTAGTAGAAGATTATAAATGACTTTTTATGTGATTGCCTCCCCTGGTGCTTTGAAATAAAAACACAATAAAGAGTCTAAAAGCACTTGGTCAGAAAGGCTAATCCTGAGTTGATGCCATTTACACTTAGATTTGAATAAGCCAGCCTCTTTATTCTTTCAGACTTTGCTTCAGGTTTTAAATTGAGAATATATGGAAATTAAAAGTCCTAGTATGCCTAGATATAGTTTTGAAAAGTTATAATGCCTGAATTTGGTTGATTTCTAAGGATGATAACTGCAATAAACATGAGGAATAAGGAAGTGTAATTAGTTAATTTTAATAAAACAATTTTATTGTGGCAATTATTAACAATGTTCATCTAATATGTGGTCCCAGGTAAAGCAAAGCCAGGTCATTAACGTAATAAGGCAAATATTGTCCCTTTGAGATTGTGGGGTATGCATCTAGGCCGTTGAGAAATACAAAGAGTCATAGAGTCTGATCCCCCGGTTTTATGATTGATGGAGTATAAAGCAGCGTGTCGTAGTGGCAAAGTCTTCTACTAGGAATCCAGACCTTGAATCTAGTCCCACATGGACCATGTGACCAATAAAAAGTCTGTTTCTCTGATCATAAAGTGAGAGGTTCGACTCAGAGGCCTTCAGGGATCTTTCCAAGACCGAAAGTCTAGAGCTCTCTGCACTATAATTCCACTTCAAATGACATGTGCCCACTACACAGGACGTAGTCTAAGAAGGGTCCATCCAGGCAAGGCCTGCTGGGATCCCTGGAAACAGCTCCTGGAGGGAGTGTGGGTGGGCAGAGTTGTGAACAGTATGCCAATGACCTTAACCTGATGGGATGTGTACGTGGTGAGGGTGTAGGGACTGGGGGGAGAGGGTCTGGGATCATGGCCCTAGAGTTGGTCCAGCCACAAGGAGTTCTGACACACGTATGTATTTTCGTCTGGCAACTCAAAAGTCTTCAGAAAGAGGGCATATGCTCATTTATAGCTAGGTCTTTTGATTCTTCACCAATCTATATGTTTTTTAATTATATAAAAATCTTGAGGAAGAGCTACAGCTAGCATTTAAGTAATGGTGTCCTAGCTATTTCTGTGCATTCTTTTAAGGACTTTCTGCTCCTAGAGTAACCACTTTTGATCCACTGCTGACCCCTTTCCAAAGCCTTCAAACCATTCTCTAAAAGTTGAGTCTTCTTTCTCTTCTCAAGTGATCACCTTCTCTAGGAAAGTAATCTATTTAATCAAGCAAGTATTACTTAATCTTCCATAACTGGACATTTCCTGAGGGTGAACTATGTGCTGGCCCTAAGCTATAGAGACACTAAAGATAACTAAGATGTGCAGTGTGTCTGGTAGCTCCCAGCTCAGTCCCATTAGGTTCCTAAAAACAAAACCCACCTGGAACCAGAGGGAGGCTGGAAACAGCCTGGCCCTGACCAAGGGAAACCACGGGGTATAAGAAAATACCAAAGGGTGTAAGGGACATGTAAGAGCAAGTGGAAGGGAAGAAAGGCATTCTGGATGAAGAGCTGTGAATGTATGTGGGTTGTACTGAGACCCAGTGAGTCCAGGGACTCTCACAGCAAAAGCAGCATGGCTTCTGTTCCCTTAGAAAGCAGGCATATCATGAAACAGATGTCATCCCTTCTTGTGTTTTTACATCGGAGGTCCTCTAGAAATAAGCTTTCAGAGCTTCTTAGGGTGCACCAGAGAAACAGAACCAACAGGACATGTGACTTACTATAATTGTCCCATTTGATTGTGGAGGCTGGGAAGTCCAAAACAAGTAGAGAAGCTGGAAAGGGGAGCCCATGCTATAGTTTCAGTACAAAAGCTGGCAGGCTTAAGGCCTAAGAAAAGCTGATGTTTCAAGTCAAGTCTGATGACAGGAAAAGACTGTTGTTCCAGTTCAGTCCGTCAGGTAGGAGGAGTTCCTTCTCACTCTCAGGAGAGTCAGCCTTTTTGTGCCATTTAGGCCCCAACTGATTAGATGAGGCCCACCCCCAATAGGGAGGGTGGTCTTCCTTACTCATTCTACCAATTCAAATTTTAATTTCATCCAAAAATACCCTCACAGACACACTCAGAATGATATTTGGCTGACTATCTTGGCACTCTGTGGTCCCATCCAGTTGACACAAAGTAAACCATCATCCTACCTCCTCTCAATATTTTAAGGCTTAATTATAAATAATCCGGAGATATTCCACCAGCCTGATTACTAAATTGGCAGCTCACTATGACTCTTGTTTTTTTGAAAGCCTCACAAGACCATAGAAATTCCGGACAGTATCTTGGGATCGAGATATCGCCAACACTGCTTTGATAGTTTATCGACACGGTTTCCAGGATTGATAGCTAACTCATTGTTATAATTCAGAATCTATATGTTCTGGTGGTTAAGTGCGTGTCCTGGAAGGCCAGGCTGCCTGCCTTTGAATGGCAGGCAGCCCTGCCTCGTAAGAGCTTTTGGAGCTTGAGCATCTAGCTTAAACTCTCTGTGCCTTTGTGTCTTCCTTGGTAAAATGTATGTAATAACCCCAATGTATTAATAATCCCCAACTCCTGGTTGTAGTGAAGATTGAATCCATTAATACATATCAGTTAATATGTGGAAAGTTACAGGCAGGTGATGGGGACATGGAGCGTACTCCAAAAATTAGCTGTTCCCGTAGTCACATACCTTTTATTGTAAAATGCTGCTTCAGCCTTGGCTCAACATTAGTTAAGCATTGGTACTTTTTGAGGAAAGAGTCTTTATCAAGAGCAGTAACATCGGATATGCTCAATTAGCATACACTTTGGATAGACTCAAACCAAAACTTCAAAGCCTTAGCTGGCTTGAGAACAACGCCAGATTTAGAAAATGAGTTTGAGAAGATGAAATAGAAAGTAACACATTTCTAGAATATGCATAGGCCGCGGAGTATTCGATCCACTCCACTACTTCTGCTCAGTCGAGTTTGTTATAGTCAGAGAAACTGTCCATATTTTAAACGGTTCTTTGGCATCTTAACATTAAAAACATTTGCAAACAAACCAACAGCGGGTGGGGGCGGAGGAATGCTGAATGATGCTTTTTGTCAGGTTGTGAGTTCTTAGCAGTAAAGGGTGGATTGACCTGGGGGTTAGCCTATCTTTGGGTTGAAGGCGTTCACCTGACTGATGGAAAAGCAGCCTTGGGTAAGTCACTTGGACTCACGACTCCTGAGCCAGATGACAAAGCAGCCAAATGTCTAGCTGGTCTTTTCTAAGTGTGCTATTTCTGACTTGTCCTAACAACCCCATCATTCAGTAAGTGATTTCGTATCTGTTTAGATAAGTTTGTTCGCAGAACATGAAATACATTTGCAAGATGATGTGTGAGGAAACCCTTCAGTTCCTTGAACTTAACCTTGTGAGTGCTTCAGTGTCCTTGGGAATGTCTTTACTTGTTTCTGGGAATCTTCAGGGCACCCACCTGCTGGAGGTTCCCGTTCAGAGGCTTGGAGGTATCCCAGTGTTTGTACAACCCTCTTACGTTAGCAGCTCATGGGTGATGGAATACAATGTCTATGACACCGTTTTCTCTTTTTGGATGATCTATAAAACATGTCCACATTGCTGTGTACTTGCATCTCCATCAATAACACTGCTCTGTCTTGAAAAGTCATTTTTAAAGTTCCCCTGTCTGACACTAGTCTGGCAATGGAAGTACATTCAGAGTCAGCTCTTTGAAGCTGACTGTATTAGTCCACTTGATTATTTCCTAGGGGAAATTCTTCTTCGAACTAAAAAAAGAATGCTTTGCCCATTTATCAAACGACTAAAGATAGCTGGGGATTAAGTCTGAATGGAGTGATTACTGCTTTCAAAAACCCAAATAATGAAAAGTATGTTATTGTTGTTGTTATGTGGCCATTGCTTGAGCTATCCGACGGTTCTGCCATTGTACCCCTGAGTCTCCGCCTCCCTTCCCGGTCCCGACTCGCAAATGTGTGTATGAATTTCTGTGCATCCGTAATACCTGCATGAATTCTGTATCTCTGAAAAATTTGACAGAGGAATGTTGAATCGCGGAGCTTGTACATTTTTACTGGTATTCGTGGTCATGATCATTCTTTGCCATGGTTGAAGCCCCACACGCTCTTTGCAAGTGTTATTGTAAAGTTATAGCCATTCTTCGGAAGGCTATTGTGATGAAGCCAGTTTTAGCCTGTTTTAAAAGCTCTGCACTTTTTCACTCTGGAGAGCTAAACTCAGAACGCTTTGAGCTGTGCCTTCGTGTATTTGTACAGTGTAAAGCTCCATTCATTTAATACTTCATTCCGACTGAACTGCAGTCCGTATACATGGTATGCAAAATGAGCCATTTTTGTTTTAAAACAGATTGCAGATGAAAGGAAACCATTCATTTCTTGCTTGCTTGCTGTAATTACTAGAGCACTAATTACTCCAAATCACTGACATCCAGGGTCAGGAAGGATGACAACAGAAACATCAAAGAAAAGATGGGGCTCACTTTGCTATGACAGATTTTCCGTATTCCCAACCACAGTAATTTTTTTTTTTTTTTTATGGCTACTGTTTTCCAGCTTGATGGTGAAAACAGCAACAACAAACATGCACACAGTCAAGATTGCTGAATGTTTACTATTATTTCATTCGCAGTTTGACGGTGAGAACATGTATATGAGCATGACAGAGCCGAGCCAGGACTATGTGCCAGCCAGCCAGGTGGGTTAATTAATCTTCTCTGCCTTGTTTCAAATTGTAATTAAACAAATTCAAAGAGTTGCATTGCAAATGAGTAGCACTATCAGTAACTGCCGCAATCAGGAATAATCATAATTTATAAACAAAGCATTTAAGCCTTGTTTCCAGTTAATGAGATAGAGCTGATAAAACACCAGAGTTGGCATTTGTTGAAAGATACTACCCTGTTTCCTCTCCAGAATGGCAAGCAGCTGTTTTGCCAGCATGATCTTTCCTAAACAGTTGTTTTACCTTTAGGAAATAAAGTCTTTACAGGTGCGGGTTATTTGTGCTTCTGACTATAGACGAATTAATCATTATAAGCTACACATGTCACAAATAGCTTTCCTTATCAACTATTGGGGCAGTTTTCAATACAATGTTACATTTATAACCGAGATCATGTGGCCGGTGAGCACTATATGGCTGCCTTCAGAATCTACTGGGTGGGTAACTTTCGAGCCAAAATGCGCGATATGATTGAAACCTTCCGAGAGCACGTTTGTATCCCTTTCCCTGGGAATGGTTGACAAGGTATTTAATCATGAGAAGTGACAACAAAAGTCCAATGAAAATGTAAATGGTTACATTTAGAAAAGTAAATTCTGGGCTATTTATTTTTAGATACTTAAGACCAGACCCTTTAATCTGGTGAGGGCATTTAAAGCAAAATTGTAAGTGCCCGAACATGCCGGCATACCATAATATGTAAGGACATTGTAAGGAAAAATAAACACATGGTTAAGTGAAAGCGAAGGAGAGTTCGTAGGAGCATTTTGTAGATTTGAACATTTTTTTTTCTGGAATAGCAAAACCACGGCAGCTGGAAATTTTATGTATCGGTACCTATGGCATAAACCCTAAGACAGGAGTTTTCAGTGCCCGCATAACCGCCCAGAGAGATTTGACATGATGAGTGTCATGGGATGAGTGGGGGAACGGAGAACAAAAATAAAACTTCTATTTTTCTTCATGGTGGTTGTCAGTGAATTAATCTAATGTATATGTTAGGGGTACACTTGGTGAAGCTTTGAAATTTCTCTAAGAACAAAATGTCTCGTGCTTAACTCAAAACAGAGGCAAGCCTGCCTCTCCATGAACTTTGCATTTACAAGTCATTACCATCACCGCCTTCTCTGGCAGACATTCTGCAAACCACACGATATTGTTCCGACGAGAAGGTCATCATTAAGCTTGTCAAAGATCCGGACTCCATTTCCTTCCATTCAACTGAGTTGATCACTTTCAGAATACCTTAGGCTGAGCCCTGCATTTACAATTCTGACTTCACTGAATTCATTCGGCTAAGTAGCCTCCGAGATCCAGAGGTAGTTGTGAATAGGACTGTTTGATTAAAAAATGAAAAATGTTACTATTAATTTTCTTCTAACCATCAATCCCCAAACTGTACTGACAAGTTTAGTATTACTATTAGATTAAAGCAACCAAGTATCATCTCTTTGGTGCCTTTAGGGTTTTGAAGTGTAAGGGCTAATTGAATTTGTTTGAAACAGTAGAAACACAAACTCAATAAATGATTGCCGTTATAAAGCAGCTGGTCCCTTTCAGAGAATCATTATGTCCATCTTAAAGACTTTTGGATAAAGGATTGGAAATTCAAAGCATATACATCATAACAACTTGGCTTCTTAGATTTTTAAATTCAAGTACAATGGATACGGTGAAGGCCCTGACTAAAATCAAACAACTAACATTATTTCTTTTAATATGTCAGTCAGGAGTACTAAGGATGTTTCAAATACCAGTGATGATCTATGAAAGAGTAGAGAGCCCCACATACTTTTCTGGTTTTGTAAAGCTCTGACAGGTTTGTGTGCCAGAAGCAGACTATTTTTTAATAATGTAGCACATATGAAAATATTTTTCGAATGTGCTATTTTAAAAAATTAGACTAATACAAGATAATATGTACTCTGGGGGGAATAAACTTTGCAAATTACATAAGTTGAATGGCCTTTGCTAAATTTTACGCTTAACATTCCTTTTGTTTACTGTAATAAAGTGTGTTCAAAAATTCATTACCTGCTATTCTTTTAGGGAATTTTAATCAATTTACCCCTTTCGGCAACCATAAATAGGATTTTAGTCATCTTACAGGGAAAAAAAATAGTTTTCTTCCTTTTCCTACATAACATCAAACATCTGCATAGTTTAGTAATCCAAGACAACTTGCCTCATAGCGTCACTCAACAATTATAATTCCTGTTCAATTTTCAAATCAGTACATGCTTTGGGACTTACAGACTAAGTTGCTAAGTAGCAACATATGGTACACTACTGCTCCTGTGATGTTGCTGCGAGCAAATAGCATAATTCTAAACTTGAAATGATTTTTATAGAAAGCCAATGCTGGAATAGCTCCAGAAATGGAAGTACACTGTAAAAATTAATGATATTCTTTTAGACAGTCCCAAAGGGCTCTTTGGCACTATCTACCGCATGCATTCTATAGCATTCCATGCCTCTTAAGCTAGTGTATACAGATCCTTAAAATTTTTTGCATATAATTTTGTAATTGATAGGCAGTTTTTAAATTGAGTATACTACCTTATAATAGGCCTGACAAATATGCAATAAAAACCCATGACATTTCCACTTCTCTCTGCCTCCATTCTTGGAATATTCGCTCTATTCTCCTCTAATAGTTTGCTCTAAGTGTGCTAGAGCTAGGTCTAGCTAGCTCAGTACTTTTATTTTATTTTCCTTTATCTTATTTTTGAGAGAGAGTGTGAGCTCTGCGGGAGGGTAGGGATGGACAGAGGGAGAGGGAGAGAGCGAATCTTAAGCAGGCTCCACACCGAGGCTGGATCCCAGTCTCACAACCTGAGATCATGACCTGAGCCAAAATCAAGAGTTGGATGCTTAACTGACTAAGCCACCCAGATGCCACAACCAGTACTTTCATTTAAACACCATTTAACTTTTTTGTGTCCTTCTTCTTCTTCTTCTTTTTTTTTTTTACTCTGCATGGCATTTGAAGCATGTGATGCAAGTTTCCTTTGTGTGTCCCCAGACCCTGGTTAAGCGGGCCCATTTTGCTTGATACTTCATGAGCTTGCAGATTCCGTCCTAAATAGTTAGTGGGAACATGTGAGCATGTTAAAGAAAGGAAAGCCAAATGTGAAGAGTAGCCAGTAGTCCTTCATAAACTCACTTCTTTCTATTCTTAACCTGTCCTGTCTGTGTGACCAATATGGCAGAATATACAACAGCAAGGCAGGAGGGAACTGGGTTTCCCAGCTTAGCTCTGACTCTTCCCTAGAATCTTCCGACCCCACTCAGATTCACTTGCTATGAGGCCTTTCTCTTTCCCTGAAAAAACTCTAGTCCCTTTCTCCAACCCCTGGAATTATGGTACCTTCAGTTCCTTATATGTGATTCTACTCAACACACAAGTGTTCATTTGAATTAAATACATCCAAGGAACAGGAGTCCAAATCTCTTGATTGAAACTTTCTGTGGCACCAAGATTATTTATTTATGTTTAGTTTTGAATATGTACCATTACTTTTTCTCATTCTTTCTTCTTCTGTGGAAGTTTCCAGAATATCATTTTCCATGGCTACCTGTTCATTCGGAGTTTCCACCCACACTGGTAACATTCCCCTCTTCTCTAGATGCAGAAATATTCTCATGCATGCCTCATTCGGGGTGCTGTGTGAAAAAGTTGGAGAAGGACTGATCTTTTTGTACAAGAAATAATCGCCTAATGGGGGAAATCAGAAAATTTTTCTAGTGGCAGGTTATGGAGAAGCTTAATTCTTAAGAAAATTACCTGATTGAACCTGATTAGATCATAAAGCTTAACACCACCTACCCAGTCATCAGGACACGGACTTTGAGAGTCTCCCTTACCACTCAGCCCTGAGCAAGTGTTGTAATTATTTAGATAGTGTCGATTCTACTTTTTGGCATAACTTTTGAATCTGTTTCCTCTTTCTTTCTACGTCATTATTGCCTGAGCTCCAGGCTCACAGTCTCTCATTAATATCTCTCATCTCACCTCACTTCCACCTTTCCATTTCTCCTCGCCCTGTTGCCAAATGCCAAATGATCCATGTCTCTTCCCTCCTTACACACCCCAGGCCTCTCCTGGTGGAGCTGGAGTTATTGATGTACATATTTGCCCCTCTGTGACACATAGCATACTAGAACTGGTACCCCTTTTCTTGTCTTGACCACCTGATTGTGAGCTCTCAAAGACAGGACTCGCCTTTGTCTCTCCCTGGATCTCCTGTGCCTTGAGTGTCTGGCATCGGAAGTACACAATTTTATTTGTTGAGAGACAAGAAAGTGATTAAAATACTGCACACGTTTTTTGAAAATCATATTAACTCTTTGGGTCTTCTGCTTGCGATGATTCTCAGTCCCCAGCTGCAGCCATTTGGCAAACCTGGCCCAGCCCATCTCATTCCAGTAGCTTCTCTCCACCTGGGTGCCCATACCTCGGCACATTAACAAAAGGCACCAGCCCTCCTGTCTCCTCAGAGAGTCAAATACAAGACTCAAAGAATTAACGTAATAGATAATAGACTAGATCATAACAGGCAGTCATTCCTACAAGAACTGTGGTACTGCTGTTGTCCGAAGCAATACAACGGCAGTGGAACCAATAGGACTCTCCAAGTTCCTCTTTGTACATGAATTTCTTTAATCTACTGTTAGAATTACAATGTTTTGAGATCTTCAAATGTATTAAAAGTTATATATTTTTAATTACGTGTTTTTCTAATGAGAAAATTCTCTAGGTTAGAGTGTAAATGAGGTATGAAAAAGGGCCTAGAAAGCATAATATTTTAAAGCGCGATTTTTGGGGAGGAAAAAAAATCTCTTGACTATGGGCCATAAAATTTCCATGATTATGACATAAATTTGAACTATAAATGAGACCAATTACTTTCAGATTGGTTCCTTTTGGCAGAAATTTCATGAGAAAAGTCAACTTGACTTTTTGACCATTGACCCAATAAAATGGCAAAGCCGCCATACTTTGAGTCCTCTAGTTAGTCCAACAAAGTCTGGCATCTTAACAAGCCCAAACTAGTTACTCAAACCAGTCTTCAGCGTAACATTCAAATGATTACTCTGCGCAGTCCCGGAGGTATTCATTACAGACAAAATTGCTCTTGTTGCCTTGCATACAAGCTGAGTTTTCAATGGGAAATGAAAGGATGCCTGGAAAAATAGGCCACCTAATTAAGTTAAACTACTCTAGCATTTGGCTTGACATCTTCATTACTCAAAATTAAAAAGATGCTTCACTTGAGCACACAAGTTACAGTTGTTTATGTTGTTTTCTTCCTAAATTGGCTTCTTACATGGAAGTCTGTTTTTCAGAATTATATCTTGAAATAGCTCACATATTTCTTACAGTTTATAAAAATGTCTTAATAGCTGTATGGATTCTGAACACGGGGGACATACAAATATATTTCTTAGAGCTCTTGGTAGTCAAACACACATCAGTCTCTCTGTATATTTTCTTGATCATTTACATATTGGTGGGATTGAAACTTAGAGGACTTTTATGCACACAGACTTTATTATTATTATTGTTATTATCATCATTATTATTAGTGGGCTCTTAACTTTGTTAGCTATAAAGGATCAGTTACATGAGAAACATGGATTCCTCAAAAAAACTTGAAGTAGAACACAAGATTTAACTGAAATTCATTTGTCCAGGAGAAGTGTTTTATATCAACCTCTCCCGCAGAGCTATTTTGGGAACATTTTAAAACATAAACATGTGTGGAACACACCATCTACTGATTGCCAGTTCCCACTCATTGACACTAATGAGGCAGCTGACAGGTTAAATGTTGTGTATCATATACATTTCCAAGCTGTGGGATTTGTGACTATAAGACTCATTTTTTATTTCACAAAATGAATGTTTGTTTCTTAGTGTGCTTGGGAATTTTATGATAATTGTCTAATAGTATGTTTTTTCAAGCATTAGGGAAATGCATTTCAGTGATAAAAAACATGAAAATGGTCTGAGTGGAATAGCATTAGCGGTTAAACAAAAACAAAAACAAAAACAGAACAAACCCAGATTCTCCAAAACTATCAAGCTTCATTTGGAGGGACGTTTGTTCAGTGGGCAACTGTTGCGTGACACCAAGACATTTTGGCCCTGGGAAGGGGGGCTGTGACTCCGGTATACCACCTAACCAGGTTCTACAGTTGCATTTGATCCACTTTGAAACAGCCCATTGGCTTGTTTGAAATGGCAGTTTGTAGATTTTTTTCTTCAGTGTATGAGCAATTATGAAAAGCTTAGTGATCCTTCCTGTTAACTTTTGCAATATATAACATGCTCGATTTTTTTTTTTTTTTTTTTTTTTTTTTTTTGGTCTGGCACTTGCCATAGCAAACCTGTCACTAAAGAATGTCTAAAAAATAGGTATGGTATTTCAAGTTAAGAATAGAGATATGTTGAATGATGTCATCTGTCTATGCCAGCTCCATTTCCAAGACACGTACAGATTGTTCTCAATAAACACTGAAATTTTATTATGCCAATACGTCAGGTAGAAACGATTTTGCCCATTTTTAGCACAAGGACACTGAGGCCTGGAAAAGCTGAGGTTTTTTCCACCCACCCATATCTCTCCTGAGACCTCCTTCTTCATATCCTCACCTGCCACCTAAACACCTTTAAACAAGTGTCAAGTTTCCCTTTGCAGTTTCAGTTCCTCGGTTGTGGAGAGACTTAGCTAGACTTCCCAGAAACACAAGGTTTCAGTTTAGTCTTTATGTCCATCCCTATTTTTTTTTCTTTCTCCTGTTTTTTTTTTTTTTTTCTCTGCTCTGTGTTATTTCACAGGTTAGATATAAAAATGGATGACTCTAACCCTGATGGTTTGAAGTTAGTGGATGACTATCTTGCAAAATATCCTTCCTGCATTCCTTGCTGCTTATTGATACATTGGGATCAATGTTCCCTGTTGCAAGCAAAGCCAAACAAATGACTTCTTAGTCCTACCATCAAATCATTCGAATGGTATAGACTGGTCTGAAATTCACAAGGGCTGCGAGGGTCACGACTGGAGACCAGTCATGAAGGCTTTCCTGGCTTCAACTGGGTCTCCTCGCCTTTCAGAAGGCTCTCCTTCAGGAAGAGCTAAACCCACCTGGAGTTGCTATTCTCTGAAGGCAAAAGGAAGAATGGCCTTGGAGGAATGGGGTCGGGGGCAGGTAATAGGACTGCAGGGCTGGCAGCCCCAGACAGAAGTTGCCTTCAAGGAAACCTGGTCTGCAATGCAACTCCTGAGCTGTTATTTTCTTATACTGACTTCCTAGAACTTCTTGTTTGTCCAGATGACGATAAGTGTCAGTAGGAAGCTTCTGCTTGGCTAGAAGTTTATGTTAGCCCTCCCCTCTTCCCAAGATAATGAATGAATTAGATCCACAATAGTAATTAAAAGCTGTTTGTTGGCAGCTCCCTGTGTCTGGCAAGGGACTAAGCAAAAGCTTTGCATATATTATCTCATTTAATCCTTAACAACAGTTCTGTGAGGATGACAGAGGTAAAGTGATTGGCCAAACGGCAAAAAGCTAGTAAATATCAGAGCCCAGGTGCTGCCCAAGTCAAATTCCATCCTTGCCCAGCTAGGCTTCTTTTGATTTTAGCACTTTAAGGTCAAGACATTGACAGACTAACCTCAATCACTTTGGTAGGACTGAGAGAAATGCTCAGTACTCTGACGTGTGTGGGAATATTCTAAAAAATGTTAGGTTGAACCAAATGAAATTACGAATATTTGACCACTGTTGACCAACAAAAGCAGCCATTTCATATTCCAATTTCAGTTTCATATTTCATACTTGTTCCAGCACACACACAAGCTGTACAACAAAGGTGAGGTGTTCAATGCAGTCTCTGCTTCCTTAATTTGCCCAGAGTGATGATTCCTTCCTCCCGGTCTTTTTTGGCTTTTCCAGACTCTTTGCTGCTGCTGCTGTCGTCTTTCCTCTGAATTCTCACTACTTTATTGTCCGGGTCTAATATACTTTTCCCCACCCTTCATACTTATCCTTCTCTCGTCTAGAAGGTAGACAAAATACAAGAGGCCGTCCCATAGGACATCCCTCCTGCGACTCTTCCCCAGGATCCAGCTTCTGCCTAACTGAAGGATGGGGGTTTACCCTTCATCAAACTGAGGGAATGGTCTCCAAGTGTTCAACTTTTTTTTTTTTTTTCTTCTTCTATGTCCCTGTCTTCAGCTCCCCTTCAGTGTAAGCTTTCTTCCTAGCAAGGAACTTAGGAAGCGAGATGCTCCTCAAATATTTAAGCATCCATTTGCAATTGTTTCCCGGTTAAAGGTCAAAAAAGTAGGAATTGCCTATAAGAATATGGTGAGTAGAAACAGGAGTCCCTCTTTCCTTTTCTGGCCTCCTTGTTTGAGGGAGGACCAAACCAAGAGCATAGCCCATCTGTTTAGTTCTCCTCCTCTGCTGATCTGGTTTCTTTATGAAGAATGTGAGTCTACATTCCCAACATTTACTGATTTCTATGCAATGGGCAAAAATGATAAGAATGGTCATAAATACTTATAACATGTATTTTTAAGTGTACATATAAAATATGTATATATAAAACTAGCCAGTGCTGAATGATCGAGTCCATACTGTCTGCCTGAATATGATTTAGCAAAGAGAAGTTGATGATAAGCAATAATCAATTCAACACAGGTTTTTTTTTTTCCTAAAAGAAAATATATTGAAGCTTAAAGACCATAAATGTTTTAAGATTTATATTAAAACCCAATTCATTTTATTTAGTTATTATATGTACAAAAAATAAACCTGTAATTATATGGTGTGGGTGTCCTCTCTGCCCAACAAGTTCCCGAAATACAAGCAAATCATTGAACCTCT
Organism: Meles meles; assembly: GCF_922984935.1. Taxonomy (NCBI): domain Eukaryota; kingdom Metazoa; phylum Chordata; class Mammalia; order Carnivora; family Mustelidae; genus Meles; species Meles meles. The sequence goes on from NC_060066.1 coordinate 93,881,929, forward strand.
TTGGACCTCATTTTCCTTATCTGTAGAGTGGAAGCATAGTCTTCAAGGTCTTCTCTTGAGCGAGCATTCTGTGACTCCATTTGAGCATAAATATCGAACTCTAGAACATTACCCCCAAGAAAAAAAATACATATGGTTATTCATCACAATGAGGTTCATAACAGAAAAATCAGAAACACCCTACATGTTTAGTAATAGGACACCAAGAGTTATAAATTATAGAACATGCACAGCAGGATATAATGCTCAGCCATTTGAACAATAATGTAAATGATATTTATGGGCATGGAGAATTAATCATGATTCATTTTCAATGATCAGATTACATTACATGATGGAATAATGACAATAGTAAAAAATGATAATGTCACTAACGTTCATTGAGTGCTTGTATGAGCCAGTATTTATTCAAATTATTTATATTACCTCATTTATCTCATTGAATCCTGATTACCTTGAAAGAATTGAATACAATTGTATCCCTATTTTACAGATTTGGAAACTGAGGCTTAGAGGGAGTAGTGTTCTGCTAAGTGATCTGCTGAGATCGACATAGAGCATTTCTATCTTCAAAATCAGAGCTCCATCATCTGACTTAAAACAAAACCCTGAAACAAAATGGCAAATATGAACTATAAGAATCTTGAAAGATACACATGTTTTAATAGTGGGGGTTTTTTTCTGAGTGGGTGGACTAAGTGATTTCTTTTCATATACGTTTTTTGAATTCTTTATAAAATAAAACAAAAACATGTAGAACTGAATCTCAGCGTGAGAATTGAAAACCTCTGAAAAACTACAAAAATATAGCTGCATTTGTACCTAAAATTGTATGCTAAATAGTGAAATTTAAATGTTTTAATCACCCCTTTTAACAGAATATGGAATGATACCTGTTGCCAGAAGAACACCTTTGGGACCCCACTAGGGCTTCAGAAGTAGCTCTTGCCCCTCAATCTACTTTTCCTAATCATTCGTGTGTGGGTCGTGGCTTGTGGGGGAAGTACGTTATTTATTTCCCAGAAGTTTGTTTTTTGTGTTTTGGGGGTTTTTGTTTGTTTAGCCAAAGGGAAGGCCCATATGACAACAGCACACAGGCCTGGTTTTAAACTGTCCCCTAAAAATATAGCTGGGAGGGATTCCTGGGTGACTCCAACTCTGGAGTTCAACTAAGGTCATGATCTCAAGGTTGAGGGATCAAGCCTCATCCTGAGCTGCTTAAGATTCTCTCTCTCCCTCTCCTGCTCTCCTTGCGTGCCTGAGCATGTGCACGTGCACCCTCTCTCTCACTCTTTGTCTTTCAAATAAATAATTAAACCAACCCTGGCCTTAAGAAGAGTCAATGTTAGACATTCACCAGGGTGGCCTCAAGTCAACCCTGTTTTCTGGTCTCATTCAGGCTTTGCACACTGGGTTTTCAATTATGAAATAAACACAGGGCAGTAAAAACCAGTCTCATTGGGAACCGAGTTGGGTTCAATACCCCAACGTTTGTTTTGGTCAGTGGGACCACTCTTGCCCTTGACATTTTCTTAGAAGACCGGATCTTACTGTTGAACCTCCTTGGTACATTGTCCAGGCTTGCTCATTTGCTGGTTTTGTGATCCTCCCTCGATCACATATTGCATTTCAGCGGAAGTGTCTGATATTCAGGCCCTGTTATGGGGGTAAATCTGCTTGTAACAATCGCTTGATCATCCCAGCTTCAAGTAATTCCACTTGCATTTACACTTGACACTTCAAACATGCACTTTATTGGGAGCCCAAGTTTTTATATATCCTCTAATTCACTTCTTTTATAACAAGCTACATCTTACAGTTCTTTGCATCTCAAATCATACTTTGTAGGATGGCTTACACATAGTAGGTACATAGCAAATGATTCTATGGTAGTTGAGGTACTCATTGCCTTTTACTTAACACAGGGTACAAAAATTAATGAGCACAAATAAAATAAATGTTGTACATTCTACCAAAAAAATTGCATTTTGATAACTGTTGCTTGGAAAATTAGTACATTGTGTGTATTTAAATGAAGATGATTTATTGCTATTGTCTAACATGTGAAGAAAGACAAAAAAAATGGTTTGCAGGATCATTGGCTTGAGCACATCAATGGCACTGTTGGACAATTCTTGCTGAGTGTTAAGATGATTTATGTAACAGACCGAAGCTTTGCACAGTAATACATTATAGTCTCAAGCTATCAACCCTTGTTCATGCAGAGACAAAAGAATCTGAAAAATACCTACTTCTGAAGGTCTTCTCAAAAGAAATTAGAGATAATGTTGATGCTGTTTAAACTCTTTTGAGAGAAATCACCATTACATGCCATGTCTTAACTTCTGAAAACAGAGGAAGTTTATCATTTCTCTTTTTTTTAAATCATTTTTTCTAATGAACTCTGTAGTTGGCTTTGTTTCCCATTTAGTTATTTGAATCAGGCAACATGAATTTCCAATAGAAGATGAAATACATTTAAACACTGGTATTTTTCTACCCTGAAATTTCAGGAATTATGTTACAGATTAAAAATTAAGGCATTCCGTGTACATGGGATGGCAATGTTATTTATTTATCTTTTGAATAAAGAACTATATGAGAAACATATTTTACAATGTTATAACTATAGCCATATTTTCAGTGTATGCATGATTGCATGAAGCCATCACATAATTTAAAGATATGTACAAGATGATATCTTTTGAATTCTTCTGAGTTATGGGACTTCTTGTCACCAAAGATAGAGTGCCTTGTATAATGACTGCAATATGTGGGCAGAAACCCACAAAAACAAGGTCCCTCTGATGGAAAAACTAGACTTAAAAAAGAGAAGAATAGGCAAAGTTCAGAAGAGAGTTCCCATTATTAGTTCCTGGTCAGCATATTAACACTCTATCTAGACAGTATGAAAACATGAATTCTCTGTAGTCAAGAGAAGACTCATTCTAATTAACATCCCAATTCCAGATGCAATAAAGTTGAATAAGAACAAAAAATAAGAACAGGCTGTAGCAAAAGGAAATATGGATTGCAGAAGGAGAAAATAATATAAACAGGATACCCAGGTCATGGATTATGTTAAGCAATATGATTAAAAAGGAATGTGAGTATATAATTAAACAGACAGAGGCATTGAGATCTTCCAGAAACCAGGTGAGAAGTTTTCTTTGCTTTGTCACTCAAATGGGGATACTGGGAGTGTTCAGTGGGGAAAGGACAATGGCCTTAATCAAATGGCTGGAAAAGCTTCCAAAGCGATCAAATCAAAGGAGATTGAAAAGATCCTCTTTTACTTTCTTATAACCCAGTCTCTCGATTAAGTCTCAAATGCAGTCCACCAGATGGGCAATTTCACCTTCTTGCCAAGAGTCTCCCAGGGAAGATGGCCTTTCTACAACACATGGCGATGTGTTAGAATGTGTAGCTTTTGTGGTGAATTTCGACACAAGTTCATTGACAATTTCTCTAGGTCAATAGGAACTGAACTGTCAGGAGCCCATCACCCAGGGCTGCTGGTGTACCTGTGTGGTTCCCTGCCGGCAAGAGTTGTGGCCCTTGGAACATTTCCCTCATTATCCTCTGAGCTCTGCAGCAGCCTTCGCCTGTTCACTGTTGCCCACGATCATTTTATTCTTTCATTTCAAAAATGCAATTTCATTCCATTAAAATAAGGCAAAACTTGATCTTAGCTATTTATGGGGGGCAATTAAATGAACACATTATGTATGAATGGGGCTGCACTCTGTTTCAGTATGAGTTTGGATCAATGGCAAATATACTGAAATTCCGTTATAGTGGTGTCTAAATCGCCTCCGTCACTGTCTGTAGGTGTTTGTTTTCTTGGCCATGACCCAGTCCATGGCATGTATAAACCTATTTAATAATAACCAGAGCTATGCTAAAGCTGTCATTTATCAAGAACTTTCCATCTGATTTTTTTTTTTCACTTTCAATGCTCAAAAGAACCCCATGAAGCAGATTCTGAAACTGAGGCTCACAGGGAATCAGAAACTTGCCCCAGAACCTGTACTATTAAATGTTTCAGCACACTTAGATTCAGTTCCTCTCTACTGGACTCCAGAGTCTCCATTCCTTCCATCATACTCTTGGCCATTCTTATCAGTCACTGGAGGAATCATTATGAGTACTCCCAACCCATCTAAAAATCCATCTCCTTCTCATTACAGAAAGACATAGCACTTTATAAGTACATGTGCAAATACCAATGGTGAGATTTTAAGAAAATGACTTGAAACAGTCACTGGCTTTACTATGTAGAACCATGAAAATACTCTCTTGAGGATGATAATATTTTGAAATTACTCCTTTAATGCTTCCAACGGTCCCCGGGTGGCCTTGAAAAGTTCATATGTATTGCAGAATTAGCCAAGCCTTGTGACAGGACAGCCCACTCCAGTCCACATTCCACGACTCTTGGCTTCTGTTCCCTGGTCACACTGGGACATACAGAGCCTCCCGCCCTAGAGCAGAGCTGTCCTATCCCAGCACCAGCAATACGATGAGACTCTCCTGCATCTAGGACGAGGGAGTACCTAAAGATCAGGGAGAGTCTGCTTAAGTAGCAATGATAAAACTTCGAGTTCTTTAAATCATTAAGATCACGCAGACTGGCTACTGGATAGAGCAAATAACTTTGCATGCTTCTTTCTGTCTAATGTGCCTTTCATTAACACGATGAAGATCCAAGATAAAATTAAAAGTATTGGCTTGAATTTCATGCCGCTACCCCTAAACACTTTTTTGTCTGTGTAGATGGTCACCATTGACTTTTCTCCTTCCCTGGGGAGGAGGCAAGCTGTATGGCTCAGACTGCTGATAAGGTTCTTATCTCTAGACAGTAAAATGCACTATAAAGTGGGATAAGGAATAAGAGCAAGTCTACAACCATTCTTCTCCATTCTTCTCCGGAATTCTACTCTGCAACCCAGCCCTGTAGATTCTTAGAGGACCTGGGACATTGGTGGTCTCTAATTCAGGCTGGGGGTGAAGCACAGTCCTCTATTTCAGGGGATATGCAAAGGTCTTATAAAGGACATTGGTCCCAAGACAGCTGGAGAATGAAAAATATTTCAAATTCATGGCCTTCCTGAGATTCAAGGGAAGAAAATAAGCCCAAGTCAGAAAAGGACCTTAAGTCAGTAGAAAGTATATTAGGTCCACCGTGTCGCCCAGGGATGGCCTTAACAGAAGCCGTCTTTGACTGCCCACAGCCTGGTCTCATCACCAAGGTCCCTATTCCTATGCTCAGCGTACTTTCTCATCCCCTCAGTGCTCCCTTGCTGCCAACCAGGCATGGGACATTACACCTGTCATTGTCAAGGGATCCCGATGTGCAGCTGAGGCTTCCTTGGGGTCCTTAGCTGATGCTCAACCTGCAGAGGGGCTAGGTTCCAGCAACTTCTGAGAACCCGGGGGCCCCAAACTCACCCTTACAAATCCTCTGGGACCTCTCTGTCTCTGTGGAATGGTAAGTGCAAGCCATTTCAGAGGGACAGATCAGCAGCCAGAGAGGGACACGAAATTACCCTGCCCCAGACTTTCTCAGGCTGCTTAAGCCTTTGTATCTCTAACAGGATGTGTCTGGCTTCCTGACATGCAGAGAGATTAATGTTATATACTGTGTTGTCAGCTGACCAGTGCGAAGTCTTGGGAATACAGGGTGTATATTCAAACCCTTGGAATAACAATGCCATCTTCACGGATTTCACGGCTTTAAAAAGTCATTTTAGCATTCATTCATTCATTCGTTTATGCCTTCATTCAGGGATTCATTTGTTAATCCATTCAACAGATATTGAATACAGATTATAACCGGGAAGTCTCCCGGAGAATAAGGGAAACACTCGACCATATCCTATTGTAATGCTTTCGTCCCCAAACTGCGATTTTCTCTAATAATATATATCTTACTGTTGTTAAGTCAAATTTATTCTTACCAAGTTTTTAAAAATTAAAATAAAGATGTCAAGTCATAGAAATCAACATTGAGGAATTCACTTATTCACTTCCACATTAGAAAATAATTAGTAATTATCTGGCATTGGAGTTTTTGTGAGTTTTGTGACATTTTGACATTCATACAATTATTATGATACTTTTATATGGCATCCATTATAGTGGATGCCATATCCACTATAATGGATGCCATATACCATGGCAAATAACCATATCATGACTTCTAACATAAAGAACAGAAACTGCTAAGTAACCTTATGTTGTTAAAATTCCTGATCCACGTAACTACCCATTACCAGTTAAGTTGTAGAATCTGTGGTTTAGGTATATAAGAGCATGGATTAAATAACATTAATGTGCAATTACTTGAACATAAACCCTGTAGCTTTATTAAATTGCAGTGCAATTGTTATCACTCGATGTAAAGTGATACCAATTAAACCCTCCTTTAAAACATCACAAATTAAGATTTAACTACAAAGAAATGCTAACATGTAAAGTTTATGGTAAACCATGGATAGAATATCCCTGAGTATTTCCAGAGGCTTAATAGCATTTATAAAATTAAAAACATCTTTCTCCTTTATCCCTGGCATTAACTGTACCTAATTTAGGGAAGTTTCAAACAGACACCATTAACTTCTTAAAAGAGATGTATCAATAACTTCACTTCTGAAATGTCAACACAAAGACAAATTACGCATTCTTGTGTTCATACTGAGTAAATATTTTCGTGGGATAGGCATTGGGATGGAATTTGGGATAAGGAAAGACTTGAGACCAAAGCTAATGTTAGTTCTTAAGTTTTGCTGGTCAACTTTGTATCATTCTTCCTAATAAAATAGTAGCAATTAAACGGCTTCTATATCACAACATGTGTCTATCCCTCAATATATACTGAGCTGGTTGTTTACCAGCTGAGTCAAAGTGACTTAAATTCCGAGTCTGGATTTTCTCTTCAGGAAAACAGGATAATGATAGCCACACACAGGATTATCGTTAAGGATTAAATGACTCAAAGGACTTCATACAGCACTTTTTACAAAACCAGCATTAATACACGGGCTTCCTCTCTCTCCCACCTCCCACTTCAAATCTTTCATGCTTCTTCTTAGGTCAATACTTGTACCAGGAACTGATAGTTTACCCCTATAGACTCAAGGTCTAAAATATACTAAGCAAACGAGAATTTCATCAAACTTGGGATTTGGGTACCGACCACGACTATATTTTTCAGACAAGAGATCTAAACTATAAACAGGAAAATTTGGTACCTGATGATTGAACTTTAGAGCTGGTGATTTTGTTAACAGAACTCTAGATATTCAAGGACAGTGATCTGCAGAGATGAATCAAATCTTTCCCTTCACCTACACCCCACCCCTACCCCGCCCAGGTGCTAACCCACAGGAGCCTCATGTGACCAGGTCTGAATTCCAGATGTTTCCAGTAGCGCTTCATTTCATCATATATTCTGACAGCACCTAAACAAATAGATCAAAACTTGTATAGCATTTAGCAAGTGCAACTTGAAGATTTTCTTTCTGTTAGACAAATAAACGCCATCTGGAAAAAATAACCCGAGGCGCTTGGATGCAGGAACATGAAGCTTATTGGCTGAACACCCAATGAATACCTTAAACTACTTTCTTTGGCTCCTACCCTCTGCCTGCTCATTTCAAATCTTGCCCATTTCAGACGGCTCTGTGCTGTTAGACAAGTCCCATTACTTGGGCACTCAAATACTAGGAAGACATGCTTAATTTGAAAGATAGGCTTGCAAGAGGGATCAGGACCCAAATTGTTTCCTTTTTATTATAACACCTGCTCTATAAAGGACTGCTAAGTATCGCTATGCCTTGATCTTAATTGGGAACAATATTTTATTATCCGGTCTCTTCTCAAATTTTCAATGTTTACCACTTTCCGTTTTAAACAGGAGTGTCCTCATATAATCTTTTCTTCCTTTTTTGCTCCCTCCCTTCCTCTTTTATCTAAAGCTACTTTCCAAAGGAAAAGCCCCACATATGTTGTTATTTATTTTAATGGTGGACTTTTATTCCTCAATTAGTATTACAACAATGTCAGTGTGATATTGCCTTTCAAATTAGCTGAATGAAATCTAAATGACAGCAATATTATTTAGTAGCTTTTTAGAGGAAAGTCAAATAAATGTGAATAGCCAGAAATCAAGAAAATCTTCATTTTATTTTAATGGTATACTTTTTGGGATAAAAATAGCTTTTAATGTTTTTTTCATAGATCAAACTTTCTATGCAAACACACTTATATAACGTGCCCAAGTTATGTCTTTACTAATTATTTTTCTTTTGTCCATTGTGAGCACGTGGTTTTTCAAAACTCAAAAACAATTGTCCCCAGAACTTCTGGAATTCATTTTATTACGTCTCATGATCTGAGCAGTAGGGAGTCCTATGAAACATGTTTGATTAAACATGAATTTTTATGGGGCGCCTGGGTGGCTCAGTGGGTTAAAGCCTCTGCCTTCCGCTCAGGTCATGATCTCAGGGTCCTGGATAGAGCCCCGCATCGGGCTTTCTGCTCAGCAGGGAGCCTGCTTCCCTCTCTCTCTCTGCCTGCCTCTCTGCCTACTTGTGATCTCTGTCTGTCAAATAAATAAATAAAATCTTTAAAAAAAAAACCATGAATTTTCTAAATTGCCTCTTTCCCCACAATTCCCATGAAAAAGTTTTTCAGCTAGAATAAAACTCCGGAGAATTTTAATGGGACCTTTGAAATCTGTTTGAGTTCACTTTCTTGGAAAAACAAAACTGCCTAATAGAAGTACTCTTTATACAAGGAGTGGATATGCCTTTGAGGCAGCTTTCTTCCATACATAATAGTGAAATGAGAGCAGGGTAATCTGCATGTTTGAAATGTCTTTGCCAAATCCTTAAGGCTGCTTGTCATAATATCTGAACAGGTCGTGTGTGTTTGTTCACGGTGACGAAGGAGAAGGGGGATGATAATTTGCAACAATATCCCTTGTCTTTTCAGTCTTACCCTGGCCCAAGCCTGGAAAGTGAAGACTTCAACATTCCACCAATCACCCCCCCTTCCCTCCCCGACCACTCTCTGGTACACGTGAATGAAGTCGAACCTGGTTACCACTCTCTGTGTCACCCAATGAACCATAATGGCCTGCTCCCATTTCATCCACAAAACATGGACCTACCTGAAATCACCGTCTCCAATTTGCTGGGACAGGACGGAGCCCTGCTTACTAACTCCATTTCTGTGGTAAGAATCTGCTTGCCGATTGGTGGTGGGGAGCGAGGAACATAGGAGGGTAAGGTTGACTTTCATGGGAGAAGTTTTACATTGTCGTAACACAGGATTCTGAAACTAGGCATACGTTTTTAGCTAGGGAAAATGTTCTCCATAAGTTCCTGAAGTAATTTTTGGTCTTTTGTTGAATTCAGGGCAAAAATCAATTAATTACCTGTTTGATCACTCTTATGTCTTACTCAAAGTTCTAAACACTATTAGACACCGAAGGCCCTATCGTAAGGTTGAAATGTCTAACTAGATTTCAGATAAAAGATTATCTTAAAAGGGGCCACCTCTCACTTACTGCCAGATTTCTCACTCTACAAGAAAGACCCTCACATCTTCTGAACAGGAACTGCTGTTCAACTAGATTTCTCCCCCATTTTCCACAGATTTACAGGATAGGAAAGCAAGAAAACCATCTTCATTTTTATTTTGGCAGTACAATTTTAGTGATCAAAAATTATCTCCATTAAAGTGTTTCGGTCTGTTGGATCCATTGTCCCCTGAACCTTTGAGTGTTCTGTACTTCCTAAAGTTAGTGGGAATGTGTATCATCCAGGAAAACCAGCAGAAATTTAATTTCCAGCCTCTACCCCAAAGTCCAGGGATCTGAATTTTTAACAAGCATCCCGTGTTTGAGAAACACTGGCTTGTCATGAAATCTTTCCTTCTGGTTCGTGTGTCATCTAAAACCTTAGTAATTTCTCTGTCTGTATCTCAAGTAGTGAAAAATAGTTTCCGCAGTATATGGCCAAGGACAGAACATTTACCTTGTCATAAAACTCTCCCTGAGGTTAACAGTGACTTTTAATTAGCACTCTTTTGTTTCCATTGTTCAATAACTTAACAGTACGTGTAACTCGATTGTCATTTTGGTAAGTCACTCAACAGTACTGTCGGGCTCACAATGAACAAATTGATTAACTGCTCCTCTTATATGGTTTCTGATAGGCAGCATTTCCATTATCACTAATCAAAAACATTTGGGGATGTATCTCTAACTTGAGTGAATTCACAAAAAGGTTTTCCTGTTAATCATGAATGTAAAGGGTGTGGGGTTGGGGAGGGAGTGTCAGAAGTCATTTTGAAGACTTTTTCGACGTCATTTTTCAAGAATGAAGCCCAGAGCTTCATGCCATGATGGCATCCAGATTCCCTTAAGAATTGGCAGCTAGCTCAGTGGCCAAAAGAGAACTCATTTGCATCACTCATGGTGGCAGAAAATTATTGCCTCGATTTTTTATTCTACCTGTATAGATTGGTTCTAAGAGTATTAACTATGGCTTCCTAAAATAGAACATGGATTTTTAAATGAAGATGCTAAATTCGTAAATCTGAATCATGCTGTACTTCAAAGTAGTCACCTTGAAAGTCACATGTCCATTCCTCTTTGGGGCTTGGCCTTCAGACCCAATTCTCAAGTCAATGAGGGATCCAAGTGATGGCTTCATATGCACCATTGTGTGCTAAGAAGGCGAAGAAGAATGCATACGGTGTATATACTACCAAGTCGGTCCTCTAAGCTTTCTCACAGTGTGAATGGAGCATGGCCATAGAAGGGATAATGAGATATTTCGTTACATAATTTAAGTCTCCAAACCCTTTTTTTCTTTATATAATTTGCTTTCCTAGCCTTCTGAGGACCGTCTTGATATACCACTCGCTTGTTAACTTAGGCTTCCTCAGTGTATATATGCATACATACATTGTGTACAACTTCAACATACATGTATCAAGGATTTCCCCAGAGCTGTCAAAATGGCGGTCACTCCATCCTTAAATGGCATGCTGAGAACTCGACCTAGTCACAGTGAGATGCACCATTTTCTAGGTCCTTCCTCCACTGTGCTTTCCTCTTGCCCTATCCGGACCTTCTCCTCATCCAAATCTCTTTATGCTTTCCCCACCCAACCCAATGTCAAAAACTGAACTTTAGGTATTTTCCCTTTAACATGATATTTCCTTTGAAACTTTTAACACTGTGCAAGGCAGAGGGGCCCCATCTGGCCCACGTTAAGGGGATGAAGCTCTAATTTGCTGTTCTGGTTCTTTTTTTTTTTTTTTAAGATTTTATTTATTTATTTGACACAGAGAGAGAGAAAGATCGCAAGTAGGCAGAGAGGCAGGTAGAGAGAGAGAAGGAAGCAGACTCCTCGCTGAACAGAGACCTAATGCGGAGCTTGATCCCAGGACCCTGAGATCATGACCTGAGTCAAAGGCAGAGGCTTAACCCACTGAGCACCCAGGCGCCCCATGCCATTTGGTTCTTGGCAAGTCTCATCTAGCAGGACTTTTTATAGCATGGTGAGCCTTCCCCATGCCTCCCAAACTATATTCTGAGGAGGACATCCACTTCGCCTACTCCCAGTACTGGCCCTACCATTTTATGCTGTTAAGTAAAAAGCTACTCTGACAAATAATCCAAGTCTTGGTGAGGTTTGGATGGGCTTTGGCACAGTCCAATAGAACTTTCTGGGATAATGTCTTTTCTGTTAGCTGTGTTGTCTGTTAGCAGTATTCATTGGCTATTGAACACTTTAAATATGGATGGTGTGACTGAAGAACTAATTTTTATTTTATTATATTTGAATTATTTACATTTAAGATAGCTACATAGACAGCGTTGGTCTAGTTAGTGTTGATTCTGACATTAAATCTATATGAAACCCATTTTTAAGCCAAAGTGGTCTTGGCGAAAGTAGTTTCGGAGATTAAATTTATTGTAAGAATCCTCTTTCAAGGCTGGAAACTCTGGCTGGAGTCCAGGAACCAGAGTTTGATACGCTGTAAAGTTGCGATAGAAATCTAATAAAGTTGGCAGGGCCGACTTCATAGGAGTCTACTAATTCCTTTGAGAAACAAGGAGCCTCTTCGACTCCTTTGAAGTATCATGTGTCTAGAATGCCATTCATCAGTGTGTATATTTTAAATGCTTACCATGATCTAAATATTTGCAAGTGCTCAAATGATTGATAAGTCCTTCAGAAGCTTGTAAATTATGGAGAAAACATAAATTGGTATGAAGCAATCAAAGTAAGATATGAAGCAATTAGAGGCCAGGAGAAATGTTAAACTCAGTTTTACTGGCCAATGAACCCAGTAGGAATTCCTAGTTGGAAGACATTAGAGTAATCTGGTTTAGGTAGTCTATAAAACCTGTTGGAAAATGTAGGGCTGCGGGCGGGGCCTGAAAGGTGGTGTTGATTTGGACAAACAGAGAGAGAAAGAAAAGCCATATCTGAGAGCATTTGCAAAGCAGGTTGGTTATTTTAAGTTGGAAGATTTGACCAAAGGCTTCAAAAACTAATGAAAGGACTATGGGCTTGATATGATGGATTCAAAGAAACCATTGGCAGCTTTCACTCGAGGCAAAAGCATTATGAAAGCAGTCAGAGGAAATCCTTGTGGCTTCTTCCTGGGTGGATAGTGGTGGTAAGAAACTGGAGTTGTGGAAAGCCTGGGCAGCCAGTTGTCATAACTCAGGCAAGAAGTGTTGAGGAGATACACAGGGCGGTGACAGCGAGAACAGAAAGATGGGCTACTGAGCTGTTTCCACATCATTCCCCAATACAAATGGATCTGAAGATGAACAACCCTTCATACAGCCCTATATTTTACATTTCAAAAGCACTCAGGGGTTCCTTGCTTTGAAAGGAACTTTAAGACCATGGAATATGTTCTTCATGTTTCTTTGCGAAAACAGACTAAAACTCTTCCCTAAAAACTTTGCATGTGCATAATGTGATCGCAAAGTTTAACAACCAAATTCTTGGTCAGTTTGCCAATTGTTGAAATATATTTGGGAAGAGGGCACTATGTAGGTCATCAATGCTCATACAGACAAGGAAGTCATGACTACAGAAATCCAGATGTAAGAGCTGCTCACCTAGAAATTATGGTGCTTTTTCCAAACCCTTCTTTCAAGGTCACTTACAATAATAAGAGCTAACACTTGTAGATTCTAAATAATAAACTTGCTGCAACTTTTATGTTCCTATGAGTATAAACCACCCTAGACAGATTTATGTATAGAATCAACCATCTCCAGTTGTATTTTCTAGAAGCTTTTCAATGTTATTAAACCCGAGCCTTTGCTGTTAGTGTGGTTCTCACATCTTGGTGTTAGTATCTTCACATGACGGAATTTCAGAATTTGAATGCATCAATGGAGTGGAAATATTTTAATTCTCATTTAAGTATTATATATATTTTAGAGCTGGTTGTCGTGTTTAAATGCAGATGTATTACTGTGTCACACATGTTATTTTTATATAATATAAATTATTATATATGATATCATTTTTGATATTTCATCTTAATGATAAATTTTTTTGTGTCTGCTTGTTCTTATCCTTAGTGGCAACATAAGCGATACAGATTTACTGATTGTAAGCATTTCCAACAAATGTCTATTGTATTAGACATAAAAAAGTTAGTTTGCAATTAGAAATCAGTGGCTGAATGAGTATTATTATCTCAATTTCACAATTGGAAAACGGAGCATCAGAGGGGTTAAGTGACTTGCTCAGTGGCTCAGCTCATAAATACCCCAGCTTTCTTATCTGAAAAGCAAGGATAAAAATAGTCCTTACCTCATGGGGTTAAATGAATATTGAAGAATTGCTTAGACCAGTTGTTGGCATAGGAAGCATTATGTAAGTTTGTTAAAGAAATGGGAAAAGGGGGGTGCCTGGGTTGCTCAGTCAAGCGTTCGATTCTTGGTTTCGGCTCAGGTCATGATCCCATGGGTTGTGAGGTCCAGCTGAGTTGGCTCACAGCACAGCGAGGAGTCTGCTCGAGATTCTCTCTCTCCCTCTCCCTCTGGAGCTCCCCAGACACTCAGGTTCTTTCTCTCCCGTTCTCTGTCTAAAACAAACAAACAGACAAACAAATAGGGATGCCTGGGTGGCTTAGTCAGTTAGGTATCCAACTCTTGATTTCAGCCCAGGTCATGATCTCAGGATCATGGGATCAAGTTCCACATCAGGGTTTGCGTTCAGCACAAAGTCGGCTAATCCCTCCCTCTCTGCTTCGCCCCCGAACTCTCTGAAAGACATAATCTCTCTCTCTAAAACAAACAAGTAAATAAATAAAACCTTTAAAAATAAATAAAATAAAATAAATCAATCTTTTAAGAAATAGAAAAAGCAAGCTTTTTCTTGACTCTTTTGGAGGAGTTAAAAATGCATGAGAGAGATTTTTCCAAAGAGTTATTTATACTTTGATCCTTAATCTTCTTCACTTCTTTAGAGGGGCAAAAAAAAAGACAAGAGTAAGCCTCCTATTCACCAAAAAAGACTTTACCTTTTACTGAGTATCCTTATATACCATTATCACTTAAACCAACATCTTGGGGCTAGACCACCTCAGTTCCAGTCCTGCTACTGACACTTACCAGCTGTGTGACAGTGAGCAACTTATACAACCTTTCTGTGCCTCTGTTTTCCTATCTATAAAATGGGTTATAATAAGATATTTAATCCTATAATGTGAACATTAAAGAATTTAGTGTCTGTGAAGCAGTGCCCGTCACACAGTAGGTACTAGGTACATTCAGTGGGTCTTCTTTTCTGATTAAAATGTTGCGAGGGCAGAGTATCTAGATTGTTTTCTGAAATTTATCATAAACCTATATGGAGGGGTGCCTGGGTGGCTCAGTGGGTAAGCCTCTGCCTTCGGCTCAGGTCATGATCTCAGGGTCCAGGGATCAAACCCCATATGGGGTTCTCTGCTCAGCAGGGAGCCTGCTTCTTCACTCTCTCTCTGCCTGCTGCTTTGCCTACTTGTGACCTCTCTCCCTCTGTCAAATAAATAAATAAAATCTTAAAAAAGAAAAAAGAAAAAATACCTAGATGGAGAGTGAAGCACACTTAGGGTGAAATTTCTTCCTCCCCAGATTTCCAGCATTTCCTTTTTACATATTCTTGCTGGTGCCATTTTATATGTCAGTAGTCAGCTGGGACTCCCACAAGAAGTTTGATTCCTGGCACTTAAAAAAGGTTCCATTTTCTTAAAGTCCCTGTTTTCTAAGCCCAGTTCATAAAACAGGGTAGAATTTCTATTAGTATATACTGTCGAACAAGTGCCAATTAGTTCTGATTCTCTAGGTCCAAGTTAAACAGCTACTCATGACCCAAGATTCTAAGAGTTCCATTTTTCTCCAAATTCCCTTGAGTTATTTTGATAGTATGTAACTGACGAGACTGAGCTTCTCAGAGTGGAATCTGGTTCGAAGAGCACTGGAACAAGAGTCTGGAAGGCCAGGGCCTGCCTTGGATAAGCTTATTAAGCATGGGTAATTTACTGCACCCCATCTGTAACCAGCAGAGTTGGGCTAGATCAGAGGGGTCCAAATTAAGCTTGCTGGAGCCAGAGGAAGGCAGGAATCAGCCAGAGTGGTGGTGGTGTTATTCATCTCACTTGTTCACATTTCCTATAAAAGTTCCCCTGCACAACGGCTTCTGTCCTCTGAGAAGATGGAAAACCACAGAACTAGTTGATCTCCGAGACCCAGGCCAGGGCTTGCATTTTCCTATGATTCATACTCTGTTGACCACGGAGCTGTGATCCAGACTCACGACTCACCCAACTTTTCACTTTGGTACCTTAGTAATTTTTCCTATGGTCACTTTGGCTTTCCTAATGTTTTACCTGTCCCCCCCACCCCCGCAGCCCCGCCATAGCCCCGAGCCTCATTGGTCATTAAGATATTTGGAATCAATTGAACAGAACGTTTCTTTAAGTGGAAAATGTTGTCCTGCCATTAAGAAGAAAATGATGTTGCTTGGGGTTTTCATGCTGTTAAAAAGAAACTACAGAACTATTTTGGGAGAAAGGTAGAATAAGAAAATACCTGTATTAAGTATGCACGGTTTAAGAAAAATCCTTTTGGTTCCTACAAAACTGAAATCAAGAGCCTCTTCTTTTTCTCTCTACTCTGGCACATTCGCTGCGAGGTTTAATCATGGATGGGTGGAAGGGAAAATGCAACCTTGTATAAAGTCATCCAAACCTCACCGCCTGGCCTATATGTGGCCATTGCTTGTTCTTTGTGCAGTCAACAGAAGCTCTTTCATACAAAGAAAAACCGTGCAAAGTTTTAGAATGGCCTCATAGAAAGGAGTCATTTAGACATGAGCTTTTTGTGGAGTGTGGTTCCTAACGACACATTATAGAAAATTGACAATAAAAAAAAAAAAAGGCAACAAAGGAGATTTCAATTTCTTTGACTGCTTCAAATTTCCAGTTCTGGAGTTGCAAATGGAAAAAGATGTTAAAAGGCAAAGAAATGGGGGGCAGGGGAGGGGGTGATTTCCCAAATGCCTTATTTTTCCAGGCAACAAAAGCAAGCATCATGTCTATACTCAGATTTATTGTCATTTTCGGCGTTCAGGCATGCCACACTTTGCATTCGGAGGCCACTGTACAACTGTTTTGAAAAGCATTCACTTCAGAAGGTTCTTGCCAGGACACACGAACTGAAGCAGGGGTCCTCCTCTGGGTCTAGAGGGGGTGAGGTACATCAAGGAAGTGAGACATATTTGAGCAGCATGAATTTCTAATATGTTGCCATTATGGAAAGGACCACTGGCATATTGAATAATGTAGCTTTCAAAGCCAAGCAGAAAATGTGATTACAGGCAATTTGATTGCTGTTTTTAAAATAAATATTTTTGAAATCTTGAGATATTTTATTTCATGTAATGCATCAAGTATGTAACAGTGGACCAGAGCTAAATATCTTTCAGGACATGAAGGAGCTGATGATGTCAGCCCCATTTAGATATGAAATAATAGAAACATTAGTTTAAAATGGAATGGATGTCACGGTGGTTTGTTTCTTTCTTTAAAACAGGGGAGGAAAAAGCAATAGAAAGAAATGATTTTGCCTATTTTGGCAGAAGAAAAAAGACAAAGAATAATTATTAAGTATTATGCCACAGTTCACGAAATGTTTTGCAATTGCAGCCTGGTTGTTTTTGTTTTTGTTTTTTTCCACAAATTATCCTTTTTTGAATATTTCAGCACTGAGAACAATGTATTCAGCCACTTTAATGCTGTGAAGAAATGGGCTGGTTTTGTTCTTATTTTTGACCATATATAATAAAAATGTGTGGTTTGGGTTTTTTTTTTTTTAATGTCAAATTCCTAATAAGGCCAAAAATAAGTGTTGTTTGTGGTTAGTTGTTAAGGTCTACTTCAGCCTTATCTTTGCTCAGAACAGACTACTTCGAATGTGGTATTGATAAGGGGTTCAATGGACTCAGTATGTTAATGATTTGGGACTATCTTTTAGTGCTACAATAAAATATTATTCCAAACTTTAGTTCTCCTTAATAGTGTGCGGGAAAGGAGCCAATTTAAAAATAACACTTTTTCTCTCTTCTGCCAAGTAAGAAAACTCGAGATCGACTCTGTATATAGGGCTCATTGTACTTTTTCTTCAGCCCCAGAGTTCATAGGGATATGTGCCTCACTCATGCACGGAAGAAGTTAAAAAGCTATAAAACCAGTTATATAATATACAAACTCTGAGAGTTATTCAATCCAACCTCTTAATTCCAAGCAGGAGTAAACCTAAACCATTTCAGATATGTGGTTTTCTAGCTAAGAGCCAAGATTCCACAATTTTCCTTGGGAGCCTGTTTGTGCTTAATTAACCTTGTAACAGTAAGTCAAATTGCAGTAAGAGATTTAGATTCCTTCCAGGAAGTTCCTTATTAAAGTTAAACGAAAATCTCTTACTACAATTTTCGTCTACTTTGTCCGCTTCAGACGTCTGAAGGCTTGGAGCATAGTTGATTTCAAGTGGTTGATATTTATGAAGTTGGGTTTGCAGCTGAGTTGTACCTAGCCCCAACAACCCTGATTCCAATAACCTTTCCTCAAAGGTCATATTTTTCAACTTTAAAATTGAATTAACTTCTTTTTTTATTTTTATTTTGTTTTTTAATTTGGGATCTTCAGGCATGCTGACTACAATAAGAAGCATAGCTCCAGGCAAGACCTGAGATTACAGATTAATTTCTGAATCTTTCTTTTTTTTTTTTTTTTAAAGATTTTATTTATTTATTTGACAGACAGAGATCACAAGTAGGCAGAGAGGCAGGCAGAGAGAGGGAGGAGGAAGCAGGCTGTCCGCAGAGCAGAGAGCCTGATGCGGGGCTCGATCCCAGAACCCTGGGATCATGACCTGAGCCGAAGGCAGAGGCTTTAACCCACTGAGCCACCCAGGCGCCCCATAATTTCTGAATCTTTCAAATAATTCTCTGCCCCCACATGGATGTTTTTAGGATAAGCTCTTGAATAGCGTCAGTGATTGCTGACATATTTAATTTTTGGCCCATCGATCACTCCCACGGTGGGTTCCTTGCTACGCTGGGGTCTAGCCAGCAATTCCCCATCTTGTTTTTGTGTAACTCATTTCACATCCTAAAGGCAAACATCTGGAAAGGCCATGATGGTGCTTCTCATCAAGTCCTCTTTTTTTCGTGGCTCAGTATCCATTATTTAAATATTCCTTAGCACACAAACAGAGGGAAGAAAAAAAAACAGTTATGTACTCATAGAAGTGTCCTCAGAGAAACAGAGTCTAAGCAGGGACATGAGTAAGACTCCCCGGACCCTGGCATGAGGTTTTGGTCACTGGCTATACCCTCCAAACTGTTGATAAAATGTTCTCTTAAGGGTTGAAGGGGGAGTTTGGGAAAAGCTGCACAGAACGCTGATGAAGGACAGGTGGGAGCGGGGAGGAACCACAGCCTGGGAGGAGTCTGTCCTCAGGAATCATGTCACTGAGGGCTCCATCCCAGCGTGTGCTTCCTGTTTGTGTCCCTCCCTTTTCTCACTGTTGGCTTCTCCTCCTCATTTTGGGTACAGCAAACATTCCACCCTTAGTTCCGCACCCGAAATCATAGCAATAACCCTTCCCATATAAAGTCCTCACTATAAATCAAGCCCTAAACTGAGGATGTCCCACTCAGCTTCTAGCTCTCTCTTTCCTTCCCTTGCTTTTCCCCAGCAATGTTTGGGACATGCTCTCCCCGGTGGAGAGGAAGACTTCTTGTTCCCTCTCTCTCCACCGCTCCAACCGGGGGAGCTCTCTGCAGATAAGAGGACCTACATACCTTGCTAGCTTACTTGGTTTCCTTCTTTCACGTGGAAATTATTGGTAACAGTATTAAAAGTAGTGCACCACACTTAGTAAGACCTTAGTAACTCTTTCTGATCAAATGAATGAACTCATTTGTCCCCACTGGAGCAGGTAATATTTTCCCCAGAGAGGGGCAGGGTCATTATTGCTTTTTTATGCTGACACGTCTTCTTCTTCTTCTTTTTTTTTTTTTCAGTGATGAAACTTCTAAGCCATTGTTTAAGTCTTCTTTTTTTTTTTTTTTAAAGATTTTATTTATTTATTTGACAGAGAAAGATCACAAGCAGGCAGAGAGGCAGGCAGAGAGAGAGGAGGAAGCAGGCTCCCTGCCGAGCAGAGAGCCTGATGTGGGACTCGATCCCAGGACCCTGAGATCATGACCTGAGCCGAAGGCAGCGGCTTAACCCACTGAGCCACCCAGGCGCCCTGTTTAAGTCTTCTAAAATAATACAAATAATTCAGTTTTTTAAAAAAAGTTTAATGCTCTCTGTCCTGGGGTCTAAATGTTCTTGCCCACTATCATACTTCCAATATAACTAAATGAATTTGAGCCCTAAATTTGTATCCAATCTTGTAGGCTTAATACTTGAATCAATTTACTACTAATTATTCCTAACCTGTACCACTATTAAATTGATATATTTGACAATCAATGATAGTGTTAGTTGATCTTCCTTTTTAGGTGAATACTCTTATTTTCTGAGTAGGGCTATTTTTATGGAGAAAAGTTATCAGGAAAATTACAAAGACTTCTAAAGAAATATATTTCTGCCCAGTCTCCAGAATCTTGGAGGCAAAAGAAGCAACACGAACAATTAATGTCTATTAAAGATTGGCCCATTTGACCAGTGGGTTTTTTTTTTTATTATCATTACAAAACGATTCAGTCTTTGACTTGCCATTTGCTTGATTTGTGCAAGTAGATTATTAACATTAAAATGTTGCATTATAAACCCATTTAGTCATAGAGTCATAGGAGAATGAGTCTAAAATGCTTTTCAGGAGAACAATGAACCAGTCTCATTTCAAGACACCACTTCCTTCATTATTCATTAACTATTCTTATCTAGAGCATACGGGAACATTTTAAGAGCAGGTTTTGTTTTTTTTTTTTTTTTTCCATTTCAGTTTTTTTCCAGTTTGAAAGTTCCGAGTTCTCTAATACAAACAGGTATTACCTATAGGAACATAATATTTTGCTTTTTATATTAGCCATTTATATATTTTGCCAGAAGCAAGACACACTCCCTTGGAGAAAAAGGTACGAAATGCTACAGGATCTTTGACCATTTGGTACAGTCATTAAAATCTGGGATTCAACTTTCCTTTTTTGGACCATTTAAAATATTACAAATGCCATAATCACCCAGAGAACAGATCTTTTTTTTCCTTCACCTAATGAATATATTTAGCATTCTGATTAATATATAATTACAAAATTGATAGTTGAACATCTTTGAATTTAATGGAACATACGAATCCCCCAGGGAAATCTAAGTACCATTTAACAGAAGGAAGATTTAACTCCTTTTTGTAACTCAAGATAGCAGTTCTGTTTTTGATAGGCATGGAACTTGGTCAAAATTTGTTACATTTGGAAAGCGTTATCCTTTAGGATTTACGTCTTGCTTTTTAAAATCAAAGTCTTGATTGTCTTTAATAAAAAATTGCTCAACCCCCAAAACAAATTACACTATTAAAACTTTTCATATGTTCGTATGCATTGCATATTTAATCATGCTTTCTGCCAGCCAGTAGACATAAATAACGGTTTACCAAATGGAGACAGGACCATACTTTGTACATTGGGAAACTTGAAAATGCACTGAATGAAAAATAAGTCCTTCCTTGCTTCTTTAGACAGTCGATTCATAAAGATTATTGCTAAAAACATTAGATTAGGAGGACTCTGAAAAGACAGACAAAACCTTCAACAGGGTACAACATTTTCTTCCCATTGTGAGGTTATCCCTACCTCATAATACTTGAACGATTAACAGGAGAAGGAGAAGATTCAGAGTCGGGCCGAACCATGTAGCTATTGTTCATATGCTGAGTAAAAGTGTGCTATTTGCATCTGTGTTTATGGATGCCTCTGGCTCCTTCCATAAATCTATACAGTTTCACATTCTTGTGTTGATTGTGTTTGGGCATCAGAACCTCTCACCCACTGTGAGGGGATGGTGGCCTGCGAAGACCATTCCCCCACTGGGCAAATACTAAGTGGGACCTTCCTTTAACAGTACTCTTACCCAGGATATGTTCTTATTTATGGGTCGTTACTGCTTTCCCCAAAGCAGTCCCATTTCTAAGGAGAGCAGCCTGTGCGGCAAGCCTGCGTTTCCCAGCGAACAGCAGACACGGCATTTTCCAAAGCTGTGCTTTGCTGTCGCATTTCAAACCCCACTCATCACACTTGTGGGGAGTGTCTTCGTGGTGCCTCGGTTCTGTAGGTGTCATGTGTAGTGACTTGGAATCCAGGAGCTGACAGTCCACTTGGAGGATGACAGTCACTTATATGACACACATGGAGAATTAGAGACCATGGAAGATCAAAGTCTCAATGGTGGTCCCCTCCTTAGATTGTCCAGGGAGTGTGCTGGTCGCCTGAAGAACCCAACGTATGGCTTCAGAGTCCTGGGAAGCGGTATGAGTGCTTGGTCCACTGGCGGGTTCTGGGGTGAGGTGGCCTGGACTTGACCCTGCCTGGGCCCCTCGTTGGCTGCGTGTGACCTGTGCAAGTGACTTCACTTCTCTCTGCTTCACTCTCATCTGTGGTGATGACTGATTGTACCTATGCATCTGAAGCCCTCACGCCATATCAGGCACACAGCACACCTCATCTCAGCTAAGTTCCATGATCCTCCTCCCCTTGAAGCCCCATAGCTTCTTGTCTGGGTGTTCCATGTCTGTGCTTCCGCTTCTCGCTACTGGCGTCCATGTTCTGTGCGACTTTCTGAGAACAACTGTTCCAGCATTTGCTGAGCCCCAGCTAAGGCCAGGCCCCAGGTTTCCTCCATAATCCCCACAATCACACCAGGGAAGGGTGGTGTGATCCTTGTCTTAACCGGAAAGGACTGAGGACACAGATGTAGGTCACACAGGTGCCCGGGTGGTAGGTAGCAAGGTGGGCAGGCTAAGGGATGGTCACCTCTGCATTTCTGGTGAGTCAGGGGCTCAGAAACTTTACACTGAAAGCTTAATTTAGCCTTTTATCCTCCCCCTGCCCCCGTCCCCCACCTACGGAGTGGGTTCTCATGAACCCTGATGAGCCATCACTGTTGACCCCAGCCTTGCCAGCCCAGATAACATTTGCCATTCTGCCCTCTTCTTTTTTTTTAAACAAAATAAACTCGCTCTATTTTTACATTGCTGAAATAATAATAATCTGAGAGACTGGGTAGAGGAAAAGAGAGAACATATAGTCCAGTGGCAAAAGGATAGCCTTGGTGTTCTGGCTGGGTGACTTTGACAAATCACTTGACCTCTTGGACTCTCCATTTCCTTCACTGTAAAAGAAGAAAAAAATGGGACGACTAGAATAATACATCACCATATGGTTGTGGGGATTAAGTGAGATACAAAGTGAACATTGCTCACACCTGATAGTCTAAGTACATTATATGACATCTAGTCATCATGTTGGATAAAGTAGAATTTCGTCTAATGAAATATGTTTGCTTTTTGACAAAAACCCAATAATTTAAAGTCTAAACCCTTCTGCAAGGAAAACAGTGTTTCCTCCTCAGGTAGCAGCAGATTATGCTAATAGACTAAGATTCGTGCAATTCTGCCTCGTGACCAGGAGCTGGGTTATCTGCCATTTGCTACAAATTCGTTATCAGCCAATCTCAAGATATTCGTTCCTCTCCATCGTTAGTATACAAAATTAACTTCTAAAAGTACAAAGATATTTAAATTATTTTATAAATGAAAGGAAGAAAAATTCTGGGCAGCTTGCCAAAGATAGCAGATCTGAAATTAGCTAGAAATGGTTCCTTCTCTTTATTAAATTCCGACTCTTTTTTTTCTGATGTGTTCATATCAACTTGTCTCTTCAAAAAAAAGTTGAATATTCTGTATGACAGAGGATTGATAAAAGCCAAAGAAAGAACAAATTGTGAATAAACTTCAAGTTTTCTTCATTTTTGTCCAATAAGGATACATTACTATAGCCAGAGTTACAGAAGCTTCTTGATAGGTTAAGTCTCAAATGAGCAGTGTGCTCAGATCCCCCCATGAGCTCAGGGCCCTCCCAGACATACCCAAGTGACAGTGCTGGCCCATGTAGGAAGTTGGAGCCAGAGTGTAAATTTCAAAGTTCTCCCTGCCAATGGCCTCCTTCTCCTCACCCAGCCTGTGGAGTGTCCCAGGCCCTGAGAGCACTGCTATGGAGATACTCTCACAGGGCCAGAAACCAGTTGCAAAGTTACCTGCATGCATTTCACTCTCTATGCTTCATTGTCTCAGAGGAGGAGCTGCAGTGTTTGAACGTGTTCACACTTAGTGAGATGTTCATGGTGATTCATAATCTGAGCTAATTCACCTGCCTGCATAGGATCTCCCAAACAGGCTTGAATCCAGGACGGATCCAGCTACTAGGGTAGTTAAAGGGACCAAGGTGCTTTTATGCACAGTACAGCCAATCTTCACAGCAATGGGAAAGGAAAACATTATCTTTGTCTATTTGGCATAGTCAATGCACAATTAAAATGGCACATCGGGATTAGGTGATTAGGATATATACCATGTTTAGATCTTTAAACATGATACAACAAAATGCTGTTTCTCAGAGCACATGGTAATTAAAAAGATAAAGTGAAAATGTTGGTACATTTTACTGGCATGATAGAAAGAATATTAAAATCAGGGCTGCCTGAGAGCAAATATGACCTCATTCAGTCCAAAGCTCCCAATATCCTGCAGTGGTTAACAAGATGCACTTCTTAGCTGCAGGACCCGACATGGGGTACTTCAGCTCTTTCCCCCTTTGTGAAATTGAGGTGCTGGTTGATATCTCCTGTTTCTTCCCATGGAACTAGATAAGACAGTACAAGTAAGGCGGTCATAGGTTCTCATGTACAATAAGTTATAAACAGGTGATAAGTGCCTGTTTCTTTCGGATGCACCGTAATACAGGAATTTCCTTATTCTCCTGCGAGGTTTTATAAAACAATGACATTTTTATACTGTATGTAACTGATATAACTTGAAAAGTAACATTTTCTTATCAGTAGTCATTTGAAATATTGGCCTTTTTAAATTAAAACAATTCCTAATTCTGTGAGGCTTAAAAACATGATTTCTAAATGTAGAGTTTGAGCTCATCTTAAGTTCTGGTCTAAGTTGCCATTGAGAGCTTTGGCATGAAGGGCGGAAGACATACACTGGGCCAAGAGACATGATGGTGACTGTGAATGAGACCGCCATAGCGAAGTCTGGAGGGCGCCTCTTGCCAGTAACGGGCTCCACAGCAAGGAAGGGAAGGGCGTTACCATGCCCCATATGTCCTCCCATCATTCTGTAATGATCCTATGATACAAAATTTTTAAAAGTAGCAGTGTTCCAAAGAAACACAAGTGAAGTACACAGAAAGGAAATGATTACAATACACAGCTTCCTGCAGAGATGAGAAAAAGAAGACATTAGGAATTAAATCTCCCTGCTCCATCTATCCAAATGTTGAGAAAAACATGTGACTAAGGAGAAAATAGCAAATACCAATTGGAGGACAAATGCGCATTACTCTGAATTGTGGATCATGAAACGGTTCCCTCAGGCACCTCTGTGACAATTTTAGAAGCATAAAATAGTGGGTTCTCCTTATTGTGGTTTACTGGATAAGCACATTTGTGAATATAGGGCTATACTCTGCCTAGGAAAGAAGAATCTTGCCCAACAGGCTCGTTCTTGGTCCCAGTTGTGAAGAAGATGCCACTCAGGCATAAAGTATATGAGATGAAAACGTGATGAGGGATATATCCATGACAAATATTTTGACAAGGAGTAAACCTGGTTATGGGTCTCTCACCTTGGGAATGTTGGAGGAGCGTTGAAGGTAGTAATCCTGTTGACAGTTATCAGGGAGTTTCGTTTCAGACCCTTCCTACTTCTACGTAGTATTAAAAATACAGAGGTGAGAACAGCTCAAGCATATAGTGTATAATTTGGAAATCCCTCCTTCTTACATGTTTCACAACCTCATATGTCAGTGGAAAAATCACAGAATAACAATACCAGAAATGCATAGTTTCCTAAAATAACGAGATGTTTGAGGTTCAAATGTCTTCAAATACCTGCAACTTGTCATTCTGCATTCCATTTCCTATTCGTAGACAAAGTTCAAATTTCCACAGTACTAAGTATCTTTGCTTTTTGGTTGTGTTTTTATCAGATCATTCTTACCTTGGAGCTTCATGGAATGAGAACTGAATCCCAGGTTTTCCTCTCTGTGGTACATTCCTACACATAGATCTTGAGTCTTAGAATAATTAGAGAGTATCTGTTGTCTACTCTATGTAGGATTACTATATAATTTATCATTCAAACCAATACAGTTCTGAAAGGGAATCTGTTAACTAATTATCATTAGGCCTCAAACGAGGATCTCACTGAGGAAACTGGAATTTAGATTCCTGGAGCCATATGTGAGAGCATGATAGTGATGAGGATGCAACAATTATATGGAAATAGTTCCTGCCCTCAAGTGTCTAGTAAAACAAATGAGGTATGTACTCAAAAAGTCACACAACACTTGAAAGCATGGCATTTACTATAATAGACATAAAATGACATGAAGAACCAGGGCAGACTACCCAAGAGAGGCAGTGTTTGAACAAGATCAAAAGAAATGATTCATTATTGACAGGAAGAGGTGGGGAGGTTGTTTCTGGAGTGAAGGAGTTTCATGGAGTGTGTATTCTTGTGAATGGAATCACCATCCACACCAGGACGCTCAACCCCAAAACCTGGGACTCTTCACTGGTTCATCTTTCCCCTCGCTCCACACATCCATTTTGAGCAAGTCTTGACTGAATTGCCTCCAAAATATATTCCGATCCCGCCCATGTAGTTTCTGTCATCACTGCTCCCCATCATGGTCCACGGTGTGGTCTCCTATTTGGTTTATAGTCATGGTATTGTAGCTGGCTTCCTCTCGGGACTCTCATCCCTCCATAATACATTCTGCGCCCAATGTAGGGTCAGTGTGGTCTTTTTAGCCTGCATTTGATCAGTCGCATTTCGGTGACTCTGCACTGCATGCAGGGAAGAAGAGAAAAGGAGTTCTATATTTCTTCACATGACCTCAGGGCCCTTACGAGATCGCTGACCTTGTGTTTCATGCTATTCCAACCCTAACTGGGCTAAGTCATATTGGTTTTCGGTTACCAACCTCCCACCCATTGACCTTCGCATCACTGGGAACACCCTTCCCTGGGGTCCTCACATTCAGTTCTCAGCTCAAATGTCACTTCCCTGAACACTGGTCGAAAGTGGCACTGCCCCCACTGCTCTCTCCTCATCACTTCGCCAGGTTTTATCGAATGAGTTAACGCTGTAAAGTGCACATGGCAAGAAATGAATAAAATAGTAGTGTTGTTACTGTCTGAATTGTCTAGCTTATTTAATTCATTGATTATTTGCCTCTCACTGCCTTTCACACTGTGTGAGGTAGAGATCTTTCCTGTCTCATAGCTTCCGTATCCCACTCATCTAAGCAGAGATGTCACGGGAGGGGCTCACTTCAGAGTTGTCAAATGAATGCATATGTTTTCAGTTAAAGAAGTCCTTAAGAAATTGAAGACTCCAATCTTAATATAACAGGGATTCTACAGAAGCAGGTAGGAGAGTTTGGTATGTATGTATACGCAGATACACTCAGACACACACATGATTATTAGCACACACATATGCACTCTGATTGTGTAAGTGTGCTCATTTATCATGATTAAAATTTATTTTATGTTTTATCTTTGCTTTCCTCTCTTGCCCCTTCCTCTCAAACTTC
The DNA here is from genome assembly GCF_922984935.1 of Meles meles. Lineage (NCBI taxonomy): Eukaryota > Metazoa > Chordata > Mammalia > Carnivora > Mustelidae > Meles > Meles meles. Next base: position 93,909,363 of record NC_060066.1, read on the forward strand.
AGTCCTAGGAACCTCAAATTAGTAAAGCCCTGAGTCAGGACAATCCCAAGAGAACATGCAGAAATGATTGAGACACCAGGGAGATTGGTGTATAAACTGTATTAATTATCCTATTATTAATTTACATTTATGTAACTCCTTGATTTAGGAGGAACCTAAACTGAGAACATGTATTGTTCCCAGCTTAAATGCTTTAGATGGTGTTGGCTCCAGCATGCTCTAATCCAGTGGATGGGAGAAATTAGAGACTAAGAGAATGACGTAGAATATTCTGCCCGGGGTACCTCGCTGGTTTAGTCAGTTAAGCGTCAAACTCTTCCTTTTGGCTCAGGTCATGATCTCGGAGTCATGAGATTGAACCCTGTGTTGGGCTTCACACTGGGCATGGAGCCTGCTTAAGATTTTTTCTTTCTCCCTCTCCCTCTACCCCACCCCCTGGTAGCCCTCACTCTCTATCTCTAAAAAAAGGGTGGGGGGCATGCACCTGGGTGGCTCAGTTGGTTAAGCATCTGCCTTCGGCTCAGGTCATGATCCAGGAGTTCCAGGATCAAGCTGGGCGTTGGGCTCCCTACTCAGCGGGGAGTCTGCTTCTCTCTCTGTCCCTTTCTTCTACTTGTACTCACGATCTCTCTCTCTCAAAAATAAATAAGTAAAACATAAAAAAAAAAAAAGAATTATTCCTCCTTCCCCAAGGTAGTTGATTAGTCATAAAAAATGATTAAATCTAGGGGTGTATAGATAACATAATACATTATAATGAAATCCTTGTGGTTGAATGGACTTAAAACATACTTTTGAAGTTATAAACATTAAAGTAAAAGTGTATCTAGTAAAATGGCTTTGAAAACCAAAAATGTATCTTTCAGGGATTTAAATAGCCCTAGAGGTATTTAGGAAATACTTTAAATGACCCAATTTTTAAAAACAATTATAAAAACTTCAGGTTAAAAAGTTTTGATGCAGTGGGGCCCCTGGGTGGCTCAGTCATTTAGGCATCCGATTCTTGATCTCAGCTCACCTTAATCTCAGGGCTGTGAGTTCAAGCCCTGTATCAAAAAACAAGTTTTAATACAATCTGGTAGAGTGGCAAATAATTTGCATAAAGTAGTTACAAAATGAGTGGAGAAGGTCAGAAGAGAGTTTAGAAACTTTTCTTTCCCATTTCTGCATCCAGGAATTCAGTTAGGAAAGAAATGCTCATTGTGGAGTGAAATTAGCCCTCATTTTGGAGTAATTAGAGATACTGAGAGTATAATTGAAAGAGTGTGACAAATCACTTCACTTATCTGGGCTTAACACCAAATATACTCTTATTTTCTTTTTGGTTATAACATTCTGCAACCTTAGGTAACAATTTAGAAAATTGCATTTGGATTTATGTCTTACAGAAAATTGTTTATAAGATTTCGATACTATCAATTCCTATCTAGGTTGGAATATCAAACAGATACCCCGTTTGAAGTTGTTTCTGGACTTTCTGATGACTTGGTTCTTATTTCATTCTTAGTATCAATGGGTTAGTAGTTAAATATCCAAAAAACTATTTTATATCACTTAATTCAATTTAGAAATCGAATATAGCTTGACTATCTTAAAGAGATGGTGGGAAATGAGCTCCCTGGCTGAATTTCTTTTACCATTCTGCATAGCATGACCTTAAAGAGTGGTACTTCATGGTTCTTATTTTCTTTCTTGACTCTTTGTCGCCACACAAAGCTGGAGATGTCCTGATAAATGAGTGGACACTTAATGTAATAAATCAGCCCATGAGTCACACATCATGAGTCATAGATGCATTTTTGGAAGGATCTTCACAATCTTATCTCAAAACGATGATTAAGGAGTCGAGAATATCAAATACTTTAAAAATATATATGTATATTTTTAGTTCTAACAAGCATATATTGAGGTCTTGTTCCTTGCCCAGAACTGTTATAAATGCCAAGGAATTAACTTCTCATAGGCCAGTTATTATCTCACTTACTATCTAGATCGGAGCTTCTTCACTTTGGTGCTGTTGACATTTCAAGCTGAAGGAATCTTTGTTGGGGAGGAGAGATACTGTCCTTTGCATTGTAGAATGTAATTAGCCACCCTGACCTCTACTCACAAGATGCCAGTAGAACCCTAAATCTTCTAGTTGTGGTAAATAAAAAATCTCCAAGACATCACCAGATGTCTTCTGTGGGGAAAATGGTCCTGACTGAGAACGATGCTGTGACTAGGTAATTTTTGGACATGTGGAATGGTCAGGGGTTCGAGACTGGTGCAGGCTCTCTCAAGATACTGCAGAAGAAAATGGGGATGCTACCTATTTGCAGGGTTGTTCTTTCAGGAACAATAATAGAATTGGAGATTTGAGTTGGAAATTCTGTGCATCATTAGACAAGACCCTTCATGTTACAACTCAACAGTCAATTCTCAGAGATTTTTCAGGATTGCCTATGTTAATACAGCTACCAAAGGTAGGACTAGACCAACCTCTGCTGACTCTGTCTTTAGGTTCTTCCCATCAGACTTCATTGCTTCTGGAAAAAGGAGGCATTGATATTGACAGCACAGTGCTTAGAATTATGACCTTCACCGTTTTCCTTGGGTAGCCATTTTGACAAACACCACTTATGCCAGTTTCTATGATTTAGTCAACTGCAGAATGAGGCCAGGTGGACAGCCTGTCATGTATAATTCTCTCCACCCCACTAAGCACACTTTCAGCTCCCTTTCTCCATTTCTTGTCATTCTAATAACCAAGGCATGATTTATATTTTTCTCAACAAATGGCCAAGTGAAAGCCAACTTTGAGCCAAATCCAGTGATACTTAACTAAATCTGAATTATCCCTCTTCGGCAAGCTTCTAGAAAGTCAACAATAAATATGTTCACACTTTTGAATAGCTCTTTGTAAAACATCTTCATAATTTTAAATATTGGTAATAATAATGGTAGCAGTGAACAGTTTTTGATGAAGCTTCTACTAACTTCAACGCAGAATGCTACCCTTGTAAAAAAAAAATATGGAAATCAATGAAACACATACTAAAGAGGCAACGCATACATAAATCAAACTAAAGCAATAGTGAGAAGGTGACCTGACTGTGACACTGTCAGTAGAGCACTAGGAACGTGGAGAAGAAAATTAAAAGCAAGCATTAATCAAGAGAACACTATACACAAGGTTCCATGCTAGGCTCTATGCAAACACTGTAATGTAGTCCTGTAATTTGAAATGGGCATTATTTCCTATATTTATTAGAAATGTAGAGGGAACTATGCAAGCAAAGACACATATGAAGGACAGCAAAGACAAACAGAACTATTCAAGGTTATTGTATCATAAAATGGGTGAACAGGGAATAGCACCTAAGGTGGGAGTATCTTGGGCAATCCCTGGCAAAGACTCAGATCTTGATAACATCAGTTGAGTCGGTATTGATCAAAGTATGAATGTTAGGCTGGGACTGGTTCATAGAGACCCTTGAATGAGAAGCAAGGCATTTGGGCTTGATTTGTTAGTCTGTGAGAACAGATGGGGGATTTGTAATCAAAGCAGTTGTGATTGGAATCACACGGTCTGCCATTCTTCTGAGTCACTTGAGTTTCAACTGTGTATAGGGAGTTTTGCCATAATGTTGAAGCATGACTGAGATGCATTGGGAAGGCTCAAGTTTGGCACAAACATCACACTCATGCAGAGAAAGAACAGGATATGTTTATTTGGTACAAAGAGAACCATGGTGATAAAAGAGAGAGAGAGAGAAGGTATATGTTCCCATATGCTCCAGTGGGTCTAAAAAAGGAAGCTCATTCTTGAGCCCTGGTCTGTCTCAAAGTGTAGCTCACAGATGCCCAGTGCCACACCACCTGGGAAATTTTTAAAAAGGTAAAATCTTGAGTCCCATAGGCTCCATGCCTTCTGAAACTCTGGCCACTGGGCCCAAGGATCTACCTGTCTTTTAATAAGACCTCCTCCTTCTGTTGCATACTCAAGTTTGAAAACCACTGTTCTAGAGTAACTTAATTTGAAAGAAAGCAAGACTGCTCCTTCTCCCTAGATGGGCAAATAGAAAATTTAGACATCCTGCCCTTAGAAAAAGAGGGCTTCAGGGGAAGAGGGAAACATTGTCTTAAAAAAGATACACAAGGAGGGGCGCCTGGGTGGCTCAGTGGGTTAAAGCCTCTGCCTTCGGCTCAGGTCATGATCCCAGGGTCCTGGGATCGAGCCCCACATCGGGCTCTCTGCTCAGCGAGGAGCCTGCTTCCCCCTCTCTCTGCCTGCCTCTCTGCCTACTTGTGGTCTCTCTCTGTCAAATGAATAAAAAAAAAATCTTAAAAAAAAAAAAGATACACAAGGAATTATCTGCAGAATTCGAATTAGTCTTAGTGTAAAACACAGACTAGTCAAATTAACTGATTCCCCTCTCCCCTAGGCCTATGAGGGGGCAACATAGTCTAATTGGAAACCTTATTTAAATCCACAAAAGGAAAAAATTAAAATAGATCACACTTCTTTGATTTCAAAGTAGGAATTCACTAAACTTGAGAAAAGTTATGATAGGATCTGTGTAGACATACAGTTAGGATAAAGTTTTATAACCAGAAGGAATTATAACACAGCCAAAGTCCATTTCAAGGATGCTGTCTGGAATACCAAAATTCCATTATCATTGTAGCGCAGGCCTATGACTTCAGCTAGAGTGGTAGCAAGGGAGTTAAACTGAAAAGTAATTGAACTTGGGTGTTACGTATTCTCCTTTTTTTTTTTTTTCTGCTCCAAGATGACTTGATCATCTTCCACCATAGTTCAGAATGACCATCTTCAGCTCAGCCCCGTCAGCATTTAATAAGCACCAAACAATATGCAACTTCCAATGGAGTCTTATCTGTGGCGTAATACTTTACGTAATCATGCATTTTATGAATTCGGTCCTTAAGTTGTTAAAGTAGAGTAAATTTAGTGAGAAGAGAGACATGTATCCTCAATATATATGTATATACATATATACCTACAGTAAGTAAGAGAAATAGTATAAAATTTAGAGTAAAACTAGAGGTTTCTGATTTTATTTATTTATTCCCATTCTGCTTTAAGTGCTGCCATGGAAGTGTCTGGACATTGCTGATAATCCCTCCAGCTACATGTCCAAGCAAGATATTAAAATAAATAACTACCCTGGTCCCAAACTGAGAGTGACCCATTTAAAACAGTCCCCGTTCAACACTTTCAAAGGGAACTGCTTAAAATGGGCCATCCTGTATTAACCATGAAATAAACTTCCAAGGGAATTTGGAAGACATCCAAGAGGTTGTGTAATTTGACAGTGAAAAGAAAAAAGACTACAAAATACATTATAGGGAATAATGCTTCTCTGAAGAAAAAAAAATGAGAACTGGGAAGTGTTTTACAAAGCAATTAAATATAGAAATATTTTTCGGAAAAGACGTCTCTTCCATTGTCCAAGACGCATGCTCTGCAGGTCCTCATATCTCTGGCATCATTTGACCACGATTGTATTTCTTTGCCACGATTCTTTGGATCTCCTTGATAAACACCAACAATAACTTTAGACTGGAGCTAGGGCCCAGGGCAAGGGACGCATACCACTAAAGCAGTGGAATACAAATAAGTCTCTACAAGGCCTATTTCTTTGTGCCTGGGAAAGAATTCACAGGGCTATGCTCCTAAGGAAGCAGGCCCTTTAAAAGGTGTTGTGAGCTCCGTTTTGATCAACCAAGTCATGCTTTTCAATGAACTGACTTTGTAATATCAGAATTGTATTCCAGGCTTAAGAGATAAGTTCCCAAGTAGTCTAATTCATATTGTCACCTCTTCCAGCAAAATGTGGGCCATCTGATAGAGGTGGGAAAGTACCTATGCATGGAAGGGCCAGTTGGACGTAGAAATCGATGATCATTTCTGTTTACACAGGGTCCAGTAGATCCACCCCCCTCTTTGACAGGTTCCCCTTGAAATGTTAACCCTAGTAGTTCCCAAACGTTCTACATTTTAATTTCCAAAATTTATTAGGTTCCTCCAATCTTAAGTCAGCTTTTCAAGGTTCATTGATGAGAAAAACCACACAACCTCCAAAGGATTTGGTACTGCTGTTACATGAATATGTGTTTCCTGAATTTGAAGAGCATCTCCTTAGACTTGGAAAACATTCATCAGCGGTATCGTTACATTTATATGGTCTGCATGTGGACTTCCAGACCATTGCAGAGACTCCAAAAGGGCCCTAATTCAAATGTGGGTTTTATTGCCTGCTTGTGTGGGGCACTGAAGGGGATTTAACATGATGCTAAAATGGTCTCTGAGGCTGGGTTCACCTCCCCTAGCATGGTACCTGCCAGAAACAAGATCTGCTCCCTGATAGACATCATGGAGACTTGAGATCCAGAAGAGACTAAGAGACAGGGTCGGTCCTTCTCAAACTGTAACGTGTATACAAATCATTAAGAGCTTGTTCAAATGTGGATTCTGATTCGGCGCGTTTGGAGTAGAGTTGGAGAGGCGAGGCTCATGTACAGTCCATGTCCATGTCCATGTACAGCTCATGTACAGTGCTGCTCATGTACAGTCCACCATTTTAGGAGCAAAAAGAGCTATGTGGTCAAGCCAGAGTGCTGGGCAAGCAAAACACATGGGGCAGGGCGCCACGATGAGCAGGTTTCAAAACTCCCCAGGTGATTTTAATGCACCGCCATGGTTGAAAACCAGGGAGCTACCGTTTTTGTGTGCTCCCTGAAAGTTGACAATCTCCAGACCTGCAAGTGCTTAAAAAGGCAAGGTACCCAATGTCATCCCACTATAATGAGAAACTCTGGAGGACAAATGATGAAAAAGGAGAAAAATACTGTAGGCAGTTTTCAACTTTATATATTTTAAAAAGTGCTTTGTATAAAGTGGAATTATCTGTGCCTTGAGGAGCCTGGTTAGTAATTTTCTTTTTCTTTTTCTAGAAGTCCACATGCAAAGCAAGTTGTTATCGATTATACTAACCTGAAGTAATCTGGTGATCTTTTTGAGAACATCATCGAAGCTGGGTTAGGGCGTAGAATAGGAGGAGGGTCCAATTTGGCCTCTTGTCCTCAACCACCCTGTGTGCTATCTTGGCGCCTAAAAACCATATTCCTGACCCTCCTTGAATGAATTCACTGCCTCTTTCATGATATTTTAGTTGAAGCCCATAATTACGAATTCTACAATGGGTAGAATATTAAGCATTATTACCCACAGACACCTCAGCATAAATATATAGACCAAATTAGTAAGCCCTTCACCTGAGGGGGCTCTAGGAAATCAGGAAGTAAAATACATTTGATTCGATGTATATTCAGTGTTTGGGACATTTCCATGGAGTATATGGCAAAATGGACGACCAGCAAGTATAAAGCCATTGAGTTCCTGGGAAGCAGGTGGGCAGGGGAGATACGAGTTGGGGGCGGCAGTCTGAGATGCAAGGGGGTCTGAGGAGAAATCAGAGGAAAGACATCCCCGTTAACCTCTCTTCCCTCATGGGTTCCAGCTGCTGATTCCTACTTGTGTCTGTAAAGAATCTATAGGCCTTGAATGTCAGAATATAATTATGGAAAAAGACTTTGATTTTCATTGCTGCAGACTGAAGGAATTTCATATCTAAGACAATCACAAACAGTGTTGCCAGAACAGCCAAAAACTGTGGGTGGTTTTTTTTTTTTCCCCATAATCTCATGCCAGGAGAGAAAGGGACATAAGCAAATATTTTTATATTTTGAAAGGGATGTTTTATTTTATAACATCTTGAAGGAAAGAAAGCAAACAAGCCTGGTTAATGCCTTTTAAAAAGAGAATGTGTTTTTCCTAGTTAACGACAAAGATTTCACTGAGATGGAGAAAAAAAAATGTAGCGTTTATAAAAATGTTGATGTAGATATAATTAGATCCATTTTAGGACCAAAAGTTTTATGCAGAAACTGACAGAAGGATACACAATAATTATAGTTTCCTGACAAGCTGAATAGAGTTTTCTTTTTTTATCTTATGGTTTTAGAAAACCAAACTGTAAATAAATATGCAGTTTGACAGATTGTAATTGCGATCAGCAAGGCGTCTTTTCATTTAATCAGATGGTGTTATTAAAATGGGGTTACAATTAAACATTTTATAATGTGACGTAGAACTCCATTAAAATTCTTCGGCAAACAGCAATTTACATCGATGCTTAAGCATCCTCTTCTATTTGCAGAAATGTTATTGGCTGTGACCTTCCACGGGATGGGTCTCTGTTGCTATTTTTTATGTTTTTCTTCATACTTTGATAAATGATACTGAGCAGCCACTTTCTTTTCCTTCTTGCACAAACGAAGGTATTGGCTTTGCATGTTCCTCTTGAATTGCTGTGACCCCTTACGGTACAAGTAGTGGACCAAACAGAAGGTTTGAAAAAGCATGTTTACTTGTCAGGGAATTCATTTTCTCTGTTTACATAAAAGTCATCCCCATCAACTTCAAATTAACATTGAACTTACAGTTAAATTTGTTTCAGGGAAAGATTAATGGGAAGCTTTTGCAAAGGGTAAATAGCAGTTAATATTTTATATTCCCTGGAAAAGTACATCCTTAAACAAAGAATGGAAAGGTGTGAAATTGAATTTGACAGTAATTAAAAGGAAAACAGCCTCACAGTGGTGTGGTAAACTTTTGGGAGGCTTTACTCTTCCTGCTCGGAGGCATGATTGTGAAAAAACATCGTCCGACCTTCATAAAGAACATTCAGAAATGTGACTAAACATTGCCGTAGGATCGAAATTGGATGATCGGATAATGGAACATAATAGGAAGGGTTATCCAGATTGTAACTGCCGACTTCTGACAGTACACGGGGATAAAGCAAGCTGTGGGACACGTCATGATCTTACACCTTGCAATCCCTGAACATCCGTCCTCACGCAAAGCAGGAGCAATACTTGGGTTGACTTTGAGAACAAGAAGCAAATTCAGCGAAGCCTGTGGGAGACCTTCTCAGCCTAATGTGGACTGCGAAATGCCCACTTGGACATCTTACCCAGCCAAGAAGACAGCGTTTGCTGCTAATGACCATGGTCACTTTCTGATAGCCTAAGTGTTGGAGGGATTTTGCCTTTCCAAAAAAACAAAAAGAGTAAACCATCTCTAGGAAACCTTTCAAATTTAGAAAAGTTTCAAATGGGAAACATTGCCTATGTAAGGGAGATCTTTCAAGGAGAAAAGCGTTCAGACAAGTAGTCATTTGACTAATAAATTATTCCCGAGGAGCAGTGAAATAGAATAATTTCAAATTACTCAATGACCTATTATCTACTTTGGGGGGCAATGTAGACATTTGATTTCTCACCTGCTGCCGGACTTCTAGCCACTTGATTAGATTCTTGCTTATCACTGGGCACCGTTTAGCAGGGGAGGAAGGTTCTGAAAGTCCTACCTGTCCATTCTTTTCAAACTGTGAAGTGGCTGTCCAGTCAACTCATTCCTCATTCTTCAGATAGGGAAGCCCCAGTCCTGGGGTGGGGGGTGAGAGAGGGTTCCCCGGTTACACCATTATTTCATGGAAAACCAAGAGTCAGGACCAGAGGCTAACTCTGAGCCTTGTTCTCCTCCTTTATAAGAGGCTCTCTCTGTTCATTCAGATTTGGTTATTTTCTTTTCCTTCACGCCTCAATAAATAATTTCTTGAGCTCCTATAATGTGGCAGGCATGTTGAAACCCTAATGAACTTGTGGAAACTTGGAGTATAAGTCATGGTTTGCCAATGCAGCTGGGGGGCAGAAAAGGTAACTTGGTAGGGTCGTTACCGTAGTAGGGCCTCTGCTGCCCCTGCCTGAGAGTTTAAGAAAAAGGGATCATTGCAGTGATGCTATTCTCTATGAGCCTACCAGGAAACCTGGTCATAGAGCCAGTCCTTTAGCTTCACTAGAACACCAGCAAATGTTTTCCAGGGATTGCCAGAGCTCCACTATAGGTAGAAAGCATTCTCCCATCCCCACCAGGCTGTGGAAATGGAGTGAAATAAATGTAAAAGTGTCAGAAAAACCCCTAAATAATCTCATATCAGATATTGATCATGCCCCCTAGTTGGAACCAGGCTTTGTGATTTAGCAGTACATACATCAGTAAACAAAATAGGTGTACGTGTATCTATGTATAAATATAGTCTACAGTCATGGTGTTTACAATCTAACAGGATAGATAGGAAGTACACCTACCAAAAAAATTCCCATATTTGACAAAGTAAAAGCAGTTTGTAAGTTGTTATTGTATAGAATTTCAAGAATCCAGAATTTTAGCACCTTTCTGGGCAAAATCATTCCATTTGGTATATTTGGTTGTTTTTTTCATTGGGACACACTGTACATCCCTTTATAAAACATGACCTGAGAGCAGTTTCTTAAATACAGAATCTTCCTTAATTGCCAAAATGAAGTGTTGGTATTACCTACATGGTGCTTTTTTGTGCTGTTTGCTTACCCAAACTCTCTAAGCAGAAATAAGAAAATCCATTTTTATTAGAAATATATAGAAGACACAGCAACAAAGTGAACAAGAGCCCTGGGAAATCGGGCAAGAGTCCAGGGTTAAGAGTTACGGATCTGATATCATTTGTGTGACTTTGGGCCACCCATTAATTAAATATCTCAAGTCCGCACATTAGGCCCTGGATGTATGTTAACTCATTAGCAATTTAATTTTCTTTCCTGAAGGAAGGATGCAAGAATAGGTGATCCTTGAGGTTGTTTCCAGTTCAGAAATTCTGTATTTACCATGTACCCCAATTTAGTGCGACTTTTAGTAATGTAAACATTAGCCAATATCCAAAAAGATCCCTTATTAAACTTGGAAAGCAAAGAGGAATATTCCTGGAATTGAGGGAAAACCCATCTGAGTCCAATTCTAAATACCATTGGGGGTAAAAATGTAGCAGCTGTTTAGCAGTGCGGAGAAAAGCTGTATCTGAATTTTGGATTAGAAGTGAAAAATACCTTATCCAGTTGAAACTACGCAGGGAATTTAGATAGGATGTAATTACGCAGTTGGAATTTGTCCAGGAGCTTTTCACTAACCCGCCTCCTTCCACAAGAAGTACATTTACCATGGGATCTTTAATGATGGCGTTTGATCAAGAACCTCCATTTTAACACCCCATCTAAGACAAGAGTCCACTACACATTTGTAATATAGTAAATTCCCCTAACACCCATCTTGGCACATTGGTTTAATACTACATCACAACAGCACCGACGCCGACCAAGTCATGTCTTCCTTCCAGGGTCTCTAGTCTCATCCTGACTTAATTCTGGAATTCTTAATTTCTGTGATCAGTGCCTGGATGGACGATATAAATCCTATTTGCTCAGTCCGTGCTTTCCGGGAAAGGTTAAGCTTCATTTCAAAGATGTATTTTTTCAAAAAGTAAACTATTTTTTTTTTTTTTTAATTGAGGACAGCTACTTCCATTTCCATGCGGTTGGGGAGAGCAGAGGGTAGTACAAAGTCATTTTAATGCTTTGTCACGGGGGTGACACCAAGGACTAGGAGAGCTGGCATTATTCTAAGCAAAAGCGTGCTGAGTAGAGGCTGAGTAGAGTTCATGAAAAGATGGAAGGGGTTTCAAGCACTAACAAATGATATTCTGCATGATCTGGGGGCATCACAGTGGAATGAGGAAGAAACAAAGAGCCACATTTTACCATGAAGGGGTAGATGTGATTCATGCAGCCATTGAGAGAAAAATGATTGAAGTAATCCAAGTGACCAGAAGACAGAAATATTTATATCCCTTTTTTGACCAAATAACATGATCAACCAGCTTATCTTTCCAGACAAGTTTCCTGATGCAAAAGGAAATCTAAAGTGATACCCAACTTCGAGATTTGGGGATTCCTCCAGACTTACATTGTCTTCTTGGCCTGGCTTCGTCCCACTCTTTGTGCTTCTCCCACCAATCACCCACTTCCTAGAAATTTTGACTCAGTAAGTCTGGGTGGGCCAACTGACTCTCTTAGAGAAAACCTCTGCAACCACCACCTTGTAAGAACCACTGGTTTGGGTCCACTTGTAGATGATGGATTGGATTGTTCATTTTTCACTCATGCGTGAAGATAGAGGAATGGTCGTTCTTTTTCAGTGCAGATATTGCTGGTAACCAGTAAGTAAAAGCAATAAGGAAGAGTTAGAAGTGGTATCTGTCACCAAAAAAGCTATTATTTTTACATCGAAAGGAATATATACCTCATGTGAAGGAAAAAAGAGGAAAAAAAGCAGACTCAGTCTCATGATGAGTGCCCTGAGGTTAGACCCCGTAACTGTTTTTTAAAATGCAATAAGATGAGTCTATTGTAAAAATACAGAGGTGAGTTACCAGTATTGAAAAAAAGCAAAATAATGATTAGAAACCAGTGTGCTGTACAATAACTATAACTACATTAATATATAATACCTTTTCCATTTGACAACGATGGGAAAAGCGTCCATGGTATACTCCCAATCCAGTTCAGCCAACCTGGGTCACATGAATAATGCTAGCATATGGATAGTGGTTTATGAAGTTGGCCTGGATTGCTTTAAAGCCTGCAGTGTGTTCTATCTATTGTATTTTTACATTTCAACTTGTTTGTCCCACATATTTATAAACCGTCCTGATCAAGCTTGAACTGGCTTGATTACTTTTGATTTGTGCTGTAAGATTTCTTCATTCTTCCTGGAAATTTCAAGACATTTTACTCTAAACCTATTCTTTCTTCCTTTAGATTTATTTACTACCTTTAGAAGTAGAAAAGTCCAATTTCAATCATGTTTGAAATAACTCATTTTAGACAAGTACGTGCTGCTCTGCTTACAAAACATATATGAGTGGAATATGCAATTACTACAACTCAGTTTCCTGCCACAGAAACATTTCAGCATTATAGCATTACAGAAATAGAATGACATGCATAATGAAAGATTTCAAGATTCACCCAAGGCATTTATTCTCTTCACCTTAATGTTCTCAGCAGTAGCAGAGTATCCATTAAAAGGTACTATGAATTATGGTTGCCTAGCAACGGGCAGGAGCTTGTAACAGCACCAAAGAATGAAATGGCTGGTTGATAAAATGAATTTTCTCTGAGCATTAGCCTGTTGAAACTGCCTTTTCTTGTGGAACATAAAGTGCATTTATTTGTCTCATGCATTTTTTATTAGAAAATTATTTGAGTTCCAGGGACTTGAATCGTTTTGCTACAGGAGATATTTGATTTTAATGTGTTGTACTAAAATAAGTAATAAAAGACACTTTCTTCAAAGCAAAGTCACCAAACAATCCTATGTGGATTTTTGAAGAGAGAAATAAAATATTTGATAAGCTATTCCATTACTGGTTTCTAATTAAGAATGGCCTTAGAACTCAGAATTCCACTGATGCTGTGAAAGGTATAAGGTTAAAATAGTGGATTCTTCTTGGTTGTATGAACTGTAGAAATATTCTGTTGACGGTGACATGCAAGAGAATGGATTTTTTAAATCTTAACTCTTGGCTATTTCTTTGTAAAATTCATTCCAACAAAGGTCTAAATATTTACCCAAAACTCTACCCAATTATACATGATCTTTGATTTAATTTGCCTCATTTTACTGTTTTGAGCATCTTCATCTGATTGTGCTGTCCTCTTGGAGAAACACATATATCTCACTGTCATGGCTGGCTCTTCTTATTTGTAATGATTAAATTATGGTCTATGTAGTCTTGCCTTGTAGATCTCTTGCCCCAAGAAATACACTCAGATGACATGAATAGATGGAGTCGGCAGCTTCTGAAAGTACATATTTAAAATTGTTATATTGTGTGAGCATTTTTTCAACTTAAAGTAAGTCAGATCCTCTGCTTAGGTTCATAGAAACTATAAACAACCAAATATTGAGAAATCAGTTATAGACAGCTTAAAGCAAAAATTATTAAAATGGGAGTTCATATACTCCATTTTGATTTTCTTCTGGCCACTCATTTTCTACATTTCTAGATGATCATTATGTATAGGTCTAGAATATTGCATATACCATATTTATCTCACTGAGCAATATATAGTATCATGTATTCATCTACTCATTTATGCATGGAAATCGTATCACTAAATGCCAAGCATTACATTTTTAATAGCCTTTTTATATAATATATTGCTTCTGACTGTTCAGTACATGATTCATTTTTATGATAACATAATCTCTGGTTGAAAAAGAGTTTTGTTGGGCCAATGTTTATTCCACTGGATGAAAAGTAGATACTTCTTTGTCCTTAAGTACCTATTCAATTCAAGCCTGGCCCAGAGCAAGATAGTTACAAGAGGGAGGGTCAAATGGAAATGTTATTGATCACTGTAAATGGAAAGAATTTTATACAGAATAATTACCCAGTTAGAGAGCAACAAAAGAACCATCTTTTAAAATGACCATCTTGGCGCAATCTTTACCGTCTGGCTCAAAAAGAGCATTGGAAATGCGTTTGTTGAAACCGATCGGCATAAGCAAAGGAGTTTGTGATTTCAGTCAATAATACCCACTGACTGTTCTCTCCCGAGCCAGAATTTTCCAACCGATAGCCTGTGATCTTCACTTCAGTATGAGTGTTTAACTGATCTTTTATTATTCTTTTCACTAAAATTAGGACAGTAGTATTTCCTCTTTGCGAATCCCATAACTGACCCGGTTTTCTCATTTTCAAGATGGAAAAGTATGCTTTGGGCACTCTTACCACAATTGTACAATTGTGCATGAGACTCAGGTGCCATTCAACGTTAGCCAGTGTCAAAGCATTTATCAAAAGAGAAAAAATTTATATCTTTTTAAAAGACTGGTGTCTAAGGCCCAGATTCTGACCAAAAAGTGAAAAACGAGAGTGCCTACACCTACATTGATCATTGGCGGTTTTCCTAAAATGATTGTCTGGGAGGGCTGGTTTTCCCTGGTTGAGAATGAGAAGCTTGTACTCTTGTTAACCAGTTAGTGGGAGGTGGGAAAATAAAGGTGAGAAGTGATGGTGTTAGCCTGTACCTGACAACTCTTTACCGCTCACAAGGAACTTTCCTTTACAAGATCTCATTAGATTCTCCCACAGCCCCTGTGATATAAGCAGGACAGGAGCTATATTAGAAAAGGCAGTGTTGACTGCAAACCAGACCTGGAATGACAAGACCAGTGTTCAGGTCAGGGTTGCCTCCTGACTATGTGCCTAACTAGCCACAATGCTGGACTTTTCAGAGCCTTGATTTGCTTGAACAGGAGTGATACTGCTTCCTCAGAGATTACTTTGTGAAAGCACCTAGCATGTAGTAAATAATAAATGAGAATAGAACCTGAATCTCAATATCAATGTGCAACATAAAGATGCAACTGACCTCCCGAGGTCAAACAGCTACAGAGACAGGGATGGGGTTGGAAACCTCTGAACCTAGCTGGGTGTGTTGGCGGGTTGCACCCCTATGGTGTCCACTATAATAGTGTGTCCACTATAACAGTGTCATAGTGTGACACTATGGTGTCACACTTCACGTGTGAAGAAGCTGGATTGGGAGGGTAAGGGACAGCCTGGACCCAGGCCAAGTTGTGAGCACCCATGATTCTGTCATCACTGGCATGAGCCCGAAGAGAACTTTATTGTCCTGTACCAGAAACCCTTCTCTTGGGCTGTGGCTTGCACCCCATAAAAATTTCTGGCATGATGCTCAGCCACTAGCTCACAAAGAATTCAGGCTTAAAGGTAATATATGAGTTGCTTTCCAAAATCAGAAATTTTGTGGAATAAATTTTGCTTTGATTTTTAATGAATTAATGGTTGTACTCCCAGAGTTAATTAAAACTTCCTGGGATTAAAATATATGTTTTTCAACTTAACTGAAGATAAAAGAATACAGCATTGGGAAGTGAGAGCCTTTTTTTTAAAGGTGTATATGAATAATCAAACATATGAATAAATCAGATATTAATTACTGCTAATATTTTGCAAAGGTATAAATTAAAATTCCAGAGAGAGCTTGACTGATTTGATTAACAATGAGTTTAATACAGCAGAATCCCACTTGGACATAAAACTCTTGCACTCATAATAATCCTATGTAGTTATTGAGAGTCAAATTGAAACTCTTTCTGATATTTACATAGAATTATGAGGTACACTCTGTATGTGTTTACCATGTGCTTACTAGCTAAAGGATTTTTAATGGAGAAAGGTAACTGAGAATATTTTTATGTTTGCATCAAATTTATTCTTAGGGTGCTATGATACTGCTGTAGTTTAAGACCCTCTATTAGTTTATCTTGTGAGAGCGGGAAATCAATATTAAATTCAAAATAAATATTTTAACACAAAAATCTTTAATTTAAAAATGTTTTCTCCATAAAAGCATTAGGGAGCTAGCCAATCTTTTAATGGATTGCCAAGCCACTGATAGAATTAAAAAAAAGAAAATTGTAGAAATATCCAGGGTAAGAGGGCAAACAGGACTTATCATTCATGAAAATTACATTCATGGTTCAACCACAATTGTTACTGACTCATGTATGTAGGATGTGTTAAAAAAAAAAAAAAAAGACTTCTATTTAAATGAAATCCCATTTCTACAGCCGTCTATGAAAAAGTGGCAGAATCTAACATTTTAGTCTTGGAATGACTATAGCCTCATGAATATTCCATCACTGACAGTTGCCAGGATCTTCAAATAAGCAACAACAGAAGGTCAAAAAGAAGCAGAGAACACATTACTGAGTTTTAGTTGATGTTACAGTTTGATTTCGAGCGATAAATTTTTCCATACAATGGGCTCTTATCATGCCTGCGGTTGACATGTATTTATGATATATAGCTGATGCCCTCTTGAATGTTTCCTAAAGCCACTGTCCACACAGAGTATTATTTTTCTGACATGTTAATTAATTCTGTAGTGTCCAGGAATTCTCCTACCTAATTCCTGAATTCTGCCATCCAGATAGAAAAGTAAGAGTAAGTTGAATGTTAATTTAAAATAAGATAAACGGGTCTACAGAGTGTGATTTAAGTGACAAGAGTAAGTTGAATGTTAATTTAAAATAAAATAAACAAGAGTAAGTTGAAAATTAATTTAAAATAAAATAAACAAGTCTACAGAGTGTGATATAAGTGACAGTTAGTAAAAATGGTGATTATAATCTAGGAAAAGTGGGACAACTTCAAGTAGTTGAATTTTGCTTCTAGAACTTTCTGTCTCCAGAAAGATACTTTATAACCTCAGATATAAATGCCCTAATTTTTCAGTCCCTCAGTGATACGAGAAGGCTGCTAACAATTATTAGGAATATGTTTTACAAATACCTCCAGGGTATAAAAATTACAAAATGTCAAGTTTAGCGTAGGAAGGGAAATGTAACAATCTGATAAATAAAAGACCAAGTATCTTATTTCCCTTTCTGCTACTTGAGACAATACAAGTCTCATTCGTAATTCAGGAATGTGAATTGCAGTAATAAATCTCAGCGTTTCTTTGTGTGTGATGCAGAAGAGTGAGTAAGCAAATAATGGGTTTCTTGCTTGTTCTTATGCAAGTTGTCATGTGGTCCATGTTGGGTAATAGTACTAAGCTCAGCCTATTATACAAACAGAAGTACCGAAATGGCAGTAACAGAGGTTAAAAAGGATTTTTTTTTTTTTAATATTGGGGAAAGATGATATTCTGAGGACCAGCTCAAGGAATGGATGACCATTACCAGAGGCTCAGCAACAGAGCCACCGACCCCATGGCTGGGTGTGGCATCTAATGCCATGTCGTTTTGTGGACCCAGGACTATGTCTCTCGATCCTCCTTGTGAGTAGGCCATGTGGCCTGACTGCTCCTTTTGCATTGTGCCAGACAGGTTCTACCCAACATTTGAAACAGCCAAACACAGCAAACAAAGAAATGTAGCAAATCAAAGTTACATAAATTTCAGAATTCTTAGAATCTCATTAATATTGTCCCCTCAAAAAAAAAAAAAAAGAATAAAAAAGAAGGACTAGAAAGTCCAACATTTATTGAGTGTTCCTTCAAATCCCTCTTGAGGATAATCAGGATGTATAACAAATCACTCTTTTTTAAAAGATTTTATTTGTTTATTTGACAGAGAGAGAAAGAGTGAGAAAGGAAGCATAAGCAGGGGAAGTGGGAGAAGGGAAGCAGGCTCCCCACTGAGCAGGGAGTCCGAGGTGGGGCTTGATCCCAGGACTTTGAGATCATGACCTGAGCCGGAGGTGGGTGCTTAACAGACTGAGCCACCCAGGCACCCCAACAAATCTCTCTATACAAGTCACCTACTATGGGTCGGGTTCTGCCCTGGAAGATGTTACAGATGCATTAGGATACCTAATCTTTACAGTATCCGTCTTGAGGTAGGTACTATATTCCTTATTTCTGTAGATAGAGAAACTAAGGCCCAAAGGACTTAAACAGAGCAAAAATTGAAATCCCATCTGCCTCTCCTGTGAGCTTTCCAGAATAGTCCCAACAATAACAATTTGCTGTGTTATGAAGAAAAAGGGACACTGTAACCTCTTCCCACCTCTGATGATTGCCAAATGCAAGTCTGTGACTGTGGCCCACAGTGGAAAGTGGCTTCTCATCATTTTCAAGTCAGGCAAAATGCACTCAAATCAGGTTCTGGTTTAGACACACAAAGAACCCAACACTTTCTGTGAGGCTGCATACCCAGTCTTTTTTTTTTTTTTTTTTTTTCCTTTTAAGATTGTATTTATTTATTTGAGAGAGACAGTAACAGAGCATGAGCAGAGGGGAGAAGAGGAGGGGAGAGGGAGATGCAGTCTTCCCCACTGAGCAGGGATCATGATGTGGGGCTTGATCCCAGGACCCCGAAGTCACAACCTGAACCAAAGGCAGATGCTTAACTGACTTAGCCACCCTGGTGCCCCATACCCAGTCTTGACACGAGATGAGCACTGACAATGGACTCCTATGTTCTTTCCTAAGCTGCTGCACAACTTTTGTGTGTTTGATTTTTATATTCTTTTTAATACATTTACACAAAAATAGTTAATATAATATTTTATATACTTACATATTTATTATGCATACATAAACATACACATAAAGAGCTATATAATCTTTTTGTTTATGGAGATAGACTCTCCAAGTCTTCTTTTCTTAAAGTTTCCAAAGACCAGTCATATTTTAAAAATAGAAAGAAGATTGACCAACCAGAATCTAGTAAGATTGCAAGTAGTCAGAGCACTGAAATAACTAGAATTGTGGATAATACACATATTAGGAAAGATAAATGATTAGCAAATAAGCCAAGATGACTTATTCTTTTTAAGAATGCATCATTATATAAAAACAGATGTTACTTTAGGTCATTCTTTTACTCTTTGAATTAATATCAATAAAAAGAGATACACCCCAGATGTGAAGCAGAATATCTGCTTAAAGCTCAGCTCAACTTCTTAACTCCCCTTAATGGTATTTAGCCTCCCAGGCCCTTTATTTACTAATCTGCAAAGTGGGAATGCTAGAACTTCCCTCACAGAGCTAGTTTGAGAACCAAGTGCCACAATGTTTCTAAAGTACTGGCCTGCTCAGATCCCTGTGTTATTATGTAGCAAGGTTGGCAATCAAGGAAGTTTCCCAGAATCCAAGTGTGGTGGATTGGCTTGTAGTACAGTAGTCTTCAGCTCTGCAAGAATTTTTGAATTACGACCATCGTACTACTATTTCAAAGTGCATGAATGCCGTTTAGTAAGGTTTTTAACACAACTCAAAACAAAGGAGGCATTCTGGCAAATTGAGTTTTCAATAAAGCTACAGAGCAATCCATTTTACTCTCACAAAGATGATTTATATTCAGCTAAAAAGTGATCTTTATTCTTATCTTACATAAAAATAGTGTGTCTCGTTTGTAAAGGGGAAAGTGAATGTTTTCCCATCTGCTAACTGGGAGAGCTCTCATTTTTACCTGTTGACTAAGAGGTGGGACATATTTTGAATCTCTGCTTCATGCATCTATACTAAAAAGACAATTTAAGTATAAATTTCTATAACTTTTACATTTGCACTTTAAACAATTTTAAGATAGAGCCCAATGTTCAGTTGTCTCTTAAAGTGTTTGAAAGCTTTTGTTACTTTCTGCCAAGTAAAACAGTCTTAGTCTTATGAAGATAATAATTGCATTGGATGTGTGGCAAATTAAAGAAAGAATTTATATAAACACCTACTAGAAATAGTTATGTGGTGGATTTTAAAATTATATTGTCTGTTTTGAAAAGACTTTGAAAAGGCTATTTCTAGGAAGTATGATCCATGTTACTTCGGTCCTACTGCAACCGTGAATAGGCAATATTGAGAATGAGCACCAATTTGAGAAAATAGATCAAGATAGATAATGCCGGGGCGCCTGGGTGGCTCAGTGGATTAAGCCGCTGCCTTCGGCTCAGGTCATGATCTCAGGGTCCTGGGATCGAGCCCCGCATCGGGCTCTCTGCTCCGCAGGGAGCCTGCTCCCTCCTCTCTCTCTGCCTGCCTCTCTGCCTACTTGTGATCTCTCTCTCCCTGTCAAATAAATAAATAAAATCTTTAAAAAAAAAAAAAAAGATAGATAATGCCTTGGGGTACCCAGGTGGCTCCATCATTTAAGCATCTGCCTTTGGCTCAGGTCATGATCCCAAGGCTCTGGGTTCAAGCCTCATGTTGGACTCTCTGCTCAGCGGGGAGTCTGCTTCTCCCTCTCCCTCTGCTTCACCCCACTCATACTCTCTCTCAAATAAATCTTTTTTAAAAATCTTAAAAAAATATTTTATTTATTTTTTTGAGAGAGAGAGAGATGCAGAGAGAGAGGGAACAGAAGCAAGGGGGCAGAAGGGGGATAAGCAGGCTTCCCACCAAGCAGGGAACCTGATATGGGCCTCGATCCCAGGACCCTGGGATCATGACCTGAGCCGAAGGCAGACGCTTAACGACTGAGCCATTCAGGTGCCCAAATAAATAAAATCTTTAAAAAAAAAAAAAAAAAAGATAATGCCTTTGGAGGGGAAAAAAAGAAACATATTTTTCTAGCCAGCCAAGATGAGAATGAAATTGTTGAGAACTCAGTTTTTCCCAGCATTCACAGCTCTGTGTGTGTGTGTGTGTGTGTGTAATTGGGAGAATTTGAAGGATAAGTCATGATTCCCATGTAAAATTATAACTTTACAAAATTACTACAGACACAAAGCAGTTAGATTTCTGGGATAAGTAGCCGTCTGAGCAAAATAAATATAGTAGAGTAATATAATGACAATTTATTGCACTTATACTCTTATTTGACCTGAAGCATATGGTGTTGGACCAACAAATTCACCTGCTTCTAGTAACATTTTCTATCTTGTTGATTACATCTTTACTATTGTAATCTTTAGTCCTCACAATTGCTCTGACTATCCTGAGCAACACGAAGCCCCATTTTATGGCTAAGTAAATTAGGGGGCTGGGAGATGAGGTGACTTGCCTAAGATGATACAGAATTAATGCAGAAATGAAGCTAAAAATGAGAAGCTAATTCCCAATACAGTACTTCTCCCAAGACCACCTCGTGGGAACAATACAGTCCATACATTTAGGCAGGAACTGACGTGCACAGGCTCCTTCTGAATCCAATTTAATCAGCATCTTTTGCATATCTCTGCATGAACTCAGTACTTTAAAGCCTACAAAGTATGGTTTTTGTGGCCATGTGACACGTTTAAGGGAGCCCAAAGCCATATGCATTCCTTTTTTTTTTAATCTGTTTCAGATACAGTATAGGTAACATCTTTCATGCAACTATAATCCAAATGGATTTCAATCTAATATCAGAGCCATTCAAGTTGATGTTTGCTCATTTTAACCATTCAGTACCCTCTGGAAAATTGCAATAGTCTCAAAACGATGGGGAAAAGCAGTTGCACTGTAAGAGCAGAGAAAAAGAATGCTTCTTGTTAACCCCTTCCCCATCTCCTTACACCTGCACCATTCAAGCTTTATACATCCTGAAACTGAATCCACCATTGTATAGATACCTTCCCTTTGCACTAAGGCATTCCATACATTGTAGAAGCACTGAGCTCCGAAATGTTGGACCACATAATGGCTTTCTTCAGCAAGGGGCATCCCTGATGTGGAGAAAGTGGTGTAAAGCCATTATAACAACAGTAGATTGTGGACATTTCTGAAAAACTTGATGAATAAGGTCTCAAAACGGTACCCACCCAGGAACGGTGTTTCTTTTTCCCTCCTTGCACCGTATCAGTCTCCTTGTCTGATTCTGTCTGTGGCACGACGTGATGATGTGCTTTGGAATGGGTCTTGGGTGGCAGACGCTGGGTGACAGCATGAGCAAACCGCATGTATGGATAAAAATGATAGCTAGCCATCGCTTTCTGTGGAATGCTATTTGCCAGAAACACAGAGCCTAGACCCTTCCTTGGCCAAGTTGGATAGAGCAGATAAGAACCATGCGATCTCACATGCAAAAAGGGAAACTGCTCCTGTATTTCAAGTCAGGCCTCGAGTCTCTGTAAGGTCCCAGCTTCTCAGTTCAACAGTGGAGCCTAAAATAATTTTAGCTGTCTAAGAAAAACCCTTTCAACTTCCCTCTTTCCTGTGTTTCCTGACCTCCAGGAGACTCTGTTTTGACCACTTCCTTTCCAAAGTGGGCAGCAGGGTGGGGTGATCAGGAGTGAGGGTAGCAGACTGCTTGCGTGGGAACCCCCTTACCGTCCACCACTGTGCAAGGCAGGCAAGTTTCCACAGCTCCCCTGGCCTCGGTTTTCTTAAAATTACTACTATTCAGGACTGAATATAAAAAGCACACAGCCTGACATCTTATTCCTCTTGTTATCCTTTCTGGTTTCTGAGGAAGAAGGCTCCATCTCTTAATTTATTTGCTGTTTTTTTTTTTTTAAGATAAATTTCTCACTGTCAGTTTCATTTCTATACATCCGTTATATAATGAAAGCCCAGGCGGCGGGAGGGGACAGCATGTCTAATTGGGGGCTTGACCCCCCATTAATTCTCTTTGTTTTTAAATATTGAATCTTTCAGGACTGGCCTCTTTCTACCTCCAAATATGTCTCCCATTTTCTTAAAAGGTAATTAATTACTTTTTAATTAATTTGTTAATTAATTAATTCCTAAAGATTGCTGTTTATTCAAGTATTTGCCCCATCGCTCCAACTGGTCTTTACCACCTTATGTCTCAATGGTGGCCTGTACTTCTCCTTCTGTGAACCACTAAAGACCTTCGATCTCATGTGTCCCCTGTCATAACCTCAGTTTGCTCACCTGTAAAATGCAAGGAAGGGAAAAGAGGAAGAGTTCATTCAAGAGAATAGACACATTGATCTCTTAGGTCTTGTCCTGTTTGGATATGATTCTGTGACTCCCTGAGTTGCCAGTCCCTTCTCCCTTGCCAGTCAGTGTGAATGAAGTGTGAATGCCCCCCAAGGTTCTTCTTGTCTGTCTGCATTCCTGTGATCTCAACCAGCCCCACAGTTTCCACACAACGTTATTTAGGGGACCGACACATCTGTGTCTCCCACACAACTCTCATTTTCAACCTCTAATTCCATGACTTCAGATGCCTTGTGAACACCCCTCCAGGGTTTTCTGCTAGCACCTCAGATTTACCAATTTCCTCACTACACCGAGCCCCTCCTCCTAGCTTCACCCAAGCTACGGCTGTTCTCCTGGTGACCGAGATCGGAAAACTTGCTCTCATCCTTTTCCACTCACAGGTCTCCAAAGCCTATTTCTATCTCTGCAGTGTCTCTCACATTATTACTTCCTGCACATTCCAAGTACCAGCACCCCCCAATGTAGATGACTTAGAACTATTCCCCGCAAGAGAAAGTGAGAGATGGCCTCTTGTTTGGAGTAACGTTCTTAGGGTCCTAAGGTAGTTCTCCCTTCATTCTTTATGTTCAAATTCACAGAATAGTTCTTTCATGACATGGTTTTATTGTGCCATTTCAATGCTCAGAAATCTTTGATGGATTCCCCACCACCCATTAAATAAAAGACATACTTCTTGGGCAGAGTGGCCATTATGTTACGAACCCCTTATAGAATGGTGGCCTTATCTTCCCTACAGTTATGCGCCATGGGGGCCCCGTCTTAATACCAACTATTACCCACCTCCTATTATTTTTCAGCTTATTCCCTATATATCCAAAGAGTCAAACACTGTTGTTTTTTGAATGCCTCCCTTACTTTTCTGCCCACCTGAAATTAATTTTACTTGGAATGTTCAAGTCTCTTGACCTCTGCTTTCTAAAATTCTATTCATCCTTCAAAATTCAGTTCAAAATGCTCTCAAGTGAATGCTATCTCCTTCCTACTTCTATATTCTCATAATGCAGTGGACCCCTCCAATAGCTTTCTACTACATTCTGCCTTTATTTGTTGATTTGTGTCTCAGGACCTCTACTATTATGTGTGAGCTCTGTGAAAATGACTAGATTCCTCTTTGAATTTTTCCCAGTGTAGTGTGTTGACCAGATCTGGTACTGTGTACAAAAAGACTTTGTAAACCACATCTTTGTACATGATAACTCTCTTATGTATTGAACAAATTGGGGTATTAACAAATATATCTTATTTTTAATAAAATCCCCCAAATGATTATAAAATGGGTATAAAATGTCTTCTAAAATGTACAAGATAATTATACCTCACTTCTCTGACTTTCTACTAACATAATTTTTTAAAAATATTTTTCTATTTTCACACCCAACCTTTGGTGAATAATACATATCCATCTGGGAAAGTGTGAGTCATATGTCATAACATATATAGCCTCCAAGCTTTTTAAATTGGAAGCCTTGTTTTTTTCATGTTGTTAAGAGATCATTTTAGCCATAGTTTGAATTCTGAACTTTTGGCAACTAATAAGTACCTTTGGTTGATTTTGAAAAACACGTGTAACAATGTTAATTAAAGTGAACATAAGACACCCCGGCCTTGGGCGCCTGGGTGGCTCAGTGGTTTAAGCCGCTGCCTTTGGCTCAGGTCATGATCTCAGGGTCCTGGGATCGAGTCCCGCATCAGGCTCTCTGCTCGGCAGGGAGCCTGCTTCCCTCTCACTCTCTTCTGCCTGCCTCTCTGCCTACTTGTGATCTCTCTCTGTCAAATAAATAAATAAAATCTTAAAAAAAAAAAAAAAAAGACACCCCGGCCTTGACATCCTGCTGTGACAGCTCTTTTGAGTATAGCAATTCACTTCTGATCCATGGCTGCCATTAGATGAGCTCCCTCTTAAAAAGTAAAATCTTATTTCAAACTATGACAGATTTTCTGTTGCTGAAGAGTTTTTTTTCATAGTATAAATTGTCTCTTCTTTTTATTGCTGTTAATTTTCTTTTAAATCTACTTGTTTGACTTAGTAATAGAGTCACATGATTTAACACCAGGAGGTCTCCCCCTTTTCTCCCCCAGCTTCCCATTTCTGCCCCACCACTGAAGCAGGTCACTGACTTCGTTTCTTCTGGGCTCCTTCTCCAGAGTGTATAGATTCTTCTTCCCTCTTCCTCTTTTTCTTTTTACCAAAGAAGACTCTGCTGTCTTATCACTTGGAGATCTTCCATATGAGTTCCTCATTCTTTTGTAACTAGGCATAGTGTTCCATGGTGTAGATTCTTCATCATTCAATTAACAAATCTATTGAAAGGTATTTTGTTTCATTTCTTTTCTCTTTTTTTTGCAATTGCAAACAGCACTGCAGTAAAGAGCCTTGCATACATACTTTGTACGAATGCAAGTTAATGAAACTTCTGGATATGAAATGGGCGTGCATGTATAATTTTCATAAATATGCCAAACTGTGCTATGTGTTGTAGCAATTTACACTGTCATTATCGAGATATGGGAGTGTCTACTCTCCCTGACTTTGTCAGATTTTTGTATTTTGGTCAATCTGATAAATGAAAAAAAAACTAAGTATTTTTTCCTATAATTAAATGCCATTTATATTTCCATTTTTCAGTTATAATGGGTTAGAATTTATCCTGACTTGGGCTAGGAGGTATGGATACAATTTAGTTTTTCCTCAGTTGGCTCATGAGTTATCACAGTATCATGTATGGAGTGAAGAATCCATGTTTAATTCAGTGCCTTGAGATGCCCCTTCTATTACCCAGTAAATTCATATAGGTAGTTGAGTCAATTTCCAGTGTTTCTATTAAATAGTCTTTTGCTTCTTGAACTGAAATTCTACTGTGATTTTCTAGTCTTTCAATATATTTTAGTATCTATTACTGTTAACCCTTCTTCATTGCTCTGCTTGGCTATTTCTGTTAATTTTTCTACTTGCACTATTGGATACCTTGTCTAACCCTATAAAACAAAAAAATTCCTAATAGTCTTTTATTAGTATCACCCTATATTTAGAAAGTAACTTATAGAAATGATAGAGTCATTTTCTTCAGAAACATTGCATGTATGTCCATTTCTTCAAGTCTTCTTTTGTGGCCCTCAGTAGTGTTTTAAGGTTTTATTCTTATATATCTTGCACATTTATTACTTAATTTATTACTATTACTAGGTATATTTCATGCCACTACTGTAATGGGATTTTTTCTTTTATTATACTTTATATCTGCTTGAACACTTTCTAAAACAAATTAAAATATCAGAACCTATGAAATATAGCTAGTGCTGTGCTCAAAGGAAAATTCTTAGCCATAAGAATTTCTTCTGTCAGTAAGTATGTAAAATACATTAAAATGAAATAAATAAGTTAGATTTAAGTACAGGTAGGTTAGGAAAGGAAAGGCAAAATAAATGTATGGAGAGCAAATGAAAGGTATTAATACAGAGAAGAAAATAGCAAGTTAGGAAACAAAAAGTAGAACTGAGAAATAAAAGAAAAATCCAGGTTTTTGAAAAGATAATAAAATAGATTGGTTCAAGAAAAGAGTAAAGCACAAAGTATATAATAAATATAGAATTCTATAGAGGATTGAGAAAATCTTAAGACACTGTTTTGTTCATTTCTTGGTAAGTTACAAAGAAAATCTGGGAAAATATAAATTATGAAAAACTGATCACAGAAAAAGATAGAAAATCAAGACAGATTGATATCAAAAAGAAGAAAATGAGAAAGTTGCTTCCCTTTCCAACAAAAATAGCAACATGTCTAGATGACAAGTATTTAAAGCCATGAAAACCTGTTCCAAAGCATTAGGGGGAACAAAGGACAATTGCAACTTTTTTTGTAAGAAGTGATTTCAACATTGATATCAAAATTTGACAGAAATTACACATATACACACTAAAACAAAACAAAACAAAGCAAAATTAAAAAAAAAAAAAACTAGGGACCAACCTCCCTACTGAATATCAACACAAAAGACTAACTAAAAATTTAAACAGAAATCAGGAATATGAAGATATATAACCAGGTTTATTCCAGGAATGCAAGAGTGACATGATATTAGGTAATGAATTGATTTCCTATAAATTACATGATAAGTCCATAGCAGTATTTTACAAAATTCAACACCCATTCTTGATTTTTACAACTTGATAAAAATAGGATTCGGTGGACACATTCCTAATGGGATGGGATGTGTATTTCTCAGCAAAAAAAAATGTTTATATTAATAGGGGCAACACTAGAATCAGTTCCATTATATTTAAAAAATACGATAAGGTCGCCCCCTATAACAATTACTTTTAACACACTGAAAGTCCCAACCAATATGACAAAACAAAAGTATTAAAGACATAAACATTGGGGAAAAACTAGGTAAAACTGTCCTCACTAGCAGATGATTTTGTTGTATACTTGGAAAATCTATTGTAAACCTACTTCAAGCAATAGGGGGATTCAAATACAATGTAATGTAAATAAATGAATACTTTTCATATGTAATTGTTATTCAACATTCATCTGAAGAATACGTTTTTGTTGTCCTGTCAGTTGAGCCTCAAAAGTAATCACTTTTAACTGCTGAGTTTGTGGATCTTTATTTGGCCACAGGAGGAATCTGGGATCTCTTTTTCACTGATCTTGACATCCTACTTTTCATTTAGGAAGAAAGCCACTTCAGACACATATATGCACAGTCCGCGGGTAGCCGTGATCGTATCTCACCAAATAAGGCATCGTTTCCCCTGAGGGTGGCTGTGGTGTCAGTACTTTGAAGTACTGTCCTTTACAGCAGAATATAGTAGATTTCGGAAACAGTTGGATAAAATAACTAGAATTAGTTGTGGTTTTTAATTAAACTAATGGCACTCATGTCTGCTATAGCTTTCCCTAATACCTGGTGCTTCTGGGAGTGAGAGCATTAAGAACGTAAGCTGTGTGTGGAGGACAGGCTTGAGATTCCAGCCCCGTGTTCCATGAAGTTAGAGTCCATTTGAGAATATCTAGATGGAAGCATACCCAAGCAAGAAGGTTGCTCTGCTTTAGCCTTGATGATAGCTAATAACTGGTTGAATGAATTTTGGGACAGTTATCAGCAATAAATGGTGACCTGTGTACCAGTGTGAAAACACTGAAACTTCCTAGTGCGGTTATATTAACATCACCATCACAAGAGTATGTTGTAGATAAAGTCATGATTTGATATCCTTTAAAAAAATGCATATTTTTACAAATGTCCTATGCTAGATAATCAGTTTAATTGAAGTCTGAAGATACATGTGCATTAACGAAAGGCAGCCAAGTTGTGAAGTGTCTATATTAGACAGTCTCATGGAACTGTAGACTTTGGAGATTGATTATAGGAATTAACTTCAGAAAATCCCTGCAGCAAATACACCGAACCTATCCTGCAGTACTCTAGGACTCCAGGGCAGGTTGGCTCTCGGTAACCATGGGCTTGAGCAGTCTCCATCATCAAGTTCCAACAGTAAGTCATGGAAACAGCCAAGGCCAGGTGATAAGTGAACCTGAATTGAAAAATCATTTGGGGGTCATGGTTGTCATGCTGGCATTTTTTTTTTTCACAAATAATAAAACTCTTCGGATACCCAAATAAATTGTTATTCCATCCGAACAGCTTCATTTGGTGAGAACAAGTTCAACAGCCACTGTGACTAGAGATAGGTAATCCATCAAAAGATGGGATTTCGTAGCCTTTGTTTGGAAATAAACATATTTCTATCAGTTGTGCAGCCAGAGGTGGCAACAGGTAGTTTCCAACAAGACTAGTGTAATCAAAGAAAATGACTTGGTAAGGAACTCATTGAAAATAGATAGTCATAGCCATGCAATTACTCATTTTGCTGTTTCTCAATAAACACAGGAATGATAGAAATTATAATAAATTATTTCATGAAGTCTACACCCAAGCTAAACAAATAGACGTCATCCAGAGCCCATTTCTCATGTTGAAGTACCCTTCCTATCAGAAAGCTAGTCTTATTTTCTGAAAAAAGATTAATAGTGCTTTAACCTGAGTTTCTTCCTCCTCTTTCTCTGGAGGACAAAGAGTATCTGTAATTACAACTAACTCTTTTGACTTCATTATAGGAATAGTAAAGACACCTTGTTACACATGGTTGGAAATAAACGTTTCCACCCATGTTCAACGTTGAATTACTTCCTTACCATGTTAGCTGATAAATGTTAAATGTTTGAGAAGGTATTTACTGTGCATATTAGTATGCAGGAAAATCATCTTAAGGGAGTAGTTGCAGCTAGAAATGCTCTAAGCATTATTTGGTAAAGCTACAAGAAACTTAATTAGGAAGGGTCACAACGAATAAATGAAGAAACAAAATTAAGCCTTAAGCCTTTGTAAGACAGTCATAATTCAAGGCAGGACTAAGGCTCTGCTGAATTAAAAGTTGGTTTTTAAACAAACATGAAACAGCCAGCGTTAGAGTGGGTTTTATTGTGTTGGTGTTGGTGTCTAATTACTCTAAGCCGGCCTGATTTCGATGGAAGCACCAGAGAGCCTTCTTATGCCTACCAAGCTCTTTGACAGTCTATTGTAATGCATTTCAACCCACTTATAAATCATTTTGCAGAGACTAATGATTTATTACTGCTGTAATGAACTTCACAGGCATCAATACATTAGTATCCACTTTGAAAAGAAACTTGTCAGGTCCCATTGGAATGATGATCAGTTTACTATTGTTATTAATGACCCTGATCAGCTCTTTGGATCCATGAATAACCTTTTTAGATGACAGAGGTCTTCCATTTGGGGAGAAAATCGATGCATATGTAAAATAAAAGTATATGCTGTTTTTTTTCTCAATCCCTTTATCAATGCCAGGGATTGTTAGGTTAAAGCTTCAAAATTAAGTTAAACTTTATGTAATTCAATCCCCTTAAAATGCTGGTGAATACATCTTTAAAGGACATTGTCATTCCAATTGCTTGTCTCTATGTTACTAAAATTATGGTGTTTTCTTTCTTTCTGCTTGAAGCCTCAGCTGGACCCCAGTGGTCTGACTAAAATAGAAATTACCATGTTAGAGCCTTTTTTTTTTTTAATGTTCAGTGATGTCAGACATTTGACCTGTGAGGCTTTTAAAACTGACCTTGTTGCTTCTTTCCATTCATTAAACTACAACCTTTGCTCCCTTGTCATAAAAGATAAATGAAGATTCACACAATCTTTGTTTAAGAGAAGATTTATTGTTTACATTAATGTAGATTAAGTGGAAAGATACCAATTATTTTTTAAGTCAATCAGATGTCTTCTTTGAGGTTTCAATTTATGGCCTGTTTCTCATTATTATGATTTCCATAAAGTCACTGGAAGTTTTTCAGAAAGTAACATGCAAACGAGCAATTTTCATGGAAATTTTCATGGAAATCCCACATTCCATACTTTGTCTTAATCAGATAAGCAAGTTTTCAAATGTGTTTTTTGATAAGTGATTGAAATTGGGTTTTTAAATGGTAATTTTCATTCTACGAGGTTGTCACAATGATAATTTCCATATAGGATTAAAGGTTTGGGGAAATTTTTGAAATCAGGGTGATTATTTGTACAGTTAATAAAGAATAGTTTTACAAAGAGAAGCAATATGAAGAAGTTTCCATACAGTAAAACTTCCTAAATGTTTTAATCATTGGTTACACAAAAAACAATAGCAAAATAAATTACTTTTAATGTAAGAATTTTTAAGGTTTAATGGGCCACACAGAGAGGATAGAGTGGAATGTGATAGAATTTTTGTAATTGTTTGATCTGAAAGGAAACACATAGATCCTATCACTGAAGTACTTAATTTTATTGGTGAGAAAACAGAGGCCAGAGAGTTTAAGGCATGGCTTCCTGTCAGGAGATTACAACCTCCTGGGGACATGGAGCTTGGAATCTGGTGTCAACCAGCCTATGGAGGCTTCGATGGGGACTTTAAACTCTGTGGTTGTTGTCACCCTGGAGCCTAGCACTGCACCTGGCTCAGCATAGGATTTCTGAGAAGAGAGAATAAATAGAACAACAGACCAGGTGGGTCCCCGCATATGATTTTAAGGTTCTGCTTCTTTGCCTGTCATTTAAATGTCTTACCTTTATCGTCAGGTTTACCTTTATGATGACTTTATTCAGAAATGGATTTTTGTAAACTTAAAGAGTAGAATCTCCAATTAGGGTATTTCTATCATGAATTCTAGATCCTGTCAGTAAATAAAGCTTGTATGGGACACTGAAGAATCTTAGAGCTGTTGAGGACATCGTCCAATTAGCCTTCTCTCTGTTGCAGCAATATGCCCTACATCTCCTTCCCATATTTGTTAAGCTTGTACACTAACGTTTTCAGGGAAGGAAGCTGATTTCTTTGCATGGCAGTCCATCCCAATACCACACAGTCTATTCTTAAAAGGTCTTTTTGTGTTGAGTTTGACCTATACTTTCAACTTTTTTTCAAAAGTATCATGACATTCGCTGAGTGTTCTTAGAGGAAATGGGTCAGTTTCTAGTGAAACTGGTCTGATTGCACAGAGATAGATGCCCTCGAACTCCTAGAATGTTGCAGAGCAAAGCAGGGGCCACCCTTGGTGTGACTCATCTTGTCAAGTTCTCTGGAGTAAACTAGAGCTACTGTGAAATTCGAGTCCCAGTAAGGCAATTTTGACCACGAAGGGATAGTTCTCAAACACCATTTGAAACTGTTTATTTCCCTATTGTTGTCCAGTGTGATGGCAGCTACAAGGCGAAGGCAATGCGAAGCAAGGCACGGAATGGGTAGCAAGTCCAGGGAATTAAATTTCAAACAAGGGGCATGAGCTAAGACCTTTGACCTTTTTATTCCATATGTAACGCCATCATAATGACAGTGGGTAATAGTAATGTGAGAGGCTGGGGAACGGAAGTAGTTTTCCTGTCATGGCCCACTAGACATGTACTGTGTTGTGAAGTGGCTACCAGAGTGGGACAGCTGATTTGGGCAGTTATGTGTCCCTCAGGCCAATTACTGCCCCTCTCTGAGTATGGATTTCCGCCTCCGAAAGAAAAGTCACAATCCTTCCCTATCCACCCTATAGAGCAGTTTAAAGATAGACAGGATGCATGCTCAAATAAGTTGATAACTGACCACAGACCCTTATCTGGTCTTGATGTCGTGGATCGGCCTACCTGTCACTTTTCTTGAACTCGTCTGTGGGCTCTTAGCTTCCAAGTCAGTGGCTCTCAGGGGTCCATGCAAGGATGGGTGCTCGTGAGCCCTCAGGTTCTTACTGCTCCTCTCAAACATAAAGAAAACCCGTGAGATGTTTTTCATGAAGAAAAAATTATCCTCTTCAGAGGAAAACTCATTATTCAGAGAGGTCCTTCCAGTTTCATTGATGTTAACACATTGTTTCTTTTTGAAGGGGTGATAGCAAGACAGTAATTGTATTTGTAATGTATTCATTAATCAAGCATTAAAAGTTAGTAAATCTTGGTGATTTCCATCACTTTGAAGACACATTGCTGGTGGTAACATCCTAAAGTTTGGGGATCTGTGTTCTCCAGCTTTATAATTTAACTCTCCCCGACCCCAGGCACAATGCCTTCTGTGGAAAAGGCCACAGTAACTGTTCGTTGAATAAATTCATCTGTTGGTAATGCCTTTCCTTTAGAGGGTTACTGGTAGCCGCTCTCAATATGTCCAATAGATCCAATACTCTTGGCAAGTGATGCTGTATCAGAGCATAAATAACTCAGACGAATAACATGGAAATTTTGTTTGTAATAAGATTCAAGGCCGATCTTAGGTACATGCGAGTACACTTTCTCCTCATGGTTTGTGATGTGCTTTCGCACCATCCCACCCACAACCTTATTTCTCTCATTTTGCTTTGGCGTGTCTCGCTCTTAGAGTCTTATTCTAGCAGAGAGAGAGAATGCATGCATTTCCTGTCATTTAACAACCCATCCAGAAAGAAATAATCATAATAACCCACCCAAAATCCCCTAAGACTTTATTCATCTGTCGGTCTTTGGGTCTGTTCTCATGAGTATTCTCTCCAGATATAAAAATAAAGTCTTCAGTGTATTAAAATTCTCTTCAACTGGTAGTTGTAGTAATAGTCTCCTCACTTTGTTGACACACTATTGAAATCCCACGCTCCGTGAGGTTGAATTTTCTTATCTGCCATTTCACATTTGAGGCATTCAAGCTTGGAGATGTTAAGTAACCTGCCGGTACCTTTTCCTTTCGGTCCTTTCCTTCTTTTGCAACGCCATCACTGACCTTGCTCCCCCGGGACTCTGACTTCTGGGCAGACAGAAGCGAATGGCACACTTCTGTCTTTCCTACTCTCTTCAGGGCAGCCTGTACCTGCCTTTACATACATCTGGGTCCCAACAATAATTCATTCTAGACCGGTTGCTGTGTAAGCTGCTCTAGGTCTCTTCAGAAGTGAATTTCCTGAAGGACCAGACTTTCTTTTGAATGTTCCAAGATAGATCTGAACAGTTTTATAGGACACTGGAGATAATAAAACATAAATTTATTCAGTGCTGTTTCTTACAAGAAAGCATTGAAAGAGAGGAGAGAGGTGTCAGAAGCAGGTTGCCCCAGTGCCTAGATGACATACATGTGTGGGTAGTGCTAGAGAAAATATTTTTTTAATTCTTAACAATCAAATAACTGAGATATGTCTCCTTAGATTTGTCATAAAAAGTTGATCCAATAAAGCCTAATTTGTCTTGTTATTTGGTCAGCTACAAGCTTACGGTTTAGTGTGTTTTTGTTTTATTTTGTCCTTTAAAAAATGCTGTTGGGTACAAGCCAGTCCCTTCATCTTTGCAGAAAACGTAATGTGGCATTTCCTGAAGTACTAATCAGCCACAATGAAGAATTTATTAGACAGCTAGATTACATGGTTGATCACTCTTGGGGCATATCTTTTTTTCATTTATAGTAAAGTGTATTTGTTTGATGTAATAATAATGACTAAAAATAGTTGTTTCACATAGCCTCCAGTTCATAAAATTAGGTAATTCCTTTCAGTCTTTAAGTGAAAATTAGAAAGATTTCCTTGAAATGTGCTAATGCTAGTTTGGAGAAAATTAATTTTTATTCTGTTGGGAGAACATCTGATTTTTACTTAAAATTCTGAAAGACTGGAGTGCAATTTCTAAATTATATGCACTAATTGACATTTCATTTTAGCCATGATGGCAAAACTATCTACAATAAATTACCATAGAAACACAGAAATTCTTACTTATCATGCCAATAGTCTAGTATGATTTCTGTACCAAATATCAAAGCATCATAGATTCTATAGAATTCTAATTGGAGGCCTTTGCACATGAATGTAGCTCTTAATGGAAATGAGATTTTATTCATTTTCCTTCTGTTGCATTTACCCAAACACAATTCTTATGTGAAGATCTGTCTACTGGCAAAGAATATAATATTCTCAACAAATGCCTTTACAAAGGCTTATTTCCCTTTCAGTCCTGAAAGCTGGAAGCTATAGAAGGGCACCAGGAATGTTCCAAGACTCAAAAACGGATAGAAAAATAGAATTTTTATCAAAGACAAACCAAGCTGACTGTGTCAGGCCAACAACACATTGCTGTGGTGTCACTGCTGTGAAATAGAATTTGACCGATGATTTCTCTATTTTCAAATGACACAGTTGATCCCAATACCCATCTAAGGATTAAGTCATTCTTTCAGAGCAAATTTTAAAAGAAATATGGGTAAACCCACTGATGGTAAGCATGATTGTGAAGAAAGATGATGGACCTAAAACGCTAAAAATCTCTCTGACTTACAAAAGATTGTACTTGGGATTTTAAGAAAGGATGTTCGAGTATCTGCTCTGAAGAATGATCTTTGATATTGGCCAATGCGGTTCTGGTTCTCCTCATTCTTATGACGGTAGTGGGAACCTAGGGAGGGCAAAGGAAATTCTCGATTTTCTCTTTTCCTCTAAGAACCACCTGACTTTAAGTCATTGCCTGGTTCCCTTCCTATAAAGAGGAGAAAAGAGGTGGATGGTGTAACCCCGGAAGTTGATGGCACTGCTAGGGGTGAATTTCGGATCCGAATTCTTTTGAAATCCAAGAATAGAAGAATGAGTCTGTCTGCATTGTGGTTGCCGGCCACTTTGCATCTGGTTCTCTGACATGCCACCCCTCGGCACTCCCCCTCGTCCCCTGCTTTGGAAATAGAGTCAGGATAGCCTAAAGTAGGACATTTGCTACCCTCCTGACCTTGAGCAATCAAAAAAAAAAAAAAAAAAAAAAAAAAAAAAAAAAAAATTCCAGAACGGGCAAAACCAATGGGCGAATTTTGCAGCTTTTTTTCCCCCCAAACATGTAGACTCTCCCCACATATTCATCACCTTCTGCAATGAAACAGAGGCTATTAACGGGGATTAAAAAGTGTTTGATAGACCCGCACGTTTTACTACACGGCACGACTTCATATTTGCTTTGGATGGCAGACATATGTTTTCTTTCTGCCTGAAGAGACTGTTTGTTTTGTGAAGTACAAGTTAAGAGAGATGGAGTCTAACCTAAAGGATGTTCCTTCAGATCCTTGATTACATATATCTTTGGTGGCGGAAGCTTTATTGGATTATGTGCAGTGCTGCGATTCCGCTAACCGTGTGTGCAAACAGCAGGCAACGTTGGAGTTATTAAAAAGACTTGTTGAGTCTCTGTTTCCCCAGATTGGGAAAGTGAATATATTTACTCTAATCCGGGGTTACCAGTGCAGAATTAATAAAGTTTAGAGACAGTCATGGACCACACATTCCCTCAAGCCTGACGGTAACTAGCTACACTAGTGCTTTTCTGCTCTTGTTTGATGCCTTTTATTATATTCAGCCCATGCCTCTGCCCTGTTGCTGTTTTTAATGTATAAAGACCACGTCAAGATCTTTTACGTGTTTACAGAGGAGTTATTTAAAAATCGTATATAACGCTGCCATAGACCATCCACACGCATCGTTGTAATAATTAATGAAAAGACACATGAAGTCTTCTCCTAATGAGAAACACGGTTGTGAAATCCGGCTTCAGCTTTGACTTCTGTTGTCAACTGAGATTGCAGAAACTAGGGCATAAATCATTCTATAAATGCAATCCTTTAGTCAAAACACAGTCTCCATAAATATTTCAGTAGCATTTGTGATGCTTTTAATTCTACATCATTTCGCTTTAGTTCACTTCAAAGCTAAATTATTAATGTGCCTCTTCCCAAAAGTTCAAAATGGAATATACTGAAGAGACTTTACTAATTGGAATTCAGAACAGTCTCTTGCATGTCTGAAAGTATATTGTTCATGTTTATTTGCATTTCCAGGAGAAAAATAGAACTGGCTAGGCCAAGTTGTAACTATTTCCTTCCACCCAGCAGTGGCAGGCATGAATTGTAGTGGAATGAATGCTCAAACGTGAGTTTTTATTCCAGCCTTCCCAGAGCCCTCCTTTTCTGCTCCTAGGGCCCTCACGCTACCCACTAGCCACACATGGCTGGGCGTTTGTATCTTTTTTGCCCCATGGAAAAGGGCCCCTGTCCTACTCTCCTGAGCAAAATTGCATTTGCTCAGTGAAACTGATCCCATCAACTCTAAGAGGAAAGTAATCAGATTAAAGTAATTCAAACAGAGAGATGAATGATCGGGCCAGCTTCATCTCTTTACGGTTGCAGCATTTCCACCCCCCACCCATTTGAAAAAAGGAAAATACTAATGCAAATTAGTGATTGTTTAAAGATGGATTTTACCGAAGGTACTCTGAGTCTGGGGAACTTGCATAGGCCACCTCAAGTCATAATACATTCTGTTCTGCTCACCAATACACAATATTAGTCTATTCAACAACTTTGCTCTCATGATGAAATTCAGACTGATATATATGTACACACTCACCCACACAATGTCTATCATATATTGTTAAATAAATATCTGTATTTTCATTTGGGGGTACTTAGCTTCCCCTTAACATATCAGCAGCAGAATCTCTTCTTTAAAAAAAAAACAACAACAAAACCTCGTACATTACCATGTGTATTTTGTGGAGCTGTTTCAGGGTATAAAACATCTATCTCTTTAACTAGCTTATTAATTAAGTATTATGACCTGACAGAAAGATGAGGCATTCTTGGAAACTTTATTAACTATTTCGGGTTAAGCATACAAAGGAAAAAAAATAATCTAGGAGAATATGAGAGCTAGATCTGCCTGTCTTTAAGCACCAATGAGAACTTTGATAAAACTAACTTAAAGCTGTTCATTCATTCTTTCGTAATTCATGCCACACACATATGTTGAACTACAGTCCCCAAAGAGGAAAGCTTTAGGAGCCTCCTAGTCATGCCCCCATACTTTAAAGAACAAAAACTAAAGCTCAGAGACGACTTGTGTTTGCTAACTGTGGCTAACCTCCATAACCTCTGACCCTTCCCATATTTTCACCAGGGCATGAGCCATACCCTCTGTTCTTGCCTTTTTCACTCCTTAGATACAAAACCAACTGCCAAAGATGTCACAAAAATATTGAAAATACTTAACCAGAAGAATTTGGGTTTAAATTATTCTACTACACAACCGTGAGATTATAAATTATGGACCTTATTTTTTTTTTAAGATTTATTTATGTATTTGAGAGAGAGAGTACAGTGGGGAGGCGCAGAGGGAGAGAGAGAAATTGCAGGCAGACTCCACGCTGACTGGGGAGCCCAGCACAGGACTGGATCTCACAACCCTGGGATCATGACCTGAGCTGAAATCAAGAGTTGGACATTTAACCGACTGAACCACCCAGGTGCCCCAAACTGTGGACTTTTAAATTTTTTAGCGCTCTAATTTCGTTTGTCTTGCCATTCTAAAAAAAGATCAC
This sequence comes from Meles meles, assembly GCF_922984935.1. Lineage (NCBI taxonomy): Eukaryota > Metazoa > Chordata > Mammalia > Carnivora > Mustelidae > Meles > Meles meles. The sequence goes on from NC_060066.1 coordinate 93,947,639, forward strand.
TTTTCTGAGTCTATACTATCATGGAGACTGCCCTTAAAAAAAAAATCACTGACCTCAGAACATCATCTTTGAGAAACCTTATGGCAGAGAGAGTGTGCAGAATATTGAATTATTCTGTGCTAGTGAATTCCTCTCTTGGTAGACGATCTACATAATATCTTCACCCCCGATGTCTTCAAGTGACTTCAGAAGAGTTTCTAAGGAAGATGCATTTTTTTTAAATATTTTTTATTTATTTATCTGACAGATAGATCACAAGTAGGCAGAGAGGCAGGAAGAGAGAGAGAAGGAAGCAGGCTCCCCACCGAGCAGAGAGCCCCATGCAGGGCTCGATCTAAGGACCCCGGGATCATGACCCTAGCCGAAGGCAGAGGCTTTAACCCACTGAGCCACCCAGGTGCCCCAGAAGATGCATTTTTAACTGCGCAGAATCTATAACATGCATGCTTGCTTACCATGTTAGGAAATACTGTCTCTATTTTAAGTAAGTAAGTAAATAAATAAATATCTCCTAGTAGGCTTTCTGTGTGTGATGCAGAAGCAGTGACAGAAATCACCACCAGAAAGTTCTTGCACTTAGTCCTAAACACTAAAAAGTACTATTGAAAGGAACTATAAACTATGATTTGTACTCAGAAGGCCTTCTTTGTGCTCACTTTCTGCTGGGATGAATGAAATTCAGAAATCCCCCTCTTGAACGATTAGATGGAGATTCAGAGTTGAAAAGATAATGATACAACCTACAGAGTTCTTGGTGATAACAGAGTCCAACCTTTCAGTGTTGGACATGCTGCATACTTTTGTATCCTTTGCAACTTTTTTTTCTGCTTTTAAACATTCTTAATGGCATCATATCTGTGTTGTAAATAAAAATTAATTTTGCCTTCAACATTTTGCAAAATTTTTTGCAATTTTTAGACATCCCTCTTTGGAGATTGAGTCTAATACAAATAGACTTTCTTCTCTCAATAAATCATACACGATTCTCATTCTTGGCTCTGGCTTTCTAATCTTGGCTCAGAAATGCCTCAGATAGGTGATTCCAGAAACCAGCATTACTTCAGTGCTCACAAAGTCTTTCGGAAGCCAAAACGTTCTTGGGAATACGTATATTCCTACTGCCATCTACCCACACACACTCAAAACACCCTTCACACTTTTCCTTCTCCAAAACAAAATAAAAATTCCAACATTCTGAGTACTCCTGTATTTCTGTAGAAATGGAAAATTTCCTTTAAGAAAGTTTTAATAGCAAAGTTTTAAAAATCAACCAGGGAAAATAAAAACATGGATATGCTCATTAATACACTTGCAGCACTTAGAAAAGTGTGCAATGTATGACAGGCATAGATGGATGAAGTCCCTCACGGTAGACTCACTAGTCAGGTAAAAAAAGTCTGAAGTTTGTTTGCCTTCAGTGTGGTTGATGATAGGGCCCACATCCTGTAACACTTGGCCAACAATAGGTCTTCATCTATCATGGTGAGAAAAACTTCCTGGCATGCATGTTATGTATTCTTTTCAGAAGTGACAAGTCACTCAAGAAATTTCTGGTTTCTGCCCTTAAACAGACTGTGGAGGAGAAATAGCCAATATTCATGGAAACTCTCAGCAGATAGACAGCTCAATAGAGTCTCACTCAAAAGAGAACAAGGGAGCCTGGATGGCTCAGTCAGTTAAGTGTCTGCCGTTAGCTCAAGTCATGATTCCATGGTCCTGGAATCGAGTCCCATATTGGGTGCTCTGTTCAGCAGCGAGTCTGCTTCTCCCTCTCCCTCTGCTCCTCTCCAACTTGTGCTCTCTCTTGCTATTGCTCTCTCTCAAAAGTAAATAAAATCTTAAAAAAAAAAAAAAGAGCAAAGAACAAACATAGTCAGATAGTCTACCAGTAGACATACGGTTCCCAACTTGCCAAGGTATGACTTAAGATTTTTCAGTTAGGGTGCCTGGGTGGTTCAGTTGGTTAAGCGTCTGCCTTCTGTTCAGGTCATGATTCCAGGTCCTGGGATTGAGTCCTGAGTCGGGCTCCCAGCTCAGCAGGGAGTCTGCTTCTCCCTCTGCCCCTCACCCTGTTCTATGAGCTCTCTCTCACTCTCGTTCCCTCTCAAATAAATAAAATCTTTTTAAAAAAAAAAAAAGATTTTTTGACTATATGGTGGTACAAAGGCAATACATGTTCAGTAGAAATTATACTTGGACTTTTGAGTTTGAATCACCTGCCTGGCTAGTGATACATAGTACACTCATGTGTACATCATCGCTCATGATGCTGGGCAGGGGCAGTGGCCACAGTCACATGATCATGACAGTCAACCACCAACACGCTTACAACCACTCTGCACCCATACAACCATTCTGTTTTTCACTTGCCGTGCAGTATTCAATAAATTATGTAAGGTATTGCCCAACCGGAGGCTACTGTGTTTGGAGCACCTTTAAGGTAGCACCTTTAAGGCACCTTTAAGGCTGTGATGTTTGGTAGGTTAGGGGTTAAATACATTTTTGACTTATGCTTTGTTAGGATATAACCCCATTGTCAGTTGAAGAAGGTCTGTATTAGTATGCAGTATTTTACTAGTATCTTCCACAGATGTTTAGTGGAAGTTTAGAACCTTATTTTTGAACGATCCCAACAAATGCCAGCACAGTGAGCACTTGGTGGGTGGGGAGGTTGACAAAATTCCAGTGCGAACATTTTCAGCCTCGCTGTGATTCATGCATGTGAGATCGTAATCTGCAGAGAACTTCTTTCTACATCCAACTAAGATTTTGAGAAGGTAGTAGAAAGATCAGGACACAGTAGTTACTTGGCCAAAAGGGCAGATGAGCAAATTGGGGAAGGACCAATGTTCTCTCAGTGTTTGGGACTGTGATCGCAGCCCTGCGTGCAATTTGTAGTATGAACCACAGCTAGAAAACTCTGCCTATTCCTGTTTTCTCTTTCAGTTTCTTTAAAATGTGCAAGAAGTTAAAGATTCTTATGAGACAACCTGAGGGAAGATTTTTTTATACATGCTTGCAATATTTTTATAATCTTTAACAGTATCATTCTGTCATAATTAGGCAGCAAGTTTTTAAATAGCATATCTTTATTCAGTCTTTCCAGAGCATTAAATTTGATTTATACAGAAACAATTCTCTTTGCATACATTCAGATTTAATCAGTTTGTATGTTATTTGAATAAATGTTGCAATTGCATTAATAAGTATGATGGCATAAATAGGTTTGGGAACTAATATACTTGACTCTTGGTTAGCGTATAGCTCAGCTACTAGCAGTAAAACTGGGCCAGTTTTTAAAAATTATTTTTTTTAATTTTAGAGAAGTTTTAAATTTACTAAATAATTGTGAAGATAGTACAGAGGGTCCCTGCATGCCCCAGACCTAGTTGCCCCTATTATTTACATCTTACGTGACTGTGGTACACTTGTCACATACGATGAGCACATACTGATACGTGATTCTTATCTAGAGTCCATACTTTATTTAGATATCCTCAGCTTTTCCCTAATGTCTCCTTTCTCTCCCAGGATACCATCCAGGATAACACATTACATTTCATTATCATCTCTCCTTAGACTCCTCTTGGGCAATGGCATTTTCTCTGATTTTCCTTGTTTTTGACAATTTTGACAGTTTTAGGAACTCTTGTCAGGTATTTTGTAGAATGTCCCTTGACCAGGATTCATTTGATGTTTTTTTTTTTTTTCACAATTACATTGGAATAATACAGTTCCAGAAGGAAAACCATAAATTACCATTCTCATCAGATCATGCCAAGGGTTTATATTGTCAATATCACTTATCATGGTTGATGGTAACCTTGATCATGGGGCTGAAATAGGGTTTGTCAGATCTCTGCACTATAGAGATACTGTTTTTTTGGTAATTTTTAATTAATTAATTTTAATTTTTCAATTTTTAAAATTCTCCCTTACCATATTGCATTCTTTGCAAGAATGTCATTATGTACAACCCACATTTAAAGAGTGGGAAGTTATGATCCCCAGCCTTGAAGGTGAGTATCTATATAAATCATCTGAAATTCTTCTGCATTGGAGACTTGTCTATTCTATCCTATTTGTTTGTTTTTTTATTTATCTGTTCATTTACTTTTTTCATTATGGATCCATGAGGATTTATTTTTATGCATTGGGTTATAATCTAATACTATTTTATCTATCTGATTATCTATCTATCTATCCATCTATCTATCATCTCAAATCGTTCCAGTGTGGCTATTGGGAGCTATTTCAGTTGGGTTCTGTATCTCTCTAACAAATACCCATGGCTGTGTTTGTGTCTGTGTATCTTTGTGTGTGTTGTTTGTTTTTGTATTTTGGACACTTTCTTATTTTCTGTCACTACAAAAATATTGCAGGTTCATCTTCTATATTTTCTGTTCCTGTCCTAGAACCAGCCCTTTTTCCAAAGAGCCCTGATTCCTTTTATTAGAGAATGACATCAGAAACTCAGATCTGGGCACTCACTATGCTCACAGCTATTGGGGTTTCACTGCTCCCAGAACCTCTCAGCTGACAGAGCAGGGGACTCTATGCATGAATATTAACCTGTATTTATACACACATCTATAAAGGTTTGTATATGTAGCCATCTGTGTCTATAGTAAGCTAAATAGTACTTCATACTGGTGTCTTCACTCCAATCCATTGCCACAGAGTCTTCTGCCCTTGCTTATCTGTAACCTCCCACAACAATAGTGAGAAGGCTGGCCACACTGACCACTCCATTTACTTTACCGTCCCATTCCAGGTACCATGTATACCGGTATCAGAACTGGTAACCCATACTCCTGTGGGAAACAACTCTATCAACTAGGATACAGTGCAAACACAGGTCCTTTTGCCTTTTGTCTGAAAGACTACTTATGTCCAAAGTTACTTAGCTCAGCAACTTCTTACCCATCTACTTATTGAGATTGTTTCAAATATTGGCAATAAATGAGGATTCTTTTGTCATATTCTTCATTCCATCCTGGGATTCCCCAACCTCCTAAATATGTTTTTCAATTTTCATACATGCAGATTTCCTTTGTGTGCTATAAATATCTGTAGGTTTTGGCACATGCTTAATGTCTTGTCTCCACCATTACAACATCATACAGAACAGTTTCACTGCCCTAAAAAAACCCATTGGTTTTATGTATTTAACGTAACACAATGGCCAAGTGTTCTTCTTCCTGAACACTTGGCCATCGTGTTTATGATCAATCTAGTTTTGCCTTTTCCGGAATGTTATATAATTGAAAATACTCTGGCTCCCTTCACTTAGCAATATACATTTAAGATTCACTCATGTATTTTCATGGCTTTAAGCTCATTTCTCTTTATCACTGAAAAATATTCCATTGCATGGATATACCAGATTTTATTTATACATTCACCGACTGAAGGGTTTTTTTGGTGATTATGAATAAATCCGCTACAAACATTGTGTGCATATTGTTGTGGGGGTGGGCATGATTTTTCATATCAATGGATAATTACATAGGAATATGATCACTAAATTGTTTGGTAAGACTATGTTAATTTTGTAAGAAACTGTCAAAATGTCTTCCAAAGTTGCTATACCATTTTCCATTTCCCCTAGTACTGAATGAAACATCTCATACATTTTTTTTTCTTTTACATATGCATGTCTAATAGTTCCAGCATCATTTGTTGAAAAGATTTTATTTCTCCATTGAATTGCCTTTGTTCTTTTGCGAAGGATCAGTGACTATATTTGTATGGATCTATTCTGGGCTATCTATTCTGTTCATTGATCCATGTGTCTATTGTCTTGCCAATACCATTCTATCTTCATTACTGTAGCTCGATAGTAAGTCTTGAAATCAGGCAGCGTGAGTCCTCCAACTTTGTTCTTCTTCAGTATTCTGTTGGCTCTTCTAGGTCCTTTGTTTTCCAAGTAAACTTCTTATATGTATGAAATGTTCTTAAATCTATGAAAAGACTTGCTGGGATTTGATTGGGATTATGTTGGATCTATAGATCAAGTTGAGAGGAACTGACATCTTAACAATATTGAGTCTTTCAATCCTTGAACAGAAAATGTCTCTCCTTTTATTTAGATCTCATTGATTTTTTTTTCTTCAGTGTTCATAGTTTTCTATATGTAGATCCTGTATATGTTTTGTTACATTTATGTCTAAATATCTCATTCTTGGAATGCTATTATAAGTAACTTTTCCTAAGTTTCAAATTCCAGTTTTTCAGGGCTCATATACAGGAAAGCATCAAATCCTTCATACTTACTTTACCAGCTTATTATTTTGAGGAGTTTTGTTGTTGTTGTTGTTGTATCTTTGGGATTTTCTTCATTGACAATCATGTCACCTGCAAATTGAGAAGGTTTTCTTTCTTTCTGAGCTGTGTAGTCCTTTATTTCCTTTTATTGTCCTATTGTTTAGTTGGACTTTCAGTATAACATTAAATAAGAGTGGTGAAAAGGGACATCTTTGCCTTGTTTCCAATTATAAGGAGAAAATATTCAATTTTTCACCATTGAATATGATGTTAGCTGAAAGGTGTTCATAGATTTTTAAAATGAAGTTAAGTTCCTTCCTATTCTTAATTTGCTAAAAGTTTTTTTTTTTATCATTAATGGGTTTAGATTTTGTCACATGCCTTTTCTGCATCTATTGATATGATCGTATGATTTTTCTTTTTTAGCCTGTTCATTTCACTGAGTATATTTGACATATAACATAGCGTAAATTTAAGGGACAAAATGTGTTACTTTGATACATTATATATTACAATATAATTGCCATTGTAGTGATATTGATCACATCACATAATTATAGCACAATATTGCCAATATTCATTATACTGAGCATTTCATTACTTTACTACTTGATAGAAGATTGTACCTTTAACATCAATTTTTATCCACCCCCCCCTTTTTTTTAGCCTGGGGAGGTGTTGGATTACATGGATAGATTTCTAATGTTGAGTTAGCTTTGCATACTTAGAATAAATTCCACTTGTTTGTGGTATGAGATTACATCATTAGATTTAACTTATAAATGTTTTATTGAAGTTTTTGTATTTATCTTTAGGAAAGTTACTGGTCTGTAGTTACTAGTCTGTAGTTAATCTAGAGAAGTAATAGGAAATTTGGGGTATTATAACATAGGTTAGGAAGTGTTTCCTCTGTTTCTGGAGCTATTGTGCAGAATTGGTATTTCTTCCACAAATGCTTGTTAGAAACTACATGGACCTGGTGATTCTTTTCAGAACATTGTTGATTATTGGTTAATTTATCTAATAGGTATAGGATTATTTGGGTTATCTATTTTTCTTTGTATGAGTTTTGGTAGTTTTTGAATCTCAAGGAGTTGTTCTATTTCATCTAAATTGTTAAATTTGTGACCCTAGAGATTTTCATATCATTCTTTTATTATCCTTTTAATGTGTTTGGCATCAATAAGGATGACTCCTTTTCCATATATGATACTATAATTAGTATCCTCAGTTTTTTTTGTTGTTGTTGTTGTTGTTAGTTAGCCTGTCCAGGGGTTTATCAATTTTTTTGATTTCTCAAAGAACCAGCTTTTGGCTTTGTTGATTTTTTTTTTCCTATTGTTTCTTTGTTGTCAATTTCATTGGTTTCACCTTTAATTTTTATTATTTCTTTTCTTCTCCTATGTTTAGACTCAAATTGCTTTTCTTCTTTGGTTCATAAGATAAAATGCTTAGGTTATTAATTTTAGATCTTTCTTCTTGTTTAAAAAATGCATTTAATGGTATAAGTTTCTATTTACACACTGCTTTTGCTGCATTTCACAAATTTTATTGTCATTGAGTTCTTTCTTAAGTTTTTAATATGTTAAGAAATTCTAAATACTAATCTTTAAGTATCTTAGAAGGATTTTACTCTGGAATTTGAAAATTTTTGAAGGCCCAGAATCATGGTTTTATTCTTACCTTACCCAGCAAGTTCTGTCATGTTTGGTAGATGAAGGCCTCTCCATTCTTGGTCCATTATTAATTAATAATCACCTGGTACTTACAAGAAATACATTTCTCATCAGACTACCCACATAAAAGCCGGCCAACATGTCCTATTGTCAGCTGATAATTCTGTACCATAATTTCCTGGCATGAAAACTAGCAAGAGAATCCACAAACAATAAACCAAACTCTCTGGGAGAGCTTGGAGCTCTTCCAGATGGTTCTGTATTCAACTGCTACGGCATAATTCTCCTCTCTGAGCCTGGTTCTTTACTGTGTCTGAGTTTGGCACTGAGAACAGAACAGTAAAAAAAAAAAAACACAGGCTAGGTACTCTGCCTTCAGAATTTGGATTCTGCTCGGGAAGTCAAATAATCCTGAAACGCACTAGGTGGGACACACTGGCACCACCTGGGAGCTGTTAGGTATGCTGAATCCCAGTCCCTTCCCAAGACCTCCTGAATCAGAGTCACATTTTAAAAAGATCCCTGGGGTAGTTGTGTTTGTGTTAAAGTTTGCATAGCCCCACCTTAGGTAATGATAAATGGTGATCATGCTGCGAAAAAGATGCCTGGCTTGGGAAGGATGGATCTACTCTTGCAGGCTTATCAGGGCAAATCTCTCTGAAGAGGTTCCTTTGAGACACTGAAGGGTAGAGCCCGGACCCCTCTCCCTTTAGTTCCTCTGGTCCCTGCCACCCCACCAAACCCAGGCCTGCCCCTGTGGCTCCCCCTGCCCTCCACCCCACCAAACCCAGGCCTGCCCCTGCCTTTGCGTCACATGCAGTGAACATCCAAAGAAAGTTCTGGTGGGGGGAGGCAAGAAACATAAGCCCCCCCCCACCCTCCACCAAAGCTATTTCCCTAACTGTTTCATTTAAAAGGGAAAACAGTAAAATATAATATTTATAGTCTTCAACTAAAATACTCCTGGCCTGTGAAAGGGGAAATAAAATACAAATACACTTTTTTTTAAATAGGTTCTGACTTCTGTCTTTTCCGAGAGCACTTTTTTCTTTAGAAAATAAATTGTAACTGAAAAATTCTATTAGCTTCTAAAATGCAGATGCAGAAAAATGATCAGATGGTCTTAAATTTAAAAACTGCAGGGTAGATAGTCTTTCTTGCTTCCTTGTAATAGGCTCTAAACTTCAGTGATGCGAGTTTTTCTCTTTTCCTTTAGTTGATCAATGTAACTGAGATTTTTCCCATTTATTGGAGCTGTCATCTTGTAGTCATATAATTATGCTAGAGACATTAAATATGGTTTAGACACAAAATTGTAAATACAGTATAGAAGAACCATGAACTTATTTCCATATCATTAAACTACATTTTATCCATGAGCAACTCACATCTTTCATAACTTACAAGAAATATCCAGCCTTCAGTGGCACCTGTGTGTAGCATTCTTAACAACCCCTTGATTTGACATTGCTATTTGGGTTATTTTATTATCAGGGGAAAGGACAGCAGAGTTGCAAGTATCAATATATATAACCGACCAGTGAGTAAGATCCTAATCATATGCAAAACTGCCGTTCTCTCAATTAACACTTTTTCCGGATGCAGGATATTATTTGGGGAAAAAAATGCACCTAAATTAAGCTTCTCCCCTGACATTGCATCAGAAAAGAACAGAAAGAATAAAAGCTAATGTGTAAAAAGCAAATTCTAATACAACAGAGGCTCTTATTAGTAACTTTGTTGCAATAAGTTCTCATGCTAAACAATTTTTATTCTGGTGACACTGAAATGTTCCACAGAACATTCATCAACTTAGCAATTAAGCCAGTCCTACAAAAATACATCATTTTCAAGTCCAGAACTTTGCTCTTGTTGGTCTTTCCTTTTGAACCAAAGCTTGATGAGTATGTCAATTAGTGTAGCTTCTCATTCAGCAAACTATATATAACTATATGCCAGTAAGAACTTCTAGGATACAGGATTTTATTGTTTAAATAGCTCTGTTAGTATTTGGATTTAGCCTCAAAATAGATTTCTAGGCTTTATATGAAATGGTGGTAGTCCTTTTTTCTTGCTAAAATATGCTAATGCTATTACTGAAATTTAGGAAATAAAGTAACAAATTGAATATCACTTCTAATTTTAAAAAATATTCCCCCAGCAGATTAAAAACTTTTTAAAAAAGATTTTATTTATTTATTTGGCAGACAGAGATCACAAGTAGGCAGAGAGGCAGGCAGAGAGGGGGTGGGGGGAAGCAGTCTCCCTGCTGAGCAGAGAGCCTGATGTGGGGCTCGGTCCCAGGACCCTGGGATCATGACCTGAGCTGAAGGCAGAGACTTACCCACTGAGCCACCCAGGTGCCCCTAAAATCTTTATTAATAAGAATCCAACCAAACAAACTTCTCAGCTAACTATTACTTTATTTTATTTTACTTTTGTTTTCACACATAGCACTTTAAAGATCAGAAATGCATTCACTAGGGGTGCCTGGATGGTACAGTCAGTTAAGCCTCCCACTCTTGATTTCTGCTCAGGTCATGATTTCAGGATTGGAAGATGGAGCCCTACCTCGGGCTCCAAGATCAGCGGGGAGTCTGCTCTAGTTTCTCTCTCTCTCTCCCCCTTGGCCCCTCTCCTGCTCATGCTCTTTCTCTCTCTCTAATAAATAAATAAATCTTTACAAGAAAGAAAGGAAGGAAGGAAGGAATAAAGAAATAAATTCGTTCATTAGAAAGGGTATGTCCACAGATCAGAGAACACTAAGTCCATATTCATGATTATTGAGAAAAAAGCTCATGCTCTTGAAATCCTTCAAGATTCATGATAAAAAGAATATTTTTTCCATTTCATTTAGAACCAGGTGTTTAACTAGGGCAGAAAAGTGGGCAAAGGCATTCTAGATGGTTTTCAGCAAGAATTTAAACAAAACAAAATACCAAGACACTAAATTCATTTAAATTTAAATTAAAAAGGACGCCCGCTTTCCTGGGAATTTTTAGACATTTTGCTGAAATTATGTTACCCAGATTATGGGCATGAATATTAAGAGCTACTGCTAACTTAATTGAATTCTTATTCTAAGATCGCCTTCCTGTCAGGGCAGGGCACATGTTAGAATTATTATAATCTAACACGGATTCATCACCCTCGTGTGGATGAACCCTTTGTAGACCGTGGCCTAGAAGGCGCCCCCTACTGTGCTTTAAGGTCAATGGCCTCCCAGAGTCCCAGCCATCCACTTCTTCAGGGATAACAAGTAGGAGAGATACCTCTTAATGATAAAGCTGGTGGACAAAATTCTCTTCATCAAAAATTGAATGTAATGTGCAGAAAGATCTTCTTGTCTCTTAAAAGTTCCTGATACCAGCCCTCATAAACCCATCAAGCATCCATTTAGTCTTTTACTGTGAGAGGGAAAGGAAACATATTTTTAGGCAAATCATGTCCACTCAGCACTCATTCCTCACAGCCCATCTGTCTTATACTCCTTGTACTTTTCCTTTTTGTCTCAGCGAGTCGTGAAGCATTCATATAATTAATCCAGGAGCCCAGCCTAGACCACAGAAACCCTTGCACCTTCTCATCTCCTTTGCAGAGTGCTTTGTTTTTCTTTTTCCTTCTGGATCATGTCCATCCCTAACGGGTGAATGGCACTGATTGACAAGTGGGGCAAATATCAAGAAAAGTTTTGATCAAAGTCTTTGAGTCACTTATTCTATGAAAGCTTAGTTTATGTGGCAACCTTGGTAGTTAATGAAAGGAATGTTGCAGAGATCCTGATCCAAATGACTATGTTTGTGTGCCCATAACTCTTTTTTCAGGACCTAATGTAAAAACCCAAAACCCAAGTTATTTTTGAAACTGTAAGCCCATATTAGGGTTTGATAAAATGGTCTCTTTGCTAATGTAGCATCAGCTCTTGGTGTGTTCTATGGGCTTCTCTCAGTTAGAACAACTTGATACTTTAGAATATTTTGACAGGTAGTCTTAAAACTACAAAGTCTCTAGCAATCCGAAAACGTAACAGGGAAAACAGTGGACACTCAAATTGCTAATTCTCAAGCAGAAATCAAACTCTCAGATGACTCACAGTCACAGTTTTTTTTTTAAAAAATCTGATTTGATTGTGTACTGAATGGTCAAGGTTTACTTAGGTGGAAAAGCCACACAATGATTTTATTTTTGCTCTATTTTTCACAGTCTCTTAGACAAATCATCACTTTTGTGAAACTGTAACAAGTAGAGTTGACCGTCCAACAGTCAAATGATGTATCTTAGTGTTCATCGTATTGCCTTCCGAGTTCAATTCCCACTTATTTCCACTTTTCAAATGCCCTCCGATTTAAGAAGCATTCTTTTATTGAAGAAGAGTTGACACACAAGGTCACGGTAGATTTAGGGGTACAAGAGAGTGATTGGACAAGTCTATGCATTATGCTGTGCTCACCACAGGCATAGCTGCCATCTGTCCCCACACAACGCCAAAATAGTACCACTGACTGGATCCCTGTGCTGTGCTTTTCACCCCTCAACCTCCCTCCGACTTATTTATTCCATAACTGGAAGCCTGTATTTGCACTCCTTTCACCGTTCACCATTTTGTCCGTCTGTCCTGCCTCTGGCCACCATCAGCTTGTTCTCTGTTTTTATTGGTCTATGCCTACTTTTGCTTGCTTGTTTTGTTTAAAAAGCATCCTCAGTTCTCCACGATGCTCACAACAGTTTCAATCATTGCAAACGGACTTCCTGTGGCAACATTGTTTGCACATTTCAGTCCCCTCGGAAATCACACTTCCTGCTCTGCAAGTCTATCTAGCAGTGCATTTTTGGTTATGGCAATGACTACCCACCTGACTTGTATTACTCTATGTCTCTCTGCCCTGTCACCTCTTCAATCATAGGTACAGTCTTATCTGCCATTATTTCCCCCATGTGATCTATCATAGTACTAGGCACAGAGCAAGTGTTCAGCAACGCATTTCCAACTGAATTTCCTACCCAAAGCATCAGTACTTTAAAGTCAGTCCTTCTAGGTTCTAGCTGCATGTTCCCCAGCAAGCTCTTCCAACTATCCTTTGTTAAAAAGCACATCTAAAAATATCAGTTCACATAGTGAATCAACAGTAGAGGTGCCATGGTTATGATACAGACTTTGAAGGTCAGGCTGCTTGTGACAAATTCCAGCTGCTCCACTTACTGAACAGCAGAAAGATCCCCTCACCAAGCCTTTGTTCCTTCATGGGTGTGATGGTCTCACCTGGCTATTGGGAGGGTTAAACAGGGCTCTGTGCTTAGAGTATCAAGGAGGACCAGTAAGTCATAGATACTATTAATAAAAGAACTTAAGACTACATTTACCAGGAAGAAGAGTGCGGCATGAACGAGGAAGTAAAAGAAAGTGAGGAAGGATTTGACCATGAAGGGAATGCTTAGTCTCTGAGATCAGAGGCTTAAAGAGAAGGAAAGAGAGGATAGATTGAAACCCAAAAAGAAAGAAAAGCAAGATCCCAGAGCACCCAAGGAAAAGGAAGTCTCCCAATATCCTTCCTGCTTATTCTTCCAATATCACACACCTGGGTGCACCTTACCACATCCTGATTGATACCAAGTTTATCAACTTTTCCATTAAAGTCAGACTTGACTTAGTACAGTCAATGAGGACTACCCATATGCCAATAGTATCTTGTATATCTTGTGTAACTTGTATAACTGACTGTAATGGCTGAAATTGAGAAATCGGGGCAAAAGGATTGAGTGGCTCTAAGGATTGCCAAGGATCCAAGATTTGAACAATTACCATCCACACACAAAGGAATCTATGCAGACCACTGCTTAGTACAGAGGGTAAGTCAGCATTAAGTGTTACATTTGTGGGTACAGTTGACCTTAAACAAAGAATGGGAATATCCCCAGAATTCCCACCATTTCTAACCATAGATAGAACATTGAGAAGATGCCAGATTATTATGGAGCCCCTAGGTTCTAATTCTTAAAAGAGAGTTCTTCTGCCTTTCTCTACCAAAACCTTTTTCTGTTGTCAGTTCATATAGCGATATGCTATAGCATGAATCATTCCAATTACCCATTTGCTCTGTTGTGAGCTGAATGTGGGTAAAGACATTCACTTTTTAAAAAAATATATTTTATCTATTTATTTAAGAGAGAGACAGAGAGCACAAACAGGGAGAGCAGCAGAGTGAGAGGGAGAAGCAGGCTCCTCGATGATCAGGAATTCCCACGGTGGGGCTCAGTCCCAAAACACTGGGATCATGACCTGAGCCAAAGGCAGAGGCTTAACCGACTGAGCCACTCCAGCACGCCAATACACTCACTTTTTGATGCTGTTTTGAAATTGGTATTTTGTATCATTTTAAATTTTGTTGCATCTTTTTGTAAATCCATTGACTCCTCACATAAAGCAACAACAACAAGCCACAATTACCAAAGGCTAGCACTGAGCAGTTGAGACTGATTGTTGGTGTGGACAGTTAGCTGCCTGTCAGGTATAGACCATTTCAAATCAGTTGCACTAAATGTAATTTCCTGGAGAAATAGATATAAAATGTGAAAGGTATATTTGCTAATTTTTATAATTGATACCTAAATTTATGCCATCATCACACAGTGTTATACTCATGCAGAATTATGATCCATTTTAACTCTTTATACCATAATTATCTAATTTAAACATATATTTTATAGATGTTAACCTGTAGATGATAGATAATTCAAAATGTTAGCGCTGATGCTTTAAAATTATCACTATTAAAACCCAATTATTAGTTGAGTGGGTCTATGTTAGTGGACATGGAAAGATCAAAAAAAATTGAAGATATTTGTCCAAATTAAAATTAGAACATGTAGCTCATATGTTCTAAATGAACATGTTTGCTTCTCCAATAATAATTTCATTATCACCAAGTTACAGGATAGAGTTTTAATTATGACCTTTATATCAGTAGAAGCCATGTATTTGGGATTAAAAACCTACTGCTTTAACTAGTCTAGTTAAAGACTGTGGCTTGATACATTTTGGGCTCCAACTTTTATAAAAACCAGAGAACACTTCTAATAACACTTTTCTAATTTCATGGTTCAGTGCACAGTCAGTAAAGATTTAAATAATTCAGAAAGAAAGCCTATTCTCTTTCTTTATTAGAGGTTTGAGTCAGGCAAATTCTTTGACATTTAATAGGTTTTTAACCCTTTTAATAACTTTTTATAATGAAATTTATTGGCAGTTGTTTTAGAGAAAGGGTCATTATATTAGCATGAATAGCAGTCACTAGTTTTTATGATTAGTTTTGAGACCTTGACCTTATATAACTCAAAGTGTATAAAAGCATAAATGAGTAATGTTAATATTAACTAAATTAGGTATACCCAGAAGTATAGAGACTATATATAATGATATTCATCCCATTATCTAACATGCTATAAAATTTTGGCAGACAAATATTTGAATTTTTTAATTGTTTTAAAGGAGCTTAAGGTCACTTACAGAGTCAGACACTTTAAAGGAACTGAAAGACATTGTAATTTTCCTAGACTGATTTTACCAAATTATTAATATTATACTCAATAGGAGAGGATTTCCAGCCTTTTCCTATCTTGGTTTCATGCTATTTTAATGTTTTATAATACATTATTAAAAGGATTATTGAAAGATTTCCATAATAAAATACTAGTTTAAAACTGTACTTTTCTTGAGGTTCCCAGTAACTTGGGAACATACAAATATTCTGCATAGGAAAGCTATCAGGCCCAAGAAGAATACAAGGTTTTAATTTTGCTTCTTGAGATGTACTTTTAAGTGAATGTCGTGTGTATCTAATGATTTAAGAGCCTTTGAATGAACTCAAATGTCACTTTCTGAACTGATGTTAAGAAGTCAATATTCCACTTGACATCTCCATTTTTACTAGCATCCATTAACATTGCAGTAGAAAGTATGAAATTCAGTTAAATTTTCAGGTTTAAATATAGTATAAAGAACCATTTCAGCTGACGTGTGATGCTATAAATATCCAGAGCTAGTTCTCGTAGATAAACCACAACCCCCATAAGGGCTTGTCTTATAGAATTTCCCAATTTTCTTATCACCTATCTTTCCAACCCATGCTTTTTGTTTCAATGCACACAATCCTTTGAAAGTATTCTGAAAATAAGGCACATTATTCAGTCCCTTCTTTGGGCACATCAAAGCAGAGATGTGAGCAGACATTAGCATGTTTGAGTACACTTTAATATAAGATTATGGTCCCATGAACAAAGCGCTGCCTACACTTTGTAGTGCAGATGCAAAAGGCACGATTTCTACAAATCAAGGGCTTCACTGACTCTAATCATAGGTAAACCCAGAGCCACTCACAGACTCCTCTTAATAGAGGTGTACAATTTTGTAGGAACTGCAAATTCAGGTATTTTTGGAACCAGAGGGTTGGCCAGATGGTCTCCCAAACTCTTTCAGATAAGAGCTTTTAGTCTGCCTTTATATCCTGCCATTAATTGGAATTACAAGAGATGCTCTTTGTCAGTTAAGAGTCAAGCTTGCTTGCTGTACATTTGCATGTTTGTTTTATTTGAGCCAGGCAAAGGAGTCCTCTCAAAGCCACACTGGAGCACAAGGTCAGCCTGGTTATACTGACGTTGATAACTTAACAGTAATAGTAGGAGACAAATCGTGTTGGCCTGAAGCAATCAGACATGGATGCCTCAATTTGATGGAAAACATCTTTCCAACTGCGTGTCACTATACCCCATAACCTTCTGGCCATTGTTGTGATCCAAAGGAGGGGTTATTTGTACAGAGTTGATGGCAGAGAACAGTATACAATGACCTAGAATACCTTTTTATGTATTTAATTTTTTTTGAACTTTGTACCTACCAGTTAGCCTATGAGCTGTGACCAGAGAGCCATTAACATCCAGGTTATAAGTTCAACCTTTATCCGGGCTGTTGACTTTCTCACAGTGAAACCCTGTGCTCTATGACTTAAGCTGCTCAGCTTCGCCCAGAAAGGTCTCCACAGATGCAAGGATATGGTTACCAGAATGCTTGGTCACAGCTCTGTCAGTGGCTCACCAAGAACTAGAACTAGTCAAAGAAAGTGACTCCAGATGATAACAAAAGATAAACCTCCACATCTTCCACAAGAGGTGACCCGGGTGACCAAAAACCACAAAAATTACTTTTACATTTGCCAGAATATCTTCATTGTCTTTATCTTCATCCATCCATGCTTAAGCAAGCATTTAAGGTCAGTACTTTTCTCTCATTTTTTTCCTCCCTACAACATATCACTATCAAACAAACCACATCTAATATTTATCCTATTGTCTTATCCCCTTCCTGCCCTTCAAAGTGAGCTGTGTAAGGACAGAGATGTCATTCAGTGTGTTTGCTCACTGTTGTTTATGTAGTACCGATAGCTGTACCCAGCACAAAGTAGGCACTCAATAAATATTTGTTGTTGAAAATTGTTATCCCTAATTCAGAGGTAGAAAATGAGGGTCGAGGCGCCTGGGTGGCTCAGTGGGTTAAAGCCTATGCCTTCGGCTCAGGTCATGGTCCCAGGGTTCTGGGATCAAGCCCCGCATCGGGCTCTCTGCTCCGCGGGGAGCCTCTCTCTCTCTCTGCCTACTTGTGATTTCAGTCTGTCAAATAAATAAAATCTTTAAAAAAAGAAAGAAAGAAAAGAAAAGAAAATGAGGGTCAGTTAAAAGCCAGACAACTCATTTGATTCAAAACCAGTCTGACGATGTCACGAGCAGAGTTTCCTTGACTACAAAACACCATCTCTCATCTAGAAAAAGGAAGAAAAAGAAATTCTTTAAAAATGGAGTAAAATTACTTGTTTGGTTGTTTATAAAAATGAATCAACATGCTCACACATGAGGGCAATTCAGATGCCTTTTAGATCTAGGGGATGTGACAGAAGTAGAAATCAAGTTTGGTTAAGGAGGGCGGACACCTGGCAAAGACACTGAAGACGTTGAGAAGTTGAGTGTCCTCCCTCCCTCGGTGGCTTCTTGCTCTTCACCGTCTGATCTTTGGTTCATCACCTGGGAAAGCATACAAAATTTTAATTAGTTAAATTAAAAATATAATTTTTGCCATGACTTTTAAAACTTTCAATAATGTTTTCCTCTAACACATCAAATCCTTCAGTAATGAAGGTCTCATTCATGGAAGGGGCCATGGTGAGGGAGAGACTCCAGTTTGAGGGAGGACGATGGTGAGGTATTATGGAAGCTCCTGTGGGGATAAGCATTTGTTTTTTGAGGTGGTCTTAATCTTTCCCAACAATGGTGGTTCTAGAGAGTGCCATGTCTTTCTATTTGGCAAATATCTAATGAATTGTACCCCAGAGTTCTTGCTTTCCTGTGATAGTTTTATAATTACTATTTATCCTAACTAAATGACAAATATCCCATGTTAGTGTATTGTGAAGAAATCTGAGCCCTATTTATTCACGTTGCTTTTTGGGCCTTACTAGGTTCAGTCAAGTTATTCTGACCCATTATTAAGGATAAAAATACATTCTCATAAAAATGACCAATCTTTCTTTTGAACCTCACTTTTTCCTAATCTTTGAAACTGTAGCATGTGCTTTGCGTAGATATACTTTCCAGATTTCCCTTCTTTTGATATTATCAGTCTTCAGTGTCAGAAGTCTAATAGCAAAAATGTTGAAGTTTATTTAAAATACACGTTTTTAAATAATGAACAGAACACATGAGGGGATCACCTAGAAACGATTTCTTTAATTTGTTTGGACAACAAATAATTTAGCTCTCTCTTGGAAATGCACTTAGGAAAATAATAAATGAAATTTGATTATTAAATTTACCCATGCATTCGTTCTGGTGTATACATTTACATATTAATTGAATCCCTGGCAAAAATATGTAATCAAATTGGGGACTTAAATAATATCAACATTTACATTCTTCTCGTAGGCTCTTGGAGTGCATTATTCCTAAGAAAAATGAGAACTGCTTAGTCTCCTTCTTGGCCTGATTAATCATGTAAGGCTGGATCGGTTACCGAGAGCAGGCTCTCTTTAGATGCTGCGAACAGTATGTGTTTGATAGTGTCTATAAAAGGGACCAAGAGTAAGCACTTGTCACAGCCCAAGCCAGCAGGGTCCCCTCGCAGCCCCCAGGGAAAGTGCTCAGCAGCGAAGGGTGTCAGATGCTGACAGACAGGGGTAAATGGAAGAGCTTCATAGATTCCTCACGTTCTCTTGTTCCTGCTGCAACTGGCACGGGTCCAGGCCTCGCCAGCAAAGACCACAGAAAGCAGCAGCTGGTAGGCTACATTAGCAAATAAGGCCTCGGGGCTCCCCATGTTCCAGGCTCTGTTCACCAACTGCTATTCACTCCAACAGCTGGATCAGAGCGGAGAGAGCCAAGACGTCGTTAGGGTTTTATGTGTACAACTGTTTTGATATGGATTGTCTGCTAGAGGCAGAGATAATGATAGCTTTCAAGGCTCACGTGTCGGACTGGGAAGTGACGCTGACATTTGAAAGGGGAAAACAGACTTTGGAAGGATCGGGAAACACAGTTTTAAACACTGAGACGCGGGCCTTCGTTTGTTCCGGTGCTGTTTGAGTGTGCCATTTGAACACCATTTTGTCACTCACACAACTGATGTTGTGGCCAGTGTTGCTTTTGGGGGTTTCAGTAGTTGAGTTATGCCAAAATGTTACTCATTTTTTAAAAATAATCTGCAATGAGCTACCTGGGTTGCTTTTTTTCTTTTCTTTTTCTTTTTCTTTCTTTCTTTTTCTTTTTTTTCAAAGAAAAGCCAAGAAGAAGAAAGTGCAAACGCATGCTGGAACATGTATCAGATAGTATACTTGAGGATTCTCACTCGAGTTTTGTTCTCACCCTGGAACTCTTAACGCTGTAGGTGATTGGGCAAGGAGAGGAAGGAACATGGTATGGGTCTCAAGCCATGGATTACATGGCAGGTCATGAGGGAGAATACATGATATCTGCTTTGGTTTCTTAATTGATTTTCTTTAAAGATTTTATTTATTTATTTGACAGAAAGAGGGAGATCACAAGTAGGCAGAGGAGGAGGCAGAGAGAGGAGGAAGCAGGCTCCCTGCTGAGCAGAGAGCCCGATGTGGGGCTCAATGTGGGCCTCAATCCCAGGACCCTGGGATCATGACCTGAGCCAAAGGCAGAGGCTTTAACCCACTGAGCCACCCAGGCGTCCTGGTTTCTTAATTGATTTTAACTGAACTTGTTCTTTCCATGAATGGAAAGAGGTTTTGAAGGAATGCAATGGAAATCTTCACTTCCTCATCATAATCTTCTGCCATGACTTTCATTGACATTTTTCAGCTCCTACAATTACTAAACAATATCAGGAAAAAGATCTGATGTTTAAAAAAACAAAAACAAAAACAAAATCTAGCACCCATTTTCAATAGTCAGTTTCTCCAGTGAAATGACACTTATTAAGTAAGAGCCAACAACACCAAGAAAAAAATGAAGTTCATTGGGTTTGAAATAAACAAAACAAAAAATAAACACATTTGAAAGTAACTTTGAGACCCTTGAGTCCTGAGAATCAGGCAAATGGACCTCCCAAATGATCAAGGATTTACAATCCTGTTTAGGGGAAGCCAGCATCCTGAATCTTCATTGTACCTGGCCTAAACATCTCTTCATAGTAACTCAAGAAATCTATATTAAGTACTGATGACATGCCATGATCGGTGCTAGATACTAGGGCTACCCTGGCAAATGAAAGAGATTCTATCCTAGCCTTTTTTAATTTATAATCTATTAGGGTTTAACTAATAGATTGGGTTTAACTGGGGTGTCTTGGTGCCTTTGTGGCTCAGCTGGTTAGGCGACTGACTTCGGCTCAAATTATGATCCTGGAGTCCTGGGATCGAGTCCCACATCGGGCTCCCAGCTCCATGGGGAATCTGCTTCTCCCTCTGACCTTCTCTGCTCTCATGCTCTCACTCTCTCTTTCTCAAATAAATAAATAAAATCTTAAAAAAAGAAAAAAGATTGGGTTTAACTACATATAAAAGAATACTCAAAATGACAGTGACTCTAAAAAAGATAGACATTTTCTTTTCATGTTAAACACTACCACAATAAGTAGATTCCCAGGGTCTGGAAGCTTCATAATAATCATACAATCAAGCACCTTTTTCCTTGTGCCTTCAGTGTCCTAAAGATAATGCTTCGGGGTTCAAGGCATTTCCCCCCGACCCTATCTCTAGTGATCACACCCACATATTTGCCAACAGGAAAGAACGATGGACGGTGAGCCTTTCCCTTTAAGAGAATTTCTTAGAAGTACCACACAATACTTTCACTTACATTTGAGTAGCCAAAACATGGTCATGTGGCCTGTATGGAGCTGCAGAGGAAGCTAGGAAACACTCTACAGTGGCTAGCCTCTTGGCTAGACAGCTAAATACTGGAAACCTGTCCCTCAAGACAAAAGTATAGTGTCAGAGGGTACGGCCTGAGGTTTCTGCCACAAGGGAGACAGACATTATTCAAATTTTCTTTTCATCTTGTGATTAATGTTAGATGAAGTTTCACTGGAAAAAAGAAAACTCATCAAACTGGTTAGTGGGTTTATACTGGTAGTATTCATTTCTTCACTTATATACTGACTCAGTAAATATGTTTTTGAATACTTGGAATGACTATTTAATTAAAAGAAATCTGAAGAGGGATCGAAAAATGCATTAGTCATATTAATGAAGATTACTGTCTAGAAGGTACAGACATATTAGACTAAGAAATTTACAAGTGGTGGCCATAAATTAAGAACAAACAAAATGCTTGGGCAGTTCAGAGTAAGAAGAGTCTGGAAGCTTTGTAGATGATGTAACATTTGAACTTGACTTTAAAATATGTTTAGGGTTTAGTTATATGAATATGGTAATAGCATTATGGAATTGTGAAAAGGGCACAAATATGTAGAGCATATTTCATTTTAACTTTGATCTTTGTTGGTGGAGAGATCTGAGATCAGTTAAGCTCTTCCATCCTCAACGAACTTGTACAAAACAGCCATTTCTATAGGGTGCCTGAAAGGGGAATAATAAGTCTCAATAGATAAAAGTACTGAACAAACCACAAATTACTGAGCAAAGTTTGTTTTTTTTTTAACTCCTCTTAAAATTTTTCTGACAGCAAATGCTGAAAGAGCAACATGGCCAAAGACACTTGTTCAAAGGAAGGAGACATAGGCAAAGAGTAGCAATTAATTGGGTTTTGTTGAACAATAAAGGTATGAAAGAGTCCTAGGGAACAAGGCTTATCTGGAAACTTTCATGGCATGCTGAAGCATTTGGATTTAATTTGGTAGGGAGATATCACTGGGAAGGTTTTGAGCCTGTGGCTTATGAAGATTAATTCTGCAATACTCTTGAGGGTGGATGTGAAGAGATTCTTTATAGTTAAGTAGCCATTGCATGTGAAGAGGTAATGAAGGCTTGAAATACATGAATGAGTGTGGAAATGAAAATAAGGGTCAATGGAAGAGTTTTTTCAGAGTAGCTTCAGTGGAACTTACAAGGGTTTGGTAGAAAAAGGAAGAATTAAAAATTACTAGAACATTGTGAGTAGAGGTGACAGGGAGGATAAAGGTGTCATCAACAGAAATTGGACAAAACAGGTTTGAGAAAGGAAACTTTGAGGTAGAAGAAAAATGACTCAAGCAGTACGTGAGGAAATAATTTTTAAGGGTGGAAATTTGTAGGAAGAAGAGAAGTCAACGAAAGACTTGAGAAGAATCAAAGAGAAGAGCAGATGTTATTAAGCACGCCTTAAATGAATTATTCACAATAAGTTAAAAATTCTGGAAATTAACGGGAAATAATACTTTGGGAGTTGAAGTTTTGTATTTGGCATTAAGACTGAAGTCAGTCAGTATCTCTCTAGAAGGAAACTGGAAATCAAAACATTTGCTTACCTTCCTGAGCTAACTAATTAATCTTATTTTTCAGTAATGAAACTCCATCCAGTTTAGGTTTCCCCACATTACACATTAGGCTGTGCTTAATACTGAACCGACTTCTATGAAAGCAAAGTAAAATAGAAGCAATCCTAATTTGGAGATGGGTGTTATTATCTGACATTCCTAAGTGTATCCGAGTGCTGAAGCGATGACTGTGCTCTCCAGTCTGGGATTGTCACCCTCCACACAGGAAAATTATTCTTTAACTGAGTGTTGAAACTGCTGTCTGCCTCTCCTAATATCATGGTGATATGATATTTTTGAACTAATGATCAGTTTGTTGAGAAAGAGGTACCCTGTTGAGTACTTCATTGTCCTTACCCAAACTGATTCTTTGTACCACTTCGGTGATGCCCACTTTCTTCCACCAGTAAAACAAAGGTGAGAATACAAATTTTAGTATTCAGAGCACTAATTAACATGAAAAGAACAAGTAGGAAGATAACAAAATGGTGGAGGAACTAGGTGCTATAAAATGATATTATAGACCTTTGAAGACCATTGGTTGTAGTCATACATCTGGAAATTCTGTATGTAGGTCAATTTTAAAATCATCATCAGCAAAATCTTGTGAAAACCACAATATATCTGAAAGAGTGAGAAGCAATGGGCTTTAAACAGGTAGGTTATCAATTATCATGCTTTGTAATAGGATTTATATGAAGGAGAAATGAAATTATCAATTAGTGGGGCACCTGGGTGGCTCAGTCAGTTAAGCATCTGCCTTCAGCTGAGGTCATGATCCAAGGGTTCTGGGATCGAGCCCTGTGTTGGGCTTCCTGCTCAGCGGGGAGTCTGCTTCTCCTTCTCCTTCTGCCCCTCCCCCCCATAAAGAAATAAATAGAAGTTGTCAATTAATTAAATACTTTTGGAAAGATCATTTAGTTAAGGCAGGATTTTGCTAGTAAACATTTTTAAATTGACAGGATTATAAAAATGTGTCCTCCTCTGTAGGAGTGTTTGAACATGTACATGAGTGGTCTGTTTGGTGCCGGGTTGTGAGAGGGAATGGCCCTATAAAGTGCATTGCCTTTTATGAACAGAACATAATTCTGTGCCCACAATAGGAGAGCTGTTGCACACGCTGAGAGTCTAGGGAAAAACACAACAAGACTTCAGGACATTAGAAAGTAGTGCATCTTCTGTGCACTTTGAAAAGTTCGCCCTGATTTGTATGATACCCTCTGTCAATGGCACAACTTTCCAGGTATCTGTTGGAGCTAGTATTATTTCATCAGGAAGATCACATTATAGAAATTACATGAACACCTGAGAAGGGGGAAAAAAACTATTTTAGTAAATGTGAGTGGAAACCACATGAGCAGATTACCTAAAAATCAGTTTGGGTGGACAACATTTAATAAGGTGGTTTTGATAATCTTTAAGTATGAATCTCTCTACAGGATGTGTAAAATGTCAAACCAGCTGCTAATATAGTAGGAAGCATCAAAGCGTGGAATTGAGAAATGTAGATTTCAACTCCCACTCTGTGGTTTGGGAAAGTCATTTAACCTCTCTGGGCTTTATTCACTCACTCATTCATTCATAATTATTTCTATATTCCTCCAACAGACAAGCAACGGGCTTGTGCTTGCCCCTAGGGCTCCTCTTCTAGAGACTGAGAAGGGATCCCTAAACTCCCTTGCAGCTCTCCTGTGTACCAATGAACAGTAATAACTGCTTGATGAGGGACTTCATAGACAGGAGAACTCCTTTTGGAGGATTGGAGGTATAGAGTTTGAATTATGGGGGGAAATGTTGATTTGCATCAGGACAGCAGCAGGGCCAAAACCATGGGGTTAGCCTAAGCCTTCGCCAAGAAGAATGAGTCTAGGATGATGCATAGAACAAAGTCAGAGGATGAAGAGGGAGCAAGAGCTAGAAAGGTCTAAAGGATGATACTGACTAATCAGACCTCATGGTGGAGACATAAACCAAACAGAGAGAACACAGTCAGACATCTCCTCCATCCCACCTTCAGTTTCAGATAGATCTAACTAGGTTGGTAAAATGACTAGGCAGCATTGGTAGAAAATGATTTTATTACCAAAAGAAAAAAGAGCCTATGACTAAGTAACTTAATTGAACTTTATAGTATTTCTATGTCGTGGGAACATTTGCAGACAAGCAATTATGGGGCATTCTGACACCATGTGGGATTTTTTTTTTTTTCATTGAAACAGAGAAAGATAACATTATTAATTTTTTTCAGTTCTGGAACAGAACTAACCATACATCTCTTCACTGCCCTTCGTCTGCCCTCCCAATTTTTTTTTTCTTTTTTCTTTCTTGTTCTATAATCCTCTACCTGCATGAACTCCCCAACACCCCTCAAAATGAAAGAACTAAGCCACTGCTACAAGCACTGCAAAATACTCATTAGTTTAAGTTTGCAAATGCCAGAGAAACATTAACTGAAATCCACCATACTCCTCTTATACAACACATTTGACCTCTAGATACGTTAAGAGCTTCATCCTCCAATGCTTTTAATTCTAATCCTTGCAGAGACAAAATTCATTGCTTGAATTACAAGAGTGAGTCTCATTAAGGCTAAAAAGCAGTGACCCAGATAGCATAATGGATTAATATGGTGACCTTGCAACTTCGGAGCTTTACTTTCAAATCTGACCATGCAGTCAAATCATTTCAATAGTCAATTAATCAATTGGTTAATACCGGCCTGTAATGTTCTGAGTCTGGAAGTCAGTAGATCATTTTAGCCAATACTAGCCTACATAGAATTAAACTAAGAATCATAATACATTTAACTCACAAAAGCTTTCTTAAGTGATCAGTATGAAAGAAACAGGGTTTCGTGAATTGCTATAATGCTGTAATCACTAATATTATATAATTTTGACACTTTTAATAAGCATCAGTGTTTTGAAACTTTTGCCATAAATATCGAATAATGATATATGTTTGTGTTCCATTCATAAAGAAAGACTGTAAATAGAATTAGCTGGATATTGAGTAATGAAATATGATGTTGAATGTATTCTCACTATTCTATTCTTTTAGTAACAGTGCCTTTAGAGTGATCTATACCATTAGGGTTATTCTATTCTAGGGAGAGGTTGGGAGTTGAGGTGGAAATAGGGATAGTTCAGCAGGATATGTTACAGAATTTTCAAAGTCTAAGGAATTAAAAAATTTTTTTCCAGAAATATGTTTGTGAAAACCTATTCCTATCTTTGTTTTTGGTAGATGCAAGATATTCGGAATCCAGAAGGAACTCAATATGGCTCCCATCCCCAGATGGCAGCCATGAGACCAAGGGGCCAGCCTGCCGACATCAGGCAGCAGCCAGGAATGATGCAGCATGGCCAGCTGACCACCATCAACCAGTCACAGCTAAGTGCTCAGCTTGGCTTGAATATGGGAGGAAGCAGTGTCCCCCACAACTCGCCATCTCCACCCGGAAGCAAGTCCGCAACTCCTTCCCCATCTAGTTCAGTTCATGAAGATGAAGGCGATGATACTGCTAAGGTATGACTAGGTCATTTTGGGGACCTATAGGAAATGCTTGTTGTCTGAAAGGCGAATTCTTTAACACCTTCCTTGATCAGCGAGAGGTGCAAGTTTATAGCATCCAAATGAGAAACATTGGTGGGGACATACTTTTTTAATGAAGCGTGAGGTTACAAACTGAATAGATTAAATCATTTGTTTTTCCAATTACATTTTTAAATCCCTAGTAAATCCTTTAAATATAGATGTATTAAGCATGAAAGTAGATGTCACCCACAAAATGTAAGGTCTGCATAGTGAGTAGGGAGAATAATTCTCATAGGACTCAACATCCAAAATTAAGCTTAATTCACCACTCATTCAAAGAAAATCTACTTCAGTTTAACAATTTTATTTTAAAAAGGCAAACTCTCAGAGGTACAGTGGTGGCTCTGTGTGTGTGCGTGTGCATGTGTATGTGTGTGTGTGTGTGAGAGAGAGAGAGAGAGAGAGAGAGATGGTCAGATGAAACTTTTGAGATTATCCAACCCAGCCATTTCATACCGAGCATGAAGAAGGTAAGGACCAGCGATATTCTATGACTCCCTCCCTTAAGAAAAAGCCTTGGTGTTTTTCTTGCTTACTTTTTGTTGACCCCTTGCCAACATGTCTGGCTGTCTGTCTCTGTGTCACATTAAGTTACCTGTATGGGAAGATGGGACTTAAGTGTCCTTAGACTGGAAAATTAGCTATAGAAGATTTTAGTTCTTTACAATATCCCAGGCAGCTTTTTTAAACGACTGCACAAAAGCCATGTGGATTTTCCCTCAAAAACACCCAAATAATCTTTTCATTGCCTTGGTTTTCAGTCAAGCATCTTCCAAATTTGTCCTCCTGAGAAAGGACTCTTGTGCCCATTTACCATGAGAAACACTCATAGCTACTTGAGTATTTCCTGTTCCTCCCCTTTGTTCCTTTAATCTTACTAATGACTTGTCACTTTGTTTTCTTTCGACTTTTGCAAGAATTTTGTTTGGGGGACATTACTCTGTCAACCTGCTACCAAAAGCAACACAGGGGGAATCTGACCTCTATGATTAACTTTTCAATAGTGCCACTCCTTTTTTTTTTTTTAAGATACAGATAAACAGTGACTCGGATTTCTTGAGCCTGATGACAAAGACAAGGCTGCTGCATTGACTGTATTTTTTGATTTTCAGTATTCTTAATGCTCTGGCATTTGGGACCTTGATCCTAAAAAAACGACTACTTCCAGCACTAGCTAATTCCAAGAAAGAGAATATGACTCCCCTCTGATCTCACTTTTGATAAACCAACCAGTCCAGAGCCCATACCCTGTCATCTCCTTTATCAGACTCACAACAAGCCAATATTTTCTCACTGCCCTAAGTCACCCCAGGACCCAGGACCAGACACTGGGAACCACCTTTGTAGCCCATGGTCCACTGAAATTGTTCAAACTGTAGCCAGTCCTTAACTTTTACAGCATACCTACCCCACCTCCGCATTCCTTCCCACCAAAAAATCCAATAAAGGATCTGGGGTTGCTTTCATGCTCTGCCCTCTCTCTGCATCTGCCTCCTAAGCCATCCTGAATGCTAGGCTGTGCGTTCCATTTCTAGGTATATAAGTAATATATAATAATGAGTAATATAAGCTTCCTTCCTGACAGTCATTTCTTTATTGCTATCTTAATCACCCCTGATTAGAACAAATCCTGGCTATCTTTTAGAAGAGCTCCTCAATCTCATCGACCATGCTGGTCCTCTCTGCCTTAGAAAGCTCTTCCCTGTTGGTCAGTGACCCATGAAGTAAGGTAAAAAGTCAGGAGAATAATTGATATTATATATATATATAATTTATTGGGCTAGTGACGGCCTCACCTTTAGCTGATCATTTGAGGGTAAGATAATCTTCTTAAGAAAATGTGTATTATTCTAAATGGAATCTAACAGTAGATGAGTACCAGAACCTAAATGTGAACACCAAGAATTTGTTTGTGGCCAGTGATTTTGATATTGGGTTATGTATGGATAACTCAGGTTAATTTCCCAAACATAAATTGTATGTACTCTACTGCAAGGGAAAAAATTCATGTTCTGCCTACAGTAAAGATCAATTTGTGCATCTGGATTATATCTTTATCAGTATTCATTGCTGACATTTCAGGAAATTAATGCAAAATTAACATCTTCTGACAGTAAATTCTGTGCAGGATTGTCTTACTTAGAATAACATTTTCCACACTCTTCAACTTATATGATGAGAAGGCTGAGTAGAAACCAGAAATTCACATAATTAACATTCACAGATTCTGCCATTTCCTCTTGCCTCATAAGGTCCATATCTTGTAATTTTGCTGAAGCATGAATTTGTATGTTAGAAAGTTCCAGGCTGGTGTGAAACTTTGCCGCTATGTATCCTATCCAATCACTCAACATCCACACTGTAAAATAATTTATAGCTTATCATTAATGATTATGCAAGCACTGTAGAGTAGAAGTTATATTCTGTAGTGTTATATTCTTGAATTGGCCATGTGTGAAGGCCACGGGATGGATTTCTCAAGAATGCCCTCATTAAAATGGCTTTTTGTCTATATAGACATTCTCAAGTTCAAGTTCATACTTAGTGTTAAGTGTATTTTCCATCTCAAGAAAATCTACCTTCCCACTCCAGCTCTGTACACTGTTCTTCACCTTCTCTCCACTCCAAAACTGGATTACCCATTTATTCAACTTATATTTATTAAAAGGCAAAAAAAAAAAAAAACCTTGATGAAAATACCCAAGCATTCTTCATCACAGTAAAAGATTAAGCTGGAATTTTCCCCTTTATATGTGAGCAAGATTTATGTGGAATGTTGTATTACCACAGCTCCAGTTAAATGTGAAAGAGCATTAAGTCAAAAAGATCACTTAAATCATTTCTAACAAGAGAACCAAAAAAGAATATTTAGTCTCATACCAGGAGAAAAAAAAAAAGCTTTTAAAACTTCCCTCTTCACACTTTGAGCTCTTGTAAGCAATTACATATTAAATCCAGTTTATCTAATTGAACAATTAAAAGAAGTAAGTTTGTTTTGACAGGGAGAAATAGTGTAAACACATCAGTAAAATAAATTATCACCTTATAAACGCTTTCCATGGTTCTCATTGCTACAGAGCTGTGTTGACAGCCTAAAGTCATAAACTAGACATACAGTAAAACATCAAAGAAATATAAACTTGGGTAGCTTGTGGTTCTAAGCCTGTAATCCAGGACTTGTAATACAACAGACACTGTAAGACACTCAGAGTATCTGGCATTAGAAGTATATTTTTAGCACAGCGTTCCCTTTCAGGAAATTACAGGCTAAGAATCACAGTATATCTTTTTCCATCCTTTTGCTCTCAATTTTTCTGCTTCAAGTATCCTTAAGTTTTATATAGGTCCCTTGTAAATGGCATATATTCAGACAATCTTTACTTTTAAATGAAACTGGCTTTTTTTATATTGATCTAATTACTAAAATATTTGGGTTTATTTCTCCATTTAAGTCTGTTTCTTTTTATTCGTCCCACATGTTCTCTGTTTCTTTTTCTCTTTACCTTCTCTTTTTTCTACCCTCTTTAAGATTGTTCTTGTTTTTCTCATTCTATACTTTTCCATGGTAAGCTTGGAAATTTTATCCTTTCTCCTTATTTTAGTAGCTACCTCTGATGCACAAAGGTGTAAAATTCTAACACTGATCGATATCTTCACTCTTCTTACATTATTTAATTGCCAACACCTCCCTTCCAATTTGTACTGGAATAATTATTATTGTCATTTTAATCATAATTTATTTAAAGGATGTAATGTAATAACCCCCATGAAACATGATTTTGATTATTTTTACAACCTTTTTTTCCTGATAGATTTTTTAAAAATATTTAGTATTTTCTTGCATATAACATCATTTTCCCCTATGCCTTTAAATTTTTCTTGCATGAGGATTTATTGGGACCATAATTGCCTTAAAAAGTGCCCTCACTGTGTATGGAATCTTAAACTGATACTGATTCTCTTGTATCCTAGTGAAGATATTCTATTACTTTTTGACATCCTGATTTTCGGTATTTCTTTTGGGAATTCTACTGCCTCAC
Source organism: Meles meles (assembly GCF_922984935.1). Classification (NCBI taxonomy): domain Eukaryota; kingdom Metazoa; phylum Chordata; class Mammalia; order Carnivora; family Mustelidae; genus Meles; species Meles meles. The sequence continues at coordinate 93,978,199 of NC_060066.1, forward strand.
TGTCTTTTCTTTGAAAGTAATCTGCCTTTAATCTCTGAATAGTTTTAAGATCTTCTCTTGCCTTTGGTATCCTGCAGCTTCCTTGTGATGTGTGTGGGTCTTTAAATTTATTGTGAATTTAGGATTTTTATCCTGTATCAGTCGCAGGAAATTTTCAGCCATTCCTGTTTTTCAGACTCTACCCCATGTTTGCTCCCTTGTCACTCTGTAATTCTGACAAGACACATGCTAGACTTTCTTTCATATTTTCTTGCCCCTTTGTATTATATTCTGTTTGACTTATTTATATCAGTTTTTCACTTCATAATTCTCTTTTCAGCTAGATGTGATCGGAAATTAAAGCTGATCTCATGAGGTTTTCATTGCAATTATTTTACATTTCTAGTTTTATTTGGCTCTTTCTCAAATCTGTTTGGGTTGCCTTTTGAGTTGCTTGTTCTTTCTCCATGTATCTTATCCTTTTGTTCCTTTGGCAGTTTGCTAATTCCAACACATTAAATCTTTTGAGGTCTGTTTCTTTTTTTTTTTTTTTTTTTTTTCATTTTATTTATTTTTTCAGCGTAACAGTATTCATTCTTTTTGCACAACACCCAGTGCTCCAGGCAAAACGTGCCCTCCCCATTACCCACCACCTGTTCCCCCAACCTCCCACCCCTGACCCTTCAAAACCCTCAGGTTGTTTTTCAGAGTCCATAGTCTCTTATGGTTCGCCTCCCCTCCCCAATGTCCATAGCCCGCTCCCCCTCTCCCAATCCCACCTCCCCCCAGCAACCGCCAGTTTGTTTTGTGAGATTAAGAGTCATTTATGGTTTGTCTCCCTCCCAATCCCATCTTGTTTCATTTATTCTTCTCCTATCCCCCTACCCCCCCATGTTGCTTCTCCATGTCCTCATATCAGGGAGATCATATGATAGTTGTCTTTCTCCGATTGACTTATTTCACTAAGCATGATACGCTCTAGTTCCATCCACGTCATCGCAAATGGCAAGATTTCATTTCTTTTGATGGCTGCATAGTATTCCATTGTGTATATATACCACATCTTCTTTATCCATTCATCTGTTGATGGACATCTAGGTTCTTTCCATAGTCTGGCTATTATAGACATTGCTGCTATAAACATTCGGGTACACGTGCCCCTTTGGATCACTATGTTTGTATCTTTAGGGTAAATACCCAGTAGTGCAATTGCTGGGTCATAGGGTAGTTCTGTTTCTATTGTCTGTAGTTGCTGCTGGTGCTTGGTTTTGATTTTCCATTTTGATTTTTGTCTTTTAGCATAAGAGCTGATGCTCATTAGAACTTTATGAGGATTCTATCAGATGTGGTCCAAGGGAGAGAGTCTTCTAAGGATGATTTGCATTTGCTTCTACCAAGCATCTTGGACCATTACAATCTAGAACACCTTCTGGCTTGAAGTTTTTCAGGTCACCCAAGTACTATGTATGCAGGGTATCAATCCTTAACAAATGCTGGTTTCTGTTGGTAAATTACCACAAAAGATAATTTCCACTTGGCACTCAGTATTTTTCTTGCAGATTCTGAGAGGGTGCTTACAGGGGAAGTTGGTCTATTCCAGCATGGCACTGAGAACCTAATTCTTTTCTGTCCTGACTTTGATAGAAACCCTCCTGTTAAGCACCCCACTTTTGGTCAGCCATGAGATTTGTCTTCTATCTACCATGCCTTTGACTCAATTTTACCAGGCTCAGCAACTATCTTCAAGATGAAAGCTGCCTTCAGTACTCTGCTTACTCCTTTGAGTTCTTGCTTTCACTTCTTTTTGCTTTTAAGAGTTTCGTACTAATCTGCTAGTTCATCAACACATGTTTTTTACCATGCTGGACAGAAAGAGGTGGTGTTTCTGTTTTTGTTTTGTTTTCTCAAGGCAAATACGATAAGTCACTAGAGAAACAATTAAATAACCTTTTTAAAAAGTGCTTTTTATTTACCAGTGTTCTGAAGGCAAGATTCCTGAACAAACTAAAAATGATAAGCAGACAGGTTTCTGCAAACATGAAGTGAAATCAAACAAATGTCAAGTCACATTATCTAGCAATTGGACAGCAAATTGGGACTGCAAAGTCTGGGATTTTTCCACTCTGAGCTGTGTTTATGATGCGATTGTTCAACACTTCACATGATATAATAGAATATGTACAATACTTTTAAAGAATTTCTTAGACCCCAGCCATTGAAAAATACACACTCCTCATTTATCAAAAATAAGGTATCCGATTGGTTAAGGCTGAACCTAATGAACTAGTTCTAGGAGAAAATCATAAAATTCAAACAGCCAGTTAGTACCCGATTCTAAATAGTTGTTCCTAAAATCCATTTAGTAATTAAATTATACTAGGAGAAAGTATTTCAGGGTATATATGTTCTTAGATAATTCATGCCCTGGATAATTGAGCACACTTCATTAATTCATGAATAAAATAAAATGAAGTTAAACATAAGAACCTGGCATTTTATTCCACAGGACCCTTTGCCAGCCTTCTTGAGCATTCCCTCAATCCAGAAGAATAAGAAGTGAACATATTGCCCTATTCAGGCAAATTTGGAAAAGACCAAGTGAATTGAACAAAAATGATAAATACAACTGAGAGTTATATGTGATTACAATCAATGCTGTCCCTCACTTTAAAGTAATTTTTCTGGACAGTGGCCTAAAAATCTTAGCCTTACATAAGGCCACTGAGTATCTTTGCTAAACTCATCCTAGAACAATACTCAGCTATGTTTGGCAGAATCAAGGATCCTTAAAAATGAATTTGCTTTATAAACTGTGATACAGATTCAGACTTGTGAATCATTTCAAAAGTAAGGCATTTCATAAACATTTTTTATAATTGATGTTTTGAGTCACTGAATGTACTGTTATTATTAATGATAATAATAAACCTGATTGCAAAATGAAAGAAGTATTACAGCCTTGCTGATTTCACAGTAACTAGATGACTTACTTTCCATGCTTATTTGAATTTATTCTCATAAGGGGATTTTAGACGGCATAGTGTAGAAAGGAAAGAGAGAATGTATTTAAGTAGAGCAAAAATTTTTCACTTACAGCAACAGCACCATCACAAAAAGTGCTATGATATGCCCTGTTTCTATGGCGAAGATTTTATAGTATTTACTTTATATGATAAGAGTTATAAGTGGAGTTCTGTGTTGTTTGTTCAGCCTATTATGCAGATGGTGCTTGATTAAAATCTATTTTAAACTACAGCAATTACTGCAGTGTCGTGTGCATTAAACAGCTCTCCCAGTTCCATTAAAGGCTTTGGGACCACGGCAGTTTATTTTAAATATGCTTATAGACGTTTCTAACTTCTCCAGGGACGTTTCAATATCAGTGATTCTCTTTCCTTGAGAGTCTTAACTCCTGTGCTCTGTATTCTCAAGAAGTATTATCCAAGCAACAGCATGACCGCACGCTTTTTTAAAGTGAAAAATTATTGTTTTCTTGTGATAAATAAGTTAAATACATCACTATAATTAAGCAATATGACATGACAGGAGTGGATTACCAGAAGCCTAAGGACACCTCTAGGGATTTTAGAAATAAATCGATGTCTCCAAGTCAGTTGCACAAGGCCGATGCATCTTTGTAAAGCTGATGGGAGAGTAATATTTATTTATGCATTTGTGTGTGTCTTTATATATTTATTAGTATTTTAATTGAATGTGAAATAAACCTGTAGGTGATCAGGATGACAGGCAGGGCCTCAACCTAGCCATGTTCATAGGTGTTAGGATTGTCATACAACTTATATACGTGTGTCAAAGGTCCTTTGTCTCAGAACTCTGCGCCTTTGCCCAGTGCTGTGGGACACGGCAGGGGACATGTTTGCTGATCTACTGCCTGCGAGACCCCACCCCAAGACTGGGAGAAAGGAAAGATGAATGGCACCCGGTCCTTACTTTCAAGGCGCTTGTCATCATGAGGAGTTTCTATTTTGGTGTTAGATGGTTTCTTCTCTATTCTAAAGACTATGATTTTGGGATCCAATTGAACCCTCCAGGCTTAAAACCCTGGTGACTTCAGAAATTTTGCAGTCTGGGGGCGCCTGGGTGGTTCAGTGGTTTAAGCCGCTGCCTTCGGCTCAGGTCATGATCTCAGGGTCCTGGGATCGAGTTCCGCATCGGGCTCTCTGCTCAGCAGGGAGCCTGCTTCCCTCTCTCTCTCTGTCTGCCTCTCTATCTACTTGTGATCTCTCTGTCACATAAATAAATAAAATCTTTAAAAAAAAAAAAGAAATTTTGCAGTCTGAAAAATGCCCAGTGCACAGTGACGTACTGTCCAATACTTGCCACTGAGCATGCGTGACTGTGTACATCTAAATTTAACTAACTACAATTGGATAAATAAAAAATATACTTTATCAGGTGTGGCTCTATAGCCACATGTGGCTACTGGCTCCCCTTTCAGACAGCACAGAGAATATTTCCATCTTTCCAGAAAATTCTATAAGACAATGCTGCTCTAGACTCTAGAAGTCTTAGAAAGTGAGAATGTAGAATGATAAGCTTTCATCCATCTACGTAGGAATTCAGGGTCTTGACAATCCTCAAAATTAAGGTTCAGGGACCTATTACAAATCCATTTAGCTAATTTTTCCACCACAATCATATCCATCATTGTGTCCATCCCATATAGCCAGTGGTCAGGAGAGCCAGGTATCTTTCAAAATGCAATCTGTTACTGGCATGTAAGTGCATCCAAATTATAATAACATTTTTTTCTTCAAGGAAGCTTTGCATATGAGCAATGATCACGTGTTTTTCAAAAGTGCGATGAATATATCTCTACAGGCCTTACAAAAATTGCCAGTTCATTACACAAAATCTAAAATAACAGCTCGGGGTGCATGAGTGGTTCTGTTGGTTAAGCATCTGCCTTTCGCTCAGGTCATGATCCCGGGGTCCTGGGATTGAGCCCCGCATCTGGGTCCCTGATTAACAGGGAGCCTCTTTCCCCCTCTTTCTCCACCTGCTGCTCTGCCTACTTGTGCTCTTTCTCTGTCAAATAAATAAATAAAATCCTATAACATAAAGCAAAATAAAATAACAGCTCATCTCTGTATCCTCAGAAACACAAGAAAAATGCAAAATAAAAAATAAGACCCCCCCACACATCAGGAGGTTCATGTGGTGGACACCCTTGAACTTCACATACCACTGCCCAGCGACTCAGATGCATTAGATAACAAACCACAATAGGGAATTTTCATTCCACTCTATTGCAGCCTAAAAGCAAAGACAATGTGCACACCCAATAAGTCTTTATACAAAGAACACAGAGCAATATAATAAATGATTCCTTTCAAAGCACATTTTATTTTCTTAAAAAAATAGACATCTTTCAGCATTGTTTTTGGTTTTGCTCTTTCTTCTCTGTCAGCTACGGTGAAGGGGCCTTAGTTTAAATCAAAGTTCTGTGCCATAGGGACAGTTCTGTAAGTGGTCCGAATAGCATGATCCGAGAATAGAGCTGTAGTGACCTCCTTTAATTACTGAGGGAAAGGCAGTGAATCTTGAGACATGAATATTTTGGGTATCTCTTTGAGCGGCAGATAACAGAGGTTAGCATGAGTATTTAAAAGGAAGGCATATCAGGGTACCTGGGTGGCTCAGTCTGTGAAGCATCTGACTTTAGCTTGGGTCCTGATCCCAGGGTCCTGGGATCAAGCCCCAGGTCAGGCTCCCTGCAGAGCCTTTTCCTTCTCTCCCACTTGCGCTCTCTAGCTCTGTCTCTCCAATAAATAAATTTTTTTTAAAAAAAATAAGAAATTTTTTTAAAAAGGAAGGCATATAGATACACTCTTGCTTTGAGGCACAGTGAAGACAAAGCAGATGAAATGCTATGAGACTGGCTAGTAGACTGGCCGTTGTGGGGGGATGACTCTCCACCTTCACAGCATAGGGCCTCTCAGCTACTCCGTCGGGTAGATAGTTGAAGCCCCCAAGTTACACCTCATAATGCATAAATGCCACCTCCTGAGCCTTGAAAATGGGAGGAAGAACTCATGAACTGCTTGCTTCTACTAAACAAAACACAGGGGGTTGAGCAAGACTACATCTGGCTAACTCTACAGGACAGGCCAGGAAAGAGGGAAAGCTTCCAGACAAAAAATGGATTGGTTGCTGAGAATTGTTTGGAGTTTCCAAGAGGGTTATCATACATTACTTCAACATGATAATTTGTGGTTTTGATACACTCGATAGAACTTCTTCCTGGGTCTCACAGGTCATCCTGCTTCCTTGGGTCATCCGTAGAGAGTAGGGCCATGTTATCAGATGCCAGAGGGCTGTTCTCCTTTCTGTTGCAACACAGCATCACACATTCAGCAGATCTAAAATTTGCACCCTCCCGTCCACATAACAATTTAAAAAGGAAAGCAGCATGAAGATCAGTGATCCAAAGACATTCCTGGAAGGCAGAGATGGGAAATTATTTACAAAATTTGAGGAAATCTGGGGCGCCTGGCTAGCTCAGTGGGTTAAAGCCTCTGCCTTCGGCTCAGGTCACCGTCCCAAGGGTCCTGGGATCCAGCCCCACATGGGGCTCTGTGCTCTGCAGGGAGCCTGCTTCCTCCTCTCTCTCTCTGCCTGCCTCTCTGCCTAGTTGTGCTCTCTGTCTGTCAAATAAATAAAATCTTTTAAAAAAAATTTTTTTTTGAGGAAATCTTTTAAGAAGTACATTTACATTGCATCATGGGATACTTACTTCTGTGATTGACAGTTGATTATTTTCCAAAAAGATGTAATCTGCCATCATAGAGGTTTGGATATGTCAGCTGGCTAATTTCTTAATTGAAATTTAAAATAAGTCCAGATAAAAAAATAATAATAACAATAAATAAAATAAAATATCAAAAAAATTAAATAAAATATCAAGGTAGTATTCCATATGAAGAAGCATTCATCTTCATGCACTTTTTCCCTATTTCCAAATATTTCTAATCCTTGATGCAATATGACCTCTAATGTCATATTCCCTCTGTTTTTAATATTATTCATTATGGATTTTGTTGATTCTTTTCTATTTTTCTTTTTAATAAATATTTTATTCTTATGAATATAGGAATGGTCATATTTACAAAACTCGAATCTTATAAAAAATGCAAAGAAGAAAATCATAAAGACTCAGTCTATAGCCCAGAGACGTTACTGTTAACATGTCAAATACTTTCAAAAAAATTTTAAAATCTTCTGTTTTCTGTCTTACCACATATTTACATATTGTCTTAAAGTTCTCAAGGCAATTAGTTTGGTTTAATTTCCTATTACAGAAACCATTTATGCTTTGATTCATTCATTCTTTAAGGTACATTCTTATTTTACATTATAATTTTTATAACTATTATAACAAATGTTAAGCACTTACTATGTGTCAGGAACCATGAGAAGTGCTAGTGAACAAAATCACACGGGTACCTGCCTGCCCTAAAAATGCTTATGCTCTGGGGCAGGAGAAGATCTAACATATAAATTATTATATAATTAATTACAAGCCTGATATGTGCTATCAAGGAGATACAAGTGAATCACACAAACTTGACTGAGTCTGAGATGCTTTAATAAGACTTGCAAATATAATTGTCAAATAGCAGTTGTTTCAATGCATTCAAAGTTCAGGGGAAAAATGAATTTGACAGTCATCCCCCACAAAAGGTAATGGAAACCCTGCATTCCTATGAGATCACCTAAGTACAAACTCACAAGAGAAGATGGTCTACAGCAAAAGACATCAGGAAGGCTACAGTTGAATGGCTGGGTGGAGGAGGATGAGCAAAGAGATGATTCTGGAAACAAAGAGGCCAGTGAGGTAGTAGTAAGAGCCAGAGACAGTGATGTCAGGGTGCCCTTGGAAGAAAGAACTTTCACAAAGAGAAATCAAGTGAGGGGAAGATGGAAAAGTCCATTGAGGTTGGCAGAGTGGCCCTTGGGAATTTATTAGAGCTAAGTGATGGGGAAGGCACCCTGAGGCACGTTGCAGAGACTGCCTACAGCCAGCATGGACAGCAACTTGAAGGAGTTTGGTTGTGAAGAGAGGAAAGAAAGAAAGATATGGCTAAGTGTAGTCAATAGGAGCAAAGAGAAAATTCACTTTTTTGCTTGCTTTGTCTCTTAAGTATTTAAGTACCAGTATTTAAGTACCCTAGAGTTGAGGGTGTGTCTGAGGCTGGGGTCTCTTATTCATAGCATTATGCTTCATTAGTGTAAAGCCTGGGCATCTGGATATTATTTAGAAGCTTCCAGGTGAGTCTAACGGGCAGCCGTATTTGAGAGCCTCAGTTCTAGATCATACGTGTCCACATGTTTAGTTTAGCGCTAACACCGGTTTGTCCAGTAGCAACTCAGTCTCAACATGGCAGACTTCTCACAGATTCACATGGGGACCAGGGATTTCCCTCACCCCTCAGATCCATCCTGAGAAAGTTATCTTCTAATGTTAATCTCCCTTAGTTTGCCAGGTTCAAATCATCCTGTCCCCATGGGGGGTGTTTGATCTCCTTGAGTAGACAATTTCAAAATGATATTCTTTTAATTATCTTTCTCACTAAAAACAAAGCCCAAGAATTCATGTAGCTTTTCCTCTGTCTCTCCTTGGTTCTTGGAGCATTTATATATATATATTTTAAACCATGACTACATGACTTCACAAATTAATATTAAGGTCATTTCTTTCCATTCACTCAGTGGATGTTTTTAAGTTTCCACCATGTCGTAATTAACACTGGAATATCATCTTAAAGTTTTAAACAACAACAAATATATACCATCTCAGTAATCACAAAATGGCGCTGAACTGGTTTGCAGAGAAAATGGAGGCCCAGAGAAATTAGATCATTTGCCCAAGATGACAGAGGTAAAGGATAGTAAAGGAGGGTATGAGTCTAAATTTGGTGGCATAACCACTGGTAATCCATTGCTGACAGCTGCTTTAACGAACTACCCTGTCTAGCAGTTTGCCCCATGAAATACGTATTGTTCGTACACATGTTTGCAGAGAGCAAAAAAGCAACAGGAGCAGAAAGTGAAGATGTAGTGATGTAGTACCTCACGTGATCATGTCAGGAGATCACACACATGCGCATTTATGCAGAGAGCAGCATGAAGAGAAGATCCCAACAGACTCAGCACTATCTGCTACTCAAGTAGAGTCACAGAATTATAGAGCTAGAGAGAAATCCTAGCCCAAATCTCTCATTCTATACAGGTGAAGTGACATCACACTTAATTAGTTAAATCAAAGGTAATATTCAAATGCAGATGCCTTCATTCAGTGTGTCTTTTCCCACTTGCATCAGAATAGCCATTAAAAGCATCCAAATATCCGTCCTCGGGGACAATGGAGAAAATAGAGTCAATTTTTAAACTGAGTATAAAGCTTTTCTAGAAGTGTCTAGAATCTGGAGCCTTATTTCCAGAGATGCACTTTCCAATATGGGGGCCGCTAGCCACTTGTAACTATTTAAATTTCAAGCAGTTATAATGAGATAAAACTTTAAATTTTGCTCCTTATTTATTCTAGCCACATTTCCAATGCTCATTAGTTACATGTGACAAGTGGCTACCATTTAGAATAATGCAGATTATAGAACTTTACCCTTGTGGCAGAAAGTTCCACTGGGCATCACAGATCTCCCTAGATTATGCCGGTCACTAAGCCATGAGCATTGCTAAATTTTCCCGACAGCATTCTCTAGGCCTTCCTTAAATGCATCAGCAAAAGCCATTCAACTTTGTTTTTGGACATGTCACCAACCATGGTTTGAAAATCATACTTAGGAAGAAGAAGATAAACTCCCCAGAATAAAACAAGTTAGATTGTTCACACAAAAGGGGGAAACTGCTGTTGTCACAGTTAGAATGCTTCTTGTCATTCAGCAGCCCTTGTGAGAAAAGTGAAAAGTTGACAGACAAGGGATAATATTTAGTGGTATAATTATATTATAAAAAGAACAAATAATACTATGTTAAAGTTATGTAAATGAGGCTGAAAGAAGGATAAATATGAAAGTACAGGAAATATGAAGTTAGTTTTGCCTGAAAAACAGCACCGACAAAACCAAGAGCCCCCCAGGAATGTCTGGGTTCGTATGATGTGTGCGGGCGAGTATGCCTGTGTAAGCCTCAAAGGAGAGCAGTACGATACATGGCCAGATTTTCTCAGTTCCTCTGTAATTCTGATTTGATGTTTATTTCAGATCAACGGTGGAGAGAAGCGACCTGCCTCTGACATGGGGAAAAAGCCAAAAACCCCCAAAAAGAAGAAGAAGAAGGACCCCAATGAGCCCCAGAAGCCTGTATCTGCCTACGCGTTATTCTTTCGCGATACTCAGGCTGCCATCAAGGGCCAAAATCCAAATGCTACCTTTGGTGAAGTCTCTAAAATCGTGGCTTCCATGTGGGATGGCTTAGGAGAAGAGCAAAAACAGGTAAGAAAGAATGCATATTGGAGTGGGAGCCTGCGTGCTTTAAGAATGCACGTGCACTCTTAAAAAATGGCTTTGGAGGACTTGGGGTGAATTTTTCAGATGCCAGAACTAAGGCTGAGAATGTGCCCATCAGAACCAGACTTCAGGAGACTTTCACATCATTTTATACTCCTTTATTGCTCCTTCATAAATAGCCTGTTGGTTTCCTTTGTTTCAACGTTTACATACTGTAGTTACTTTTGGAAGGGCTTTGACATGTCCCAGCCAGGGTGACATCATTCCTTAATGTTGCCAATGTGATCGTAAAAACTAAAAAAAAGAATACTGAAAGTATTTTGAAAACTGTCCACACCTCTCTTTAGCACTTGCTATTTACCCTTTGGTCATCAAAACCCTCTTTGCTCTTTGCTGAAATGAACCTCAGATTTAAGGTTTTCTACCCTTAGCCATTCCCTGAAGACCACCAGAGTATGTTATTCAAACCCACATATACCATATTTCTAGGCTGCATTAAATGGGACCAGATGCCTGGTTATTTCCTTCTGGTGTGGATTGCCATGATATTTGAGGACCATGCTTAGGGGAGCCACGTGGAACATCCTGCATCTCAACCATGGCAGAAAGAGCCCAGAAGGTCTTGATGTTGGTTGGGAATCATGGAGAGAGAGCCAAGAGTTCAGCACATAGATGCAGCCCACCTCAACAAAGATGCAATATTGATCCTTTATTTCTAAACGCGGGACTACATTGCCATTGTCACCATCTGGAATTTCATTGTCCAAAAAAAAAAAAAAAGACAAGCATCATCATTACTTTATAGTCATTGAAATGATTATCTAGACACAGCTGTAATTACTGCAGGACACCAAGTGGTAGTAATGACCTATTATTCTCATAGCTGATTCTTGATAGAGACCTCTACCTTTCCTCATCAGATCCAGGGAAGTAGGTAACAGAAAATCTCAAAGCTATATATATCTAGAAGTACCTATATATCGTGAATATCAATCAACATCTAAATGTATACAGTTTCTTCCTCTTTCAAGAACACTTTCCCATAATTTCCCTCATTTGGTCTACTGAATACTCATGAATACTTTCATCTAAATTTTGTAGATTATGAAATAGAGCCAGATAGTCAACTTTATTCATGTAGTCATTCATCAAGTGTTTGTTGAGCATTTTCTATGTAACCCAGGCACTGTTGTAGACACTGGAGATCTAGCAGAGAACAAAAACGGACTCCCTCACTCTGTCGAATGGTTTGTCTAAGATTACTTGGGCTGCTACATGGAATTACTGTGACTGGAACTTAGCACGCTGCAAGACCTGTTATGGTGGAAATGGTAGAACCAGTTGCCAAGGAACATAGAACCCAACCCCCCACCACAGTTCTCCCCAAGGCTGCTTCTCTGTAAGCCAAAGCTACCTTTGACAGTCTGAAATCTCTACACATTTTCTTACGTCCCTTTCAAGAGTGCCAGCCTAGAAATGTTTCTTAGGAAAGCACAGGGCTACCATGAGGAGCCCGATGTTGCAAGAGTCATCCTCCAGGACAGAAAATACACCACTGAAACATTCTCTGTGCACTCCATGAAAACGTCCATCTCCCTAGTAAAGGGTAGTTGACATTGTGTTTTGTGATTCTATTGAAAACCTAATACAATTGTTTTGGGATTTTAGAGCTAATTTCTATCCCACCACAGATCAATTTGCTGTCACACTCCCCAAAGTGAGATGTGGTGTCCAGTTGATGCTGGACATTCACGGTGGGATTCTACAGTGCCTTCACTCTTCCATTCAGCAGAGCATTGCTGAATGAGAAACTAGCTGCATATGGACCAGGAATCCCAGCCCTATCCCTGCTCCAGATTTCATAACCATAATGCCTCTCAGTTCCACCCCTGACACCACACCCCAGGACACACCCATAGCCCTCTCTCTACTTTGATCATCCCTGTGTGTATTCTTAGTTACGCACCCGGCTTCAATACTATAAACTCTTTTGCTTGGTGAGATGAAATTTCCCAGAGGAGACGTTCAGAAAGTGATTTCTCTCCCTAGAGGTTATGTGCAACAAATCCCATTCATCAGAGGACATACATGATTCCCCTCTGAGGACTCAGCCCTCCCCTCTACCCAAGACTCAGCAGCTAAGCTGGGCGTGTTGTTCCAAGGCTCAAATGTGCTCTTTTAGTTTCTACTTTTCAGACAGTTTTCTTCCACAAAACATCAGTAGCCTGTGCTATCACTCATCTGACTCATCTTCTCTATCTCGCTGACCCCAGATACCTTTTCCTAATTATTTCCCACATTCACTAGAGGAACTCGTGTGGTTTTAAGACCAGTGGTTTATAAGGGGGAGGTGTACAGAGGTCTTCCTTAGCCCAGGATTGGTCCTTCACATTACCGACGTTAAAAGTCGGTGTCTACACATTGTCTCCAGTGGAAAAGAATAATATTCATATGATGAAAATCGGGTAGTTCCTCAAGGCAGCAAATATAAAGCGGCAGGTTGTTCCTACTAATTCTATTATAATGCCGTTTATTTTTATTACAGCAAGAGAGCAAACATTAAGATAATATTCTGCATTCTCTTTGCGTGACCATATAACATATTTACAGACTCAAAGGATATGAGATTCACTATTCTCAACTGTCATGTTAAAAAGGGATATCACTCCCTTTTTTTTTTTTTTTTTTTAAAGATTTTATTTATTTATTTGACAGAGAGAGAGATCACAAGTAGGCAGAGAGGCAGGCAGAGAGAGAGGAGGAAGCAGGCTCCCCACGGAGCAGAGAGCCCGATGCGGGGCTCGATCCCAGGACCCTGAGATCATGACCTGAGCCGAAGGCAGCGGCTTAATCCACTGAGCCACCCAGGCGCCCCAGGGATATCACTCCCATTCTCCATTCTGCCTTTCAAAGTGGGCCCGACCCTTTCTAAGGATCATAGTTAGGATGTAACATTGAAGGATTTCTAATTGTATAGGCCTGATGACAAACGTTTTTCTTTTTCTCTTGTGCATTTTATTTCCAATTTAGTAACTCATAATGAGTCTACCTTTAGGTTCTCCTTTAACAGAAATAGTCAGAGTTTGGGGGAAGAATTTGTTTTACAAACGAAGGATGAAATTCTGTAACAGTTGGCCTGTAGAGCTCACTGGATATTACAAAACAGTTTCGTGATCAGAATCCAGGTTTTAAAAAGTTATGCCAAGATTGTTTGGGGAAATACTTAATAAACATAACCATCTTTTTCTCTTACTAAAAAAATGATGTTTTAAAAAAATGGAACACCATTACCAAAGCGAGGTTATGGGAACAGGGTGAGCTGCTCTAAAGTGGCTTGTCCCCATTTTATGCTCCTTTGATGTAGCAGGGGTTCAGCCTAGCTCCTCGTTCCCTCTTACAAGATGATATTGCTTACTAAAGGCAGTGAGGCTGAAGAGTACGCAAACAAGTATGGTCCGTTACACGCAGAGGATGCAAGCCTGTCCCGGGGACAAGCAGAGAACGGATCAAATGAATGAAATCAGACACTGTGCTTACAAAAGGGAGCTTGCCGCATCCGATGGGCCACAGCTCTGCTGCTCCATGGCAGTGTTTCTCCCACAGTCTGCAAGAATCACCAGCAAAGCGAACATGCCCGCCTAGAATGCACATTTGGGCATCAAGAGAATTTTCGCAAAATATCCCAAAGTGTTATGATGTGTATTACCACCTGTTCTTTCCCTTTATGTTGACTCATTGTGCCAACATAATACAGTAGCTCTACTTGGAACTTAAATTAATTGTATTTTACCTTCCTTTAATATTCAAATTTGGGAATACACCTCCTGCTATGTATTTTTAACCGAATGTTGCTGAAGCAGATTAGGGGCAGACCATTAAACTCCAAAATTTAGGCATGTTACAAGAGCCCCACATGATGTCATGGGCATTGTGTAGGCAGCTGGCTCAGGCAGAAGCTAGGATTTCACGTGCCACGATTGTTCAAAAAATCCTGTTGTCATAATAACCCCCAATTATGAACAGCTACAAACATAAACACAAACCGGGGAAAATGGACGAAATTATTGATGATTTATTAGGGGCTCCGAAAATTACAATATTTAAGGAAAAACAGCCATTAGTGAGATTACAATTGAATGTTTTCTTGACAACCAGAGGGCACATGACTAATAGAGCTGCTGTATGTTTATATCACATGCTTCCTCGTTGTGGAAGATAGGCGGGAATAAGAAGCCACTGCAGAAGGGCAAAGCTTTATTTTCAGAATCCATGGTGAGGGAGCATCTGTACGGACTTGGGTTTCTGTGAAGAATCTCTCAAAGAAGAAAAATTAGGAGGAGCCTGAAAGAAGGGGTAAAAATCCTCCAGGAACACAAAACCTCCCTTAGGAGCCATTCCTTACCAAAGGCGCTAAACGAACTTCGCCTATCAGAGATCCCCCCGCCCCCATTTTAATACTTTGGAAGGTGGTGCTGAATCTGGAAGGGAAGGAGGATTGTGTTTGGGATTTCCAACCAGAGGTTTTAAATGCTAATGAATCGTAAGGCAATGGAGAGCCCATTGCAGAAGCATGCTAAGGCGTTCCGAAGGCACCAGATGGAGAAAGGGAAATGAAACATAAGTATTGCTGTGATGTTGGTCTTTGCTCCTTATCTTTCACTTACTGGAACCTACAGAGAGTGGAAAATAATAACTTAACAATATCACGCCCTTCATATCATGTTCTTTGGAGTTTCAGCAACCCTCAGCATCTTTTTTTATGAGATTTCAGCTAAATTTCTTGTCTATCCCCGTTATTTCTGAATTCTCTGATTCCAGTCACCGAAGTATAAGATCTGGGTCCACAGTGACAATAGAGAACAAACCCAGCCGTACTAAATTAAAGAGTCTGTCCAGCTTTGAAGCCGAAGGGATTGGTCCAAGGAACTAGAAAAGGGTTCTTGGGTCCTTTTTAACCATGGAAAGGCAGCTCTTAAGTGGAAAAGGAAAGTCACCTTAAATCAGAACCAGATGTAAATTACTAAATGAACCTTAAGTTCCTAATTGGAGACACAGTCGGGCTGTAATACATTTAGCAAATTACAAACAAAATGTTCTTGTTTACATTACATTAAATGGCTTTAAAGCTTCAGCCAAAGAGCTAAATAAACATGCTGTTATGCTAAAAATGGAGTGGAAGGCCTGTTTGGGGTTTGAGTATATTCAGGAGAAACCACAGCTCACGGTGCCCGGGAAGTATATTTTTGTAAATGTTGGTCCTGTCGTGCATGGAAGAGGAGAGTAGATTTACCTCCAGATCGAGCCTAATGAGCAGATCTCACTTGCAGGGAAACTGTTTGAATACTGTAACATATGCCTTCTTTCAGGATGCATAATTCATATCCAAGGATATTAGCCATAGCAGTTCAGCTCAATAGCAACACCTCATTATTTTATCCCTCAGTATTTATTCCTATGTTTGACGCCTCATGAAATTACTGTTAATGTGTTTATATAAGGGCAGATCTGACACAAGTGGCAAGAATGTAATTTCCTACTCATTCTTTCCTGCTGCTGTGTCCTCTTCCCTTGGTAGAAGTGGCAAGTGTAAATAGTTAATTTGCTTCAATTATGAGCCTGTCCTGCTAAATTAGAAGCAGCAGGGATATGAAGAGCCAGAATTATACTTATGAGGCAGCTGACAAATCCTCTGAGCCCACAGAATCAAATCATTTACTCCTCATTGGTACTCAAACACCCACCGGAGAGGTGCTGCCGTGGTTTTCCCCCCTTATCTTTCGAGCAAATTTGGATTTGACGTCAACAATACTCAAGGTTAACTGAAACCCTGCTGCACTGTAACATTCACACATGTGTTTATCTTAGCTGTTTCCTTATAAACAGTACACAGGTTTCCTTTTTTTTTTTTTCCAGCCCAACCGCGAGTAAAAAATGTGAAACAATTGTTCATGTTTAAACTGTAGGATATAAGACAAGTTGAATTCCTAAAGATGTGCAACTGAGCAATTAATTTTAATAATTTTCTTAGAGGAAAGGGTGAGCCTCTTTTAGTTCTAAAATTCAAGTACAGATGTGTCCATAGTTGTGGGCACGATGGGATTACTGCCTGAGGGCATAAACCTAGGTGGGGCACGTGCAGAAATAGCCTAGGCTGTATACAGTAGAAGTAGACATTTCCTTGGAAGTTTCCATGACACCGACGGAGAGAGAATTTGAAGAAGATACTCCTTCAAGCTGGTTGTCCTTTATGTATTACTGGTGGAAATATTTGAAGAAGGTGGGTTGTATATCTGTATATCGAATGCTCTATTTCCATTGGTGTGCATTTTATGTAGAAGACGCAATTCAGAATTTTATCATGCGCACTAATCCTAATACTCACAGAAGGAGAAATCTAGCCCTGGAGACTCCACACTCAATTGCACATATTTCCAGGGCACTTACTACGCAGGCACCAAGCAGGGCTCTGTTTGTTGGAACTTCACCCATAGACAGTGCTGGTGGGTGTCGCAGAGACTCATCAAGGGGCGTTCTCCCGCCGCTAGGAGGAGCCATCGAGTCGAGTGGGTGGATCTAGGATACCAGGTCTATTTGGTTCACCACATGGTTAGGGTATGTTCTTTGTAGGATACTGGGTAAAATAAGTATCCATGCTAGTCTGTGTTTTCTTATCTGTAAAATGAGAGTACTGATACCACTGCAACCTTCTTGTTGAAAGAATGAAAGACTATAATAGACATAGACAAACACAAAAAAATGCATGCAACAGAGGCATGTTTTTAATGCCTTTTTGATTCTATAACTTCAGTTCCTCACATCACAGCAGGCATACAGTCGGCACTCAATATATTGTTAAGTGTGGATGTATGACCTCAACACGTATATTGTTAGCCATGTTTTCAGGCAAAGAGCTTGCCTACCCTTCCGTAAGCAGGTCATTTCCATTACAGTGTCGATCATTTAGGGGGATCAGATGGTCAGCAAAAGAATAGATAGTAAGATTTTTGTCCCATCGTATAATATTTTCAGTCCTCTGAATACCACTTTATAAATGTCTTTGAGTTCCGGAATGCCTAAGAAAACGCTGAGCAAGTTACACATGATGGAAATTTAACCACATTTAAGTACTAAATTCTATATAAAATACAGATGCACTTGCTCTAGCTGTCCTAAATAATAACAGCATTGAAAGAAGCTGCAAACGTTAATTTCTAAAGGATACAGCAGGGAATTGTGATTAAATTATTATTTCTTATACATAACTACTTCTAAGCATTTTCTATAAATATGAACTTGTAGTGGGGACCAAAAAAAACAAAAAACAAAAAACCCTACATTTGAAAGTCAACCAAAGGAAAAATGCCTTTTACGTTTTTTTATAGTGTTTGAATAGAATACAGAGTTGGAAGAATTACATTTTTTTCTTATTATTACTGCAATGGCTTGGTGGAAATAAACTACGACTATAGAGATTAACTAAGGGCCAGAGCAGAAAAGAAGGAAGGAAGAAGGAATTAAATGGTATTTGTAAGATTTTCCTTTTTTGTACAAGTCAGGTGGATTGTTTGTTTGGAGTAGGAAAGGAAACCGACAGATTATATTAGAATTTTTTCTATTTGAGTTTATCACATTCATTGATATTGAACTGCTGATTTTAATTAGGGATTAACAGCCTGCAAAAACATGTGTCCATGCTGGTATTTAGTGCATTTCCAAAATGGTTCAGTGAATCACTAGATTATATGAACAGGCTTTGGAGTCTCTAGGATTGCTATTTGATGTCTATCTAGGTATGTTTTAGATTAGTCATTATATATGTTTTAGTTTAACCAGTAAGATGCAGTCCTTAGATAGGATATGGTAGCTTTCTTAGAATAACAAACCACAGCATATAACTAAGTTAAGACAGGATGAATTTAAAAGTGTTTGGATGAGCTGGGGAAAATGATAAATGATGTATTATGATTTTCAAATCCTCATCTGGCCAACTTTGCACTTTATTTCAAACAGCTGTAGACCATTTGGAAGCCATTTTGTAGTTCGGCCGAGTACTAATATTTACTGTATGAACCACATATCTTTAAAATATTTGTCTTTCCCTGAGAGAGAGAGACCGTTTCTTTCCCAAACTTAACTTTGACATAAATCAGACCCATCCTTCCCGGTTAGAAGGTTTGATCATTGCAAGATTGTTCCTACCCAAACACTGTCCACATCGTCTTCGGTTTCTGCAAGTAAGAGACTTTGTCCATCCATGAATAGAGGCTTTGAAACATTTTTAAGGAACTCTTTGCTGATGAATTTTAAATAACTGTTCTAAAGTCAAGGTTTCCCACTTCACCTCTGTGTGGAATTCTTGCATGGTTTTATCACTCTCTCATACATTTGAGTGCTCTCTTCGGACATAGCCATCAACTGTGGAATTCAGAAAGCATCCACATACAATTTTAGAAAGTAGCATGAGAAAGACATACCAGGGTGTATAATACTGGAGCCATTAGGTAGTTCTCAAAGGTGAAGGTTCTAAATTACCATCAGGGAAACCACCTCAGATTTTAATTTCACTCTGGGCTACTCCCCGTTAACCGCAATTACAGAAATATACCTCCTGAAATGACCACCCTTCAACTCCTCCTTCTGAACATCTACAGCTATGCAGGAAAGAGCGGACCCATCAATCCACGTAATATGACATGATGAGTTTACTCTTTTCTAAAGTGGTATGTAGGCACTTTTGTGATGATCCCCCATAGCCAATCATCAATAGGCAATAGGGAGCCATTTCTAGAAAACAGGGCACTCTGAATGCTAGTCAGGTATCCCGTAACAACATCGATCCCAGAGTGAAACCAGGGGGCACATATCCAGCCCGAAACATATTGAGTTAGCCACCTTTCTCCAGTGGTTGTTAATCAACAAATTTCAGGAAAGTTAACACTTTGCCTGATGTTAACTCCTGGGAGCCCAGAAAAGGCACAGCTCTGTAGTAACACTGTTGCTGTTCCAGTGGAAACCAAATACAAGAAAGATGGCAGATGCTCTAATCAGACCATCTGACAACACCATCTTATCTACGGCTACCTAGAAAATGATGCTTCAGTCAATGCTATAGACCAAAGACTGTTATGTTTGCCTTTGGAAGTTGAAGGAGTAGCATATTAATAAAAACATGTTAGAACCGAGTATACAAATACATATTACCATTGAAGATATATTTACCAAATATTTGCTGCCAAGTCCTGAGTAGCATCTCTGTGTGTGGGGGGAGAAGACCCTCTCAAAGACAGTTTTTAAGGTATTAAAAGTAAATATGAACACTGTCAGCTTAAGATCATTAATTCCAAATCATGGCTTGGAGAAGAGGTTGAAGGAAAACTGTAAACTACAATCTGTTTCTCAAGGAAAAAAAAAATCAATAAAAAGCAGGAGAGCTCTGTATTTCCAACTGTGGCTGAACCAAAGCACATACTCCACACACAGACCATACTATTCAAAAGCATTTGTTGTAGGCTGGCATTTATTTGTTTTCCGAAAAAAGAATCTGAATTTGACTTCCAATGATTAACTCAGTGAGTTCAGAATGCTCTTGTACTCGAACCAAGGAATTTACTGGCTTTTTACTAACAAATTTCTTTTAAGTTTCTCTGGCTTTGTATTTAGTACAGATAATACAATGGCTGTATGATAATCTTGCATGAATTCCTAATTATCTTATGGTGATTGCCTTTTATTTTACCAAAACGTAGAAGTCTAGGCTGAGGACCTCCCAACAGGAAAACAATTAGCACATTCATTTCATAGGGTCTTTTATAATTTTGTTGACAAGGTTAGTCATTTGTTTACCTTAAGTGAAATGTTCTGCTTTAATTAATGTATTCATGAGTAAATAATATCTCTCGCATCTTGAATTTCGCAGTGGGAGACCAGGCTCAGCAAACCACCTTTGGCATTAGAAACCATAAATTGACCTCTGCTGCCGACTTGGGCAGATATTTGGTCTTTAGACATCATTTATATTTAACGACTCTGACTAATTCTAAAGCCAGTTTTCAATACTGATCTGTGTCTGTTTTGGAGCTCAGCGTTACAAAATATTAGCCAAGCCTCATTCCCTGCTATAAAATTCAAGATGTGGGGAATTTAAAATAGGTCTATTGATGAAAATACATTTCCATTTACACAGTAAATGGTGAAAAATATTTTACTCTTTAGGACTGATTTCAAAAGATTGCCAAAAACAGACTCGAAAGCCTTGAAAGAATCAACGTAATGGCAGCCGACAACCATGTGTGTTCACTTTGCTAATCTTTCATTTTCGACTCTAATGACTCCTTTCTGTTTAACTTAGCGATGTGACCTTTAGCATACCAGCAAGTCATTTTTCAGTACTTTTGCTCCATTTAGGATGATTTTACTTTTATTTTCAAGATGATTCCCTCTGAAAGATGAAAAGCTCCTGTAAAATGAAATTCATTTCAGAACATCTGTACCTCTTCACAATGAGGTGTCCACAGATCCATGTCATTCAGTGTCTTCGTTGGAAAGGGCATGACCAGAGCAGGCTACCCGGCATGGCACGCATGCCGTCCTCAGCCACTCAGCATCCTCATTCCACTCCCCAAATGTGTCTTTGACCACCATAGCCGATTCCTGAGCCTTTGAAAATGGAACTTCAAGGCTCCAAAGGTTAAAATAGTGATGAACCTGCAAACTTTGTAACTGTTCCCTTTGATTTACTTTTTGCACGTAATTGGTCATCTTTGAATTCCGTCCTTGTTTTTATATTTAGCATGGACCATATATACCAAGATTTTAATGCACTGTAGGATTATCTGCCCCTTTATAAATATGAATGGCTTCTTTACCCGCTTGTGGTTTCCCTGGGAACCTTCCTCAATAGTATCTTTCTAAGCCAACTACCTCCACTCTCAAAGTAACCCAGATAAATCCTTTCATATGCTTAATGTAAATGGAAAATTTTACTATTGTTCATCTTCTTCTTATCTAGTCTATTGCCATACCTCTTAGAAATCTATTTCTGTAAGAAAACATAATCTTTGGGGAGATATATATTATTATATTATATAATTGCTTGTGTGTGTGTGTGAGTGTGCATGCACATGGACAATTATCACTGTGCATTGTACTTCTCTGGAAACAAAAGCAGATGCACTTTCTAATCTAAGATTCTTTGTTGTTGTTATAGGTCTATAAAAAGAAAACCGAGGCTGCAAAGAAGGAGTACCTGAAGCAACTAGCAGCATACAGAGCCAGCCTTGTATCCAAGGTAACGTGCAACTGTGCGGTACCAGGATGAAGTGAGGGCATCTTATCAGAGCCTATGATGGTCATTTAGAAGCATAAAAGATCACTTTAGCATTTCCGCACTATCTTCTTTGTTAAAAAAGAAAAAAGTAAATCCTAAACAAAGCTCTACGCTGTGGAAATATTGGTTCATACTTGAGGCCCAGAGTGGCATCCTTTGGGGCCTTCTGTGAAACATCGTCCACCTGTGGATGATTGGTTTTGTGGGTTAGTACAGCACATTCTTAATCCTGAGCCAACCTTCTATTTCTCCATACCCCCCCTTAAATTGCCCCCTGCCCCCTGCCCCATCCCATTGGCCATTAGCTGAGGAGAAGCCAACGGACTGAAATTCAAGTCTTGTTACAGCGGCTTTAGGATGTAAACCTGCTCCCTTTCCCCACCACTCCCCCCACAAAATCACGGCATTTCATTTGAAGTGAAAACACCACTTAAAAATATCTTATGCTTTAGAATATCTTAAACACTAGTTCTTTCTGTGATAAATGCTCAAGAGTTGACTCTCTTTGGTCTCAGATTATTAAAGATATAGTTCCCTTTATAGATTGCTCAGGGAGGTGACCTCAGAGAGACAGAGCTGAATCTGTAAGTCCTTGACAGGATGTCCTATCAATTCCAAATTGGACTATTCCTGGCTGTGAGTGGCTTTGGGCTCTGGACTTCATTCCATTCACCCACAAAAGCTGTTTCCTCTTTCATCCACAAATATCCATTCCCCTTCCTACAACCTTAAAGTAATTCTATAAATAAGTTTTCTGTCAGGGAAAATATACACTGAATATATTGATGCAGAAAAAAAAGAACACAAAATACAAATACATGAGAAATCTCATTTCATTATTGGTCTAATGAAACTTTATGTTCCACTTCTAAGTAAGACTCAGTGGGGAAACTTACTATTTATTATTTAACCTCAGAATTTCCAGTTCTCCTGTACTATCTCACTAAGGATCTCACTTTCTGATTTATCTCACTCCTTTGGAAAATATTTTTATTTTCTGCTGATACCATCTCCCATTTCGGTATATTTACAGAATTCACAGAATGTGTGTGAAATTTTAACCAAAAAATGAGGTATAAAATATTAGATCCAACAGCAAAACAGACAAACAAAGAAAAAAAGAGTTACAAATGATTAGATCCATCCAGCCATTCTAAATAGCCATGTTGATATTATTTAGATTAATATGCCCCAAATAGGAGATTTAAAAAAAAAAAAATAAGTTCTCCGTGGTGAGGGCTGTGAAGTGTGTAAACCTGGCGATTCACAGACATGTATGCCTGGAGCTAATAATACATTATATGTTAATAAAAAATTCCTTAAAAACTTAATCAAGGTAGAAAAAAAAGTTCTCCTTGTTTCATCTAAGGTAAGTTTCTTTTCGAGCATTTTAGATAGAAGTCTAGTCAGAACTTCTGTTTTTCCATAGGAGAAAATCAATACTTGAAGTCCAATCCCAATACAAAGCTCTGTGGTTAATGTTATGCAGATTGCCAGAATGTTATAATACTGACTAAGCCTTTACTTTCAAAACAAGTGTCCTCAGATTTGCTCTTCACTGCAACTTTTCCTACTGTTCATTCTCAGAGTTGCAACCCTCAGTATACGGCAATTTATATAAATGCTGCGAATTGCCATTTCTACATTTAAAAAACCAAGCACTTTTTTTAAAGCTTACTCTGGCTTTTTTTTTTTTTTTTCCTCTTTGGCAGTAGGAATTTTGCTGGAACTGTTGAATGTCTATTTATGTACAACTATCTATTGTGTGTATACAAATTGAAGGAAAATTACCAATACCCTCTCCAGGTTAGAAAAGTGGCCCTGTGATGTTTTACGCGAGTGGATATTTGCAGTATAAACTTTCAGGCACGTACAGAATATTTACCCACCTACCTTCCCATTGTACATGGACACTTACATAAAAATCCATTTCTTTTCCATTTTAAATAGTGACAAGGAAAATCATAGCCATTCATATTCACACATACACTTCTTCAATGTTGTAGGTTTTTTGTGTATTATAAATTATTTTCCTGTTCTGAAAGATCTAAAGGTACAATCCTAAAATGTAACATGATAATAATAGTTACAATTCTAGGTAACCACAGTGCACCAGCCAAGCTCTGTTTTCCCCCATTCATTCATTCATGTATTCACTTGGCAAATTTCCCTGAGCATGTGGGTTGTGCTGAGCACTGTGCCAGGCTCAGAGCACGCCATGGAGAATAGGTAGATATCTTCCCTGGAGAATAGGAGATATGCCCCCTGGAATTTAAGACGCTTTCTCTTTTGTCAGGGAGACCAAGAGTGAAAACATAAACTAATAAATGACCAAGAGCTTTGAGAATTTAAGCATTCCGAAGGAAATAAAGGACGGGATCTGATAGGGTGGTCTGCAAAAGTCCTCTTTGAAGAGGTGACCTCATTCAAGGCTGGAGCCAAAGGAAGACAAGGAGCTTACAGGACCCAGAGGGCGCCTAGGGAAGAGCCAATCAGGCCACAGTCAGCAAGTGAGAAGCCTCCAGAGACAGAAATGTCTCCTTGAAGCCAGAGGTCAACGTGGCTGGCTGAGTGAAGAGAAGGAACATAGTTTGAGGTGAAGCTGGGAAGATGGGCAGGGGTCAAATCACCAAGACCTTGCAGGACATCGAAAGGAGCTGGATTTTAGTACAGAGGGAAGCCACTGAATGGGTTTCCGTAGAGGATGGATACTCGGATTTATATTTTATTTTATTTTTTTAGGTTTTATTTTGTTTATTTGTGAGAGAGAGAGAGAGCAGGGGAAGAAGCAGAGGGGAAGAGAGAGGGACAATCAGACCCCACACTGAGCACAGAGTCCGACGAGGGGCTCAATCTCACGACCCTGAGACCATGGGCTGAACGGAAACCAAGAGTCAGAAGCTCAACTGACTGAGACACTGGATTTATACTTTTTTAAAAGATCCCTTTATTTTTAAAAATATCACTCTATGTGCATGAGTTCCCTCCATCCCCACACCTTATCCCACAAAGTAAGCTTGATTATAAACATTCCTCTCAGGAGGAAAAATACCCTATAGGTAACCAGTGCCCAAGCCTAGAGCTGACCTACAGCATCCTCCATCCCTGTGCTGGGCCTTGCTGTCATGGGTCCTATTAACAGTGTGCTTGACCTGCTTCCTTAAAACACCTCCTGACCCACAAGTCTTGATAAAGCATTGACATTCTCACTTCATTATTGTCAATGAGATATTGTATTAACTAAAGCACCGTGTCTCTTTTCCTAACTTTCCGTGGGTAAATTTTATTTCTCCCTCCAGGGCTAAATATTTTGGTACTATTCTCTCTGCAATGCATTCACTTCACCAAATAGAGCTTTGTTTCCCTCCACCAATAGCTCTTCCCCTCACTAACTGGCAGCCACGTCAAGGCTGCAACTTCTTGCTGCTTCCACTCTGGGCCGTTGAAGACTCTAATCTAAAATTAGCCGCTTCTAACGGAACCAAATCAAAAATAGGAACAGCCGGTGAACATTGGCTCCACCTCTGAAGCCGAGTCATAGGATTAGCAACACTCCTCTCGATTAGTGACGTTCCCGCTTAAATGTACTCTCTACCATCAAATCCAGCATATTAATTAACATGATTCCAGGTCTGAATAAAATGGATGCCTACTAAAAATAAAAACACTCAGTCATAGTAAATAAATATATTCTAGCCTTCATACTTGAAAATGACAACATGACAGATTCTCAGCAAGATACTTTTTCCCAAGAATAACAAATGCAAGTGGTATCTTGCTAACGAGTAGCTTGTAACGAGGCGTCACACGCTGTGCACGGCGTTTTCCATGTGTCCCTACTCATCATTAGCAACCCTACAAAATAAGATTTAGCCCATTGTCTAGATGGTCTCTAAGCTGAGAGATTATGTGATTCGCCCACAGAAATGAGAGGGTGGCAGTGGCAAACAGGGCTAGAACTCTGCCGTCTTGTTCAAAAGCTTATAGGCTTTTTCTTTCTATGTTGAGTAATTGTCACATATTTCTACCTCTGGAACTACAACAAAAATGTAGTTATTCCCCCCAATAAATTGCATGTCACCTCTTACATATTAGACAGCTAAACTAAAGCTGCCCTGACTTAACGGGGGTGGAGGTGTAGAGGTTTCCTGACCTCGCCCTGCCCCCCACTCCCTAACCTCCCTCTACGAGGGGCTGGCCAGAGACCCTCTGAGGAATCTGGACCCTGCAGAGTGTTTGGGAAACACATGCTTTTCCAGCTGTGCTGGTATGTCACCTGGTCCCAGGGAGCCAGGGACAGATCCAGCCTGCAGAGGCCACCTTGCTGTGCAGACACATTGGTATTGAAGGACGTGTGACTAGGAGCACAGAGGGTTGCAAAGAGGATGCAGGTCAGACCCCGGAATAATTTATTCAACTCTGGACCCTATCATTTAAAGGGGGAAATTGAAGACATTTCAGAAGAAAAAGTCATAAAAGTAACAGAGGTAAAAGGCAGTAAGGTAGTAGCTGAGAAGAGAGAATTTGAAATTACCAAGCCTGAAAAACAAAGACTCAGGCATGTTCAAGCCCATGACAGGCCTTAGCCCCAGGACTGTGATTACCTGTGCTCCATTTTCTCTGACTCTAGAACCGGAAAAAGATGCTGTCTCAAACAGGAGGAATTTGATCTGAGCAGGGCATTATTAAGCTCTTGAATTGGCTGAGTACACAACTTCTTAACTTCTTTCCATAAAGAAATTTAAAAGCAGGAAGCAAAGGTTTATAAGTAAGGATTGAAGAAGATCTCTAAGGCAGAGGGCATCAAGGAAAAATCTATTTAAAATGCCACCAACAATTATCTGTGGCCCACCTGTGAAAGCGCGTCTGATCTCATCTAAAGTGCTACCAACATCACACCAAAGGTCCTCAGAGGGCAGCAAAGTCCACAGACCCTGAGGGCAGGTGGATCTGGGTTCAAATTCCAGATTTCCCTCTTCCTAACTTCCATTTCTTCAAGCAAATTATTGAGCTGCTTGGCATCTCAACTTTCTCATCTGTTAAACAGAGGAGACAATAGGACACACATCCCAGATTTTCCATGAGGATGGAATAAAAAACTCTGTATAAACTCCATGATTTAGAGGGAAACAGGAAACTCTTAATAAATACCAGCTATTATTATTATTATTATTATTATTATTATTATTATTATTATTACTATGATTATCATCAGCTTTATTTTTCATGTTGTTGGTAGGTGTGCAGAGTTTGTGTGTGATAGAAAATTTAACTGGCTCATATTTTCAAATTGTCTGCAAGGCTGCTTTGATATAAAGGAATTTTAAAAGTGACATTAAAACAAGAAAAACTTGCTTCATGGATACATCCTTTTAGAAAGATGAGAAATGATCAAGATATTGAAAAGACTCATCTACACAGCTTTCCTCATTGAAACGGTCTTTACGAGCCTTTAGTCATGGGAGAGTAAGAGTAGTCCGAGGACCAGGAACATATACTGTTACCACTAGAGCTCCCTGGCTTGAAAACTCTATTTAAGGTCATTTTGGGTTAGGCCATTAGGTAAAGCTTAAAGATATATAGCTTTTCCATAGACTCAGGAATTCCTAGACCTGGGTCTACATTATTATGTTGAAAATAATGTATAACTTTAAACTAGTTTCATTTTACCACATAGACCAGAATTTATATTCCCAAAATGAGTGTTGCATTCAAAGTAGTCACTTATTTTATTATTGCTCCCAGAATTCAAAAGATTTTTGAAACT
Organism: Meles meles; assembly: GCF_922984935.1. NCBI lineage: Eukaryota > Metazoa > Chordata > Mammalia > Carnivora > Mustelidae > Meles > Meles meles. Next base: position 94,005,761 of record NC_060066.1, read on the forward strand.
CCTCTTTTAGAACTGTAGTCATGAAAAGTTTATGAGCCACATTAGCAAATTAATCTTGTTACATTGTTTTCACACCTCATTCTTTTCCCCAAACTTCACCCAGATCTAACCCGCAGACCTGGCTTCCAGGGACGATTAGCTGTTTCCAAAAATCAAATTCACCATCAAAAGACAAAGACTTGTCTGAGGATATGTAAAACAGTGTCCCCCAGGCTCTGAAGAAAATTCAAGTAGAGAAATTCCCAAATATTCCAAGTAAAAGCAGCATTATTGAAATATTCATACAGCTTCTTAGGAGGGCCAATTTCTGGGGAGGGGAGGTGGGGGGCGTCTGGGTGCTCAGTTAGGTAAACATCCTGCTCTTGACTTTGGTTCAGGTCCTGATCTAGGGTCATGGGACTGAGTCCCTATTTGGGCTCCTCACTCAGCGGGGAGTCTGCTAGAGAGTCTCCCTCTGCCCCTCCCCCTGCTTCTGAAAATAAATTAATAAATCTTTTAAAAAAAAAATAAGAAAGTGCCAACCTGGAAGGAGATAACATTTGAATGAATATGTTCTGGTATATTAAAGAACAGTGATCAGAGTCATGACTTTAAGGGCACACATCAGAGAAGAGACTGTTTCTACCTTGATGTCGGGTGTCAGATGTACAGGGACAATGGAAGCTTTTATAAAAATGCACAGTAAAGGACAATATTGAATCACATCAGGAAGGTTCTCTGTTGCCATGACTGGTAGTAAAGAACCACAACATTTAGTTCAAGGGAAGGACAATAAACTCAAATGATTTCTTTTGTTTGAAATAACTTATAGAATTCATGCCATGGAGAGCTATTGATACAAATACTGGGGCTGAATTTGAAAATGGGATGGATTATTTTATGACTGTTACATAAAATTTGCAGCTCCGAAAGCCCAGATCGTGATTTAAAGATAATAAAATCTCACGCTTCAGGGTGTAGGTTAATCACCTGCAAGGACCAGGAAGAATTTCCCTTTCAGAAGTAACAACGCACAATTGAGTAGGTGCATAAATTTTGTTTAATTTCCAGTGCATCAAGTATTGGTCAGTGCTGAAAACAAGAATCAAATTAGATGGACTATTAATCTGATTTGGTTCAACAACTCTTATATTGTTGCTTCCACTGAGTTTTATGTCTTGTGTTTATACTTTGCTATTTTAAATAACAATTGCTTTGTCAGTTTCTCATTTTTATAGCACTTATCATCCCAGAATGGGGGCATTTATACACTATGCACTATTGTCTGCTTTATATAAAGTAAATGGATTGAAACTATCTCAGATTATCAACAACATGGTTAATCAGAAGTATCTTAAGGTTTATAGAGTTGTGTCTCTTGTGGAAGATTCTATTGAGAAGACCCAAAAGGTGTCTATTCACACACACACACACACACACACACACACTCATTTTGCTGATGGAAAACATCTTTCAGAGTCAGTGGTCTAAAAGCAAATAGGAAATAGAACTCACTCAGAAACTAATAGCAAAAACACATTCCTTCCATGAAAATGTCAGATACATGGGTAGATTTTCAGTTGTGTATACAGTGGTAAAATAGTATTTGACAGGTGACCTACCCAAAGCACACACTACTAAAGAAAAGTGGTTAGTGTATTTCAAAATAGAAGCAAATTTAAATTACTTAGTTTGTATGAGAAAATAGTTTTAATTTATGAATGGTAGGTATAGAGATCTTCATAAACAATCTAATTGATTTGCAAAATTGTAGCCTTGCTTTCATAGTTTAATTAGAAGAAAGTGACAGAACAGATTAAATTTATGATTTCTTCATGTTCCCATTTAATCAGATTATGAATTCATGACACTTTGCTATGAAAAATGAACTTATTCTACCTATCTTTCAAAGCAATAAAATAGCTCTATAATTAATAGACAGTTTGTTGTATTAGTCTGATTAAGAATTAACTAGAAGTGAAGCTAGAAGCAGGTTTTTTTGCCATCTAAATGAGTGGATCTTTACATAAAGATAAACATTCTCAACATACAGTTGGAACACAGTAAGCCTCCTGTGGCCCGCCATCCACCCCAGATCCAGTGAAGAGTAAAGGGCAGGGTACTTAACCAAAGGACAGAGGGTTATAATTTCTCATCACTTCTGGAAAGGTATGGTTCATGCCAACAGCAAAGAAGAGAATGGAAAAGACCAGTCTGATATTCTGTGGGTTTTCAAAGATTTCAGCTCTTTCCTCACCCTTTGGGAAAAGGAATGGCATGTCTTGTCAGGAGTCTCAGCAAGGGCAACAGTGAGAGCATGGAGTCTTGTTCAAGAACAGTCATTCAGTCACTCAACAGACAAACATGTCTGTGTTCTCTTTGTCCTGTCACCATGCCAGATGGATGTGAAACAGAGATTTAATTTCCTACATAACAGAGACCATTTCCTTGATGACACAAGACACTGTCATAGAGACGGCAGGGAGAGCACCTCCATTGGCGTCCCTTTCGTGTATAGGCGCATGGCTAGACACTGGACATGTTACCCATCTTGTCGCATTCAACTATTAGAAAATAAAGGGAAAACGTGTAACTTCCCCAAAGTCTCCCTCCCTCTCTATTAAAAATTGTATTGAGTGCTATCTAACTCATCATTTTCAGAGATCTATTTAATTTGTTTGCCGATAGTCTTTCTAGGGATTAAAATTTAGTACTATTTCGGAATAGGTTTAGCATTAGCGATCTTTACATGCCTTAGTGTGGAGAATATAAATGACAAACAAATGACTGGATAGACAAAATATTTTTGTATTTACCATGAGAAAACAGTCTTCACAAGGTTGGCAAAAAGTTATCTCACATTCGATTGGAATCTATTTTTATGTACCTGTGTCTCTGTATCTCCCTCTCTGAAATGATCTTTCTGTCATTTCTCTATACGGTGGAAGGCATGCTATTCTTCAAAAGGTGGAATTCAGGAGGATTTGGTTCATTGTTTATTTTGAATTCACCATTGAAGAAAACCATTACCATGTACATGCCTTAGCTCTTCTAGGCTGTAATTGGGAAGCCACCAGCTTCCTAATTCCTTCAAGAAATTGTGTCACTGTCCTCAGCCTAAAATATGAAACTCACTATGCAGATAGTTTTCCAGGAAACACAGAACTATAGATTAGTGTAATATTACACCTGGATTGTGTAGTTTAAGTATGCCTTTTGTGGCAACAAAAATTAGCTTATTTCAGGCAAGAAATGACTATTTAAATGGAAGTGTAGTTCTATTTGCCATTTAGATAGGTTTGTGTAACTTATTAATTCTTCTGAACCAATGTTTTCCGTTGAAGACAATTCTCACCAAATGACCCCTTGAGAGAAGGTTTCTGTGGTTCTTAGCTGGAGATTCACAACACACTGAAGGTTCCCATAAGGCACTGGCTTGTTTCCCTACACATTTCATCCAGGAACTTTGTTTTTTATAAGACATGTATTTTTTCCACAAATTCCCCCTCCCCCATACAGTTCGGAACTGCATGTGTCGGGGGCTAAAGTGGGTGTCACCCCTAGAATGGCTTGCCAGGGTTGGCTGTGGGCCCCCAGAACTGGTCCCGCTGCTGGCCAAGCGTCTGGACTCCCCAGAATTAGGCATTTCTACTCTACATGTAGCCGAAGTCTATTTCTCCAAGGTTGTTCAATTGGACAAAGATCTTTATTTAATTACACGGCTGTAGTTCCCGGGACAATTGTATGATTATGTCTGAACATCCATGTGCATTTTGTTTATGTCCAAACACACGTTCAGGTCACCTGTCTATACGCTATAGATCCCATGTTACTTCTTGACGAGGTGATTATTAGCCAGAGAAATCAAAATGCAAACATTTTCCCATCTATGTGTTTCAGAGCGTTGATAGTATGGGCGATGTGAGTGATCCTTCTTCTGTTTAAATTAAACACATCTATAAAGCAAGAAATAAAGATGCACTCACATGTATTAAATTTTATAGATATCTATCATGTGTAATAGTTCTGTTCCTGTAGGGAGTTGAAGCCGTATGTGATTAAGTACGAAATTAGCCCTTCTGCGGCAGGCTAAGGAGGGGGAGGAAAACCCAATGAGACCGCTTTCCCGGATGACTTCACGACACAGACACACAATAAACACATAATCTTCTTGGCATGTAGGGAACGATTTTTGAGGCATATCATCGCAGTATATGTTATTCTGACGTAGAACTAGTCACTGTTTACACAACCTGGATTAACCTATTTGACCTTTTCCTGGAATTGTTCACTACTCTGCACACAACAATAAGAATTTTTAAGCAGAAACAACAACAATAAAAAAAAATCTACTTAAGTTTCTTTTTGTTGTTATTGAAATCACCTTTTACACCCGCATTTCGCCAAGTTTCTTTCTTTTAAGGCCATCCCCTGAAAATGTGTGAACAATTTCTGACATTTTTAATATTCATATAGGAGACAGGGAGTCTGAATGTCGGGTCCTATTTCATAAGGCTCCATCAATATGGACACAGAGATAAATATTATAAGGAGAGGAGAGGCTCAAATTCTCGGGGTACACCTTACTTTATACTCGACCTGGTGAAGTCAGAGCCTCCCAGGACTGGATTTCCATAGTCTGGAGTATTGTCACAGATGTGAGTTGTGTCCTTTCTCAGGAGAGAGAATGTGGGGCTGGTTGTTCGTTTGCCCCAACCTACCTTTCTTGAGTCTGCACATAGATGCCCCATGGTCCTCATTGTGGTTTCCATTTCATTTTCCTACACTAATGGAGAAAAACGAGTTGCATTGTTAGTAGTGTTATCTGCTGACTTGTGAAATGAAGTTCGCACGTTGTGTTTTGGGTCATCTTGCGTGACAACCAGTGTCCCTAATGTTCTGGTCCATTGATGATGCTCTGTGTCACGGGAGGGTTTCAGAAAGACCCTGCCACAGTGATAGTAACAGGAGCTCATTTGACTCAAAAATGGAATAAGCATGATATCAAGGTTCCAGAATAAGGATATTTGCATCCTTGAGGCACTGTTTTGACAAAGCAACTTTTCTTCTCCAGAAGGATATGGTAGCATGTTTCTTTCCCCACCTGGTTTCACTTCTCCCCTTTTGTTTTATCAGCTTCCTCCTCTCAGCAAAAGTAGGAGGTAGGTCTTTGCCCTGGAAGAAATGCTTCGGGGTTAATTCTTGGTTCTTTTCAGCCCCTACTGCTAGGTCTAGTTTTTAAGTCAATGAAAAGATTATTAAGAAATGGCCTTAGGAAGGTATTAAAAAATTAGGGCAAAATTATATTAATTCATGTTGGAGTCAAAAGTTTCTAAGAGAGATTATTTCTATCCAGTTCATTATGGGGGACAATTCATCACAAACTTCTTTAAAAAATCCAGATGAGTTCTGTGGCTACTTAGAAGCTGTATTAATGTGGTTTTATGTAACTTCAGAAAGGTATTTTAGAACTCCTTTTCTCATATTCACTTCCATCAGCCAGCTTTGTTTTCTCTGTGCAAATATGTAGGCCAAGGCTCCTTAAGACTGTAAAAAGGAAACATAAAAAAAAGAGACATACAATCAATAGAAGAACTCCAGAACTGAATTACTTTCAAAGTGAGCCCCACTCGTCTTTCCTATCAGGGCACTGAGGACACCCATTTCCCCGCCCATCTCCTTCCTGGTGTGCACAATGAGAAAAGTCCCTAGGTTAGAGCTTGCATTGAGGCAAAGAAAAAGAAAATGTCACTGGAGATTGTTTTAGGTTCAGAAAGAGGCAGGTTCAGTCAGTCTTCCATGAGCAACATTACAAATACCAGAGGAGGAGTTCTTAGACCAGAGGCAAGCAGAGCAACAGACATTGATCCCACGGAAGTTCCAGACCACACTCACCCAGTACCCCTGTGTCCGTCTCTGAACTCTGCCCCTGTTTGTTTCCTCAACAGAGCTACAGTGAACCCGTTGATGTGAAGACATCGCAACCTCCTCAGCTGATCAACTCGAAGCCTTCAGTGTTCCACGGGCCCAGCCAGGCCCACTCGGCTCTGTACCTAAGTTCCCACTACCACCAACAACCAGGAATGAATCCTCACCTAACTGCCATGCATCCCAGTCTCCCCAGGAGCATAGCCCCCAAGCCGAATAACCAAATGCCAGTGACTGTCTCTATAGCAAACATGGCCGTGTCCCCCCCTCCTCCCCTCCAGATCAGTCCACCTCTTCACCAGCATCTCAACATGCAGCAGCACCCACCACTCGCCATGCAGCAGCCCCTTGGGAACCAGCTCCCCATGCAGGTCCAGTCTGCCTTACACTCACCTCCCATGCAGCAGGTACGTGCTCGCACTCTGGACTCTTCTTCAGAAGTGGGGGGGGGGGGGAATTGGGGAACGGAGTGGGAGAGAGGGAAGGGGGGGGAGGGGGTTCTTGCCATCCAGCAAAAGGTGGGGGCGCATGTGTGTTCTGTTCTATTTAATGGACAGAAAATGGAAGATAGTCAACAAACATCTGCTTTCTGAAAAATAATAATTTACAGGTGGTGAGTTTGGGCAGCATTATAGGATCACGACAATGGATCGCTGCTTCTTTTCCTAATCGCCCTCTGGCCTCTTGCTACGTTTCTAGAAATCATATTGCTAATCATCCTCCTTGTTTTCTGCTCCTTGAGTAAAGTACATTTGTAGTGATGAAATGACAACTCCTGCTAAAGACCTCTTTGGGACTGAGGGTTTTACATTAAAATATATATATATATCTTTGGTTTGGATATATATATATATATATATAGTTTGGAAAGCCTTGATTAGTATGCCTGTTGGCCAATAAATTTGTGGCCAATAAATGCCACAAAATGAAATCTTGATCCACTGTTTTGTGATATTCAGAGCTATCAAATTGGTACAGCCTTTAAAGGACTAAGAAATGAAATGTTAACCAGAGTTTTGTTTAAAAATGGATATAAGGTTTCTGCAGAAATCGGAAAACACAGGAAGTTTGGAAGCCTCTCTCCCAATGATTGAGACAATAATTTGCAATCTTAGCTGAATTTTCCTTTGAAGTCCAGCTTTTCTTTAGGATTTGGTGTTATTTTAAAATTGTAAAATGAAGAGCAAATGGTGTACATGAAACTAAATGTAAAGCCGTCAAGCATCCTGAAAACTTGTTTTAAAAACATAAATCAAGATTAAAAACTACAAATTGTATCAAATTCATCCATCACTTTTACAATCCAATTACTCTTTCATTCCAGAACTGTAATTAAACGCGCAAACACAGGTTTCCTGTTGAGCCCATATCTAGCCCTCTGTGGAATTGACTCTGTAGTTGGACCAGGGTGGGTTGGAGAGGATGCAGAAAAAGAATCAAATATACTACCCTCGAATTTATTTTTTTTTTTAAGATTTCATCTATTTATTTTGAGAGAGAGAGAGAACTGAGCTGGGATTTGGCAGGGGGAGGGGTAGGCAGAGCGAGAGGGAGGATCTCAAGGACTCCCTGCTAAGGGTGGAGCCCCATGTGACCCTTGATCTCGAGACCCATGAGATCATGACCTGAGCCTAAGTCAAGAGTCTGTTGCTCAACCAACTGAGCCACCCAAGTGCCCCCCAAATTCATTTATTTATTTATTTACTTTTAAAAGATTTTATTTATTCATTTGACAGACAGAGATCACAAGTAGGCAGAGAGGCAGGCAGAGAGAGAGGGGGAAGCAGGCTCCCCACTGAGCAGAGAGCCTGATGCGGGACTCGATCCCAGGACCCTGAGATCATGACCTGAGCCGAAGGCAGAGGCTTTAACCCACTGAGTCACCCAGGCGCCCCTTATTTTTATTATTACCATTGTAGACTGACAATAGCAGACCTTAATATATTACTTTACCTTCTGCTTAATTTCAGAAAATTTATAGTGCAGGAACTAGCGTTATCTTCATTTTATAAGCAAAGAAGCTCGGGCTTGGCAGAATTAAGTCATATGCCCATAAGGTTGGTGCTGGAATTCAAAACCCAGTTCTGTTCAGAAATCAGAGCCTGGCTTCTTAAATGCTGGGCCTACTACCTCTCACACTTAATCATTCTTACAGACTATTACCAGTTTTGTATTAGAAAACCTGTATCTCCCAAGAATTTGGAGGCTCTTTAAATCTTAGCTAGTTCTTAAAATTAAAATGATTAGAGGGAACAAATGGACCTAAGTCTCTTTGCTAAAACCTTTCCTGGTCCCTAAGCCAAAGATTTTGATAAAGCCCTGATGTCCCCCTTACCCAGACTAGCTGCTGATTCACTATGGAAGAAGACTGGGGAAAAGTCAACTTCTACAATCATGCCTGGTCCACAGCGGTGTCTGTGACTAGCAGGTGACATTCATAGGATCAAATTTCTGCTCTATCAGACATCACTCAAATAAAAGGGACACTCTTGGGTGTCCTTGCATATGAATGAACCAGTAAAGTTTGTGTAAAGAATGAATAGTCTGAGAGAACACAACCTTGCCTTCTTGGACTGCCCTCCAGCCTAAGGTGCTGCCCGCTGAGGGCCCGTGTTCTGCTCTCGACACTCTAGCTCGGGTCTGTTTCTTCCCAGGCAAGAGAAGAGAAAAGGCACAGTCCCCTCCACCAAGTTGAGGGCTAGAGCTCGGTCTAGAGAGGACACTGTTTTCTAACTTATCTGCTCAGAAATGGTTCCTTTTCCTACTTATACAAACACCTTGGATGAGCTAGCTGTGGTCCTGAGTAGCTTTCAGACATTTCAGAATTACATAAGGCCACATGTGAAAACTCAAGAGACTTGTCTTTCTGTAGAAAATCGGAACTGAATAGGAAAAAAATAGAACAGATTACACTGGACGTGTTATTCATCAATCTTTAAGTCAGTTCTATTAGTATATCTCAAAAAGTGTTCTTACTGAGATGGTAGGAACTGATTTCAATTTACATTAATAATAGAAGACAAAATGGCATGAACCCCAAATGGAGAGTAAATAGCTAAAAGACTACAGTGACTAACATCACTTTTAACAAGGCCTGGATCATGGTGGGTGAAGTAAAATAATTGTTGAATGGACAAATGAACAGACAAGCGAGTTAAAAAAAATGAGTAACAGAAGTGTTTAAATACTAGAAGAAATTATAGGTCAGTTTGTAGAATCTGAATTCTTTGGAATTTTTTTAATTGCGTTTATTCAAAAAAGATTAATTAAACCCCTAATGTGTTCCAGGCACTGTCTAGGCTCTGGAAGTTGAATGATAAATGAGAATAGGTAATAAGGCCTCTGTCCCCATGCAGCTGTCCTCAGAATTGAGGAGCAGTGGTGGTGTAGTGGTGGTAATAAGATAAACAGATTAATTAATAAGATCCTGTGGGGGGAAAGATGAACAGGAATTCAAATTGCAGAATGTGTGGAGAAGTAGCAGAGCCTTTAGCTGGAATGGATAAAGAAGGCCCCTGTGAAGGGCTGGCACAGACACGTGAAGGCTGAGAAGAGGAAGCAGCCTGTATGAATCAGAAGGTGGGAGAGGGGGACTCTGGGTGACTCAGTGGGTTAAGCGTCTGCCTTCAGCTCAGGTCATGATCCCAGGGTGCTAGGATGGAGCCCCACGTCAGGCTCCCGGCTCAGCACGGAGTCTGCTTCTCCCTCTCCCTCTCCCCACTCCTGCTTTCTCTCTCATTTTCTCTCTCTTTCAAATAAATGAAATGAAATGAAATTCTTATTTTAAAAAAAAAAAAGGAGGTGGGCAGAGTAGGTGGGGAAAACCAGCAGAGGCCAGAAACAGGGGAAAAAGGCTCCAGGCTGGAAGGACCCATTTTGGGGGAAACGTAGCTGGTCTGGGAACTGGGAAGGAGGCTAGTGGGGAGAGCCTAATATACCGTACTAGAGGAATGAGGTCATTGGAATAGGATCATCAGGTTAAGGGGACTGGCAGCCCCCAACAAGTTGATAATCCTAAAATCAGGATCAAAAAGTCCATCAGCCATGATGTCACTCAATTTATTAAAATCACAAGTCTGTCAGGGCCAAAGTTCAAGTTCTCAAAGTTTGTCTTAAGCCCGTGGTTGTAGAACCAGGTTGTGAGTGAAATTCGACCTGTCTGATGGACCATCCAAACCACCTTTATCCTGAAGATGTTTGCTTCCTGGGTGTGGGGGCCATGTTCACATACCCAAACACGAAAAAAAAAAAAAAAAAGAAAAAGAGAGAAAGTGAATGCAAGTTATTGGCTACCATATTTTTTAAATGATCTCATATTTCAGTATTATGTTTTAGCTATTTTCTTATCCTTCTGAAAAATGAATATATCCTACAAAAACGATTGTATAGTCCACCAGGAATAATAGTTTCATTTTTTTCTAGAATAATATTTTATACACCAAACACACGGAGCTGCTTTTTTTTTTTTAGTCCAGTTTTCTTCCTTTTTTTTTTCCTGCTCGCTATATTGTCGAATGAGGTCATGAGAAAAAAAATCATTAATATCTGTCAACTTCCTTTATAACCTTAAGAAAAAATCTTTGTATGATATCACGCAGACAGATTTTCAATTTCCTTGTGTAATAAACAGCTGCTTTAGGATTTGGGTGTAATTTAAAGGTTTAAAAAAATCACATTGAGATTGATGAATAAATCAGTTGTGAAGACAAAAACATTGATGCCTGTTGAAAATACCTCTCCAGACAGGCAGGAAATGAAATTAGTTCCCAGTAAAGTGTGGATATGAGGATCACTGTTTGGTTGTGCTACAGGCTTTTTAGGTCTTGCTATGTGGCACAACAAAAGTACTAGGGCTACAGAAATCTAATTAAAGAGCAAATGTCCCTTCTGACATCAAATCAATCTTTATCACGTTTTCTATTTTTATTTCAATCTGGCACCAGAAAATGAAATTTAAAATTCCAGGCATGCTACAAAACAGTTGGTGATTTTTCTCTTGAGCATTAAAATGCAAAATATTCAGCCTGGTTTAATTAGACCGCTAAGCAAACATGTTCCAAAAATGTATATCACCATTGTTGTTTCATATTTACATCAATAATCAAAATGTACTTAGCTCTAGGTTCAACCTCAACACCTTTTACTAGTGTTAGAAGAGTAATGCATTTTCCAAATGGAGAGCAAGTTAAACAATGTTACTTCAGGCTTTGCTTGTATCTTTCTTGGTCCTTGGTTGTTTGGATGTTAACTGATCTTAAATTAGGCATTGAGGTGGGCTGAACGTTAAATCTTTGAACTGTGTAGGTGATACATCATTTTGATTTTTTCACATTGAAGTTACTCATTTAATCTTAAACTCATAGTTCAAAGATTAGTGTTCTCCTGACAGTCTCTCACCCAACCTTGGCAAGGAACCATTTGCACTGGATGGAAAAAAGCCATGATGGTTTCTGTTGTGGATTGTGTAGGGTTGGGTGGAAAGGAGTAGGTTTGTTTTTATTTGTTTTTTGCAATCTTGTATGTGGTCATGCCTTCAACTAACTCAAGATATTTCCAACTACATTTTTTTTGACACTTGTTTACTTTTAGGTTATGTTTTATACATTGTGCAAAAAAATCCAATAGGAAGAACTTCACATTAAAATGACAGGAAAGCCCTTGGCATTTACACATTTATACAGCCCCATGCCTTCTCAACTGGAGTCTGTTAAACTTTATTCAACCGGAAGAGATGATTTATTGAGCCACTACTATAGGCAAGGCCCTGAGAATATCCAGTAAACAAAGCAAACACTCTCTGGTCTCCAGTCCCCATGGCCAGAGCCCTTATGACAGGGGCAAAAATGGAAGTCAACCCAAAGCTCCTTTCTCTAAGGAATTTTGTCCTGCTCTTTGCCCAGTATCATCCTAGACACTAAAGAAAGACGTCAAGCAAGCTGGATGAAAAGCCCATAAAGACAGTATGATAGGGGAGCTCAGTCAGTTGAGCATTCAACTCTTTTTTTTTTTTTAAGATTTTATTTATTTATTTGACAGAGAGAAATCACAACTAGGCAGAGAGGCAGACGGGGGTGGGGGGGAAGCAGGCTCCCTGCTGAGCAGAGAGCCTGATGTGGGACTCGATCCCAGGACCCTGAGATCTGACCCGAGCTGAAAGCAGCAGCTTAACCCACTGAGCCACCCAGGCACCCCTGAGCATTCAACTCTTGATCTCGGCTGGGATCTTGATCTCAGGGTCATGAGTTCGAGCCCTGCGTTGGACTTGGCACTGGGTATGGAGCCTACTTAAGAAAAAAAAAAAAGACAATATTATAGGACCATAATGGAATGAATACATTCCATCAAAGGCAGTGGGACTCCCTGTGTGACAGAGATACAGCATGGTCTGGTCAATCAGCCTGGAGAGGACGGGAGAACCAAGTATCCAGTTACCCCTCTTATTTTTTACTTTGCTGTCTTAGAAAATGTTTATAGCTTGAGCTGCAGGTGTCGTCTACACAAACATGCTTATTTCCCACAAGCCAGTTGTAAAATGAGGAAATACTCTAATCCTTTTAGTCTGTGTGAGGTCAAATAGCCAGACTGCTAAATTCTCTACTTCCCAGTGATGTGTTTCTAATCATTCAAAGGTTTGTCTTTCATCCACAGTTTTGGTGGGAGTTAGTGTGGACATTGGCTTGCAGTCTTTATCACTGGAATGGAAAGTAAATTAATATCTTCAAGCCAAAATGGAGAACTGAAGGCATTTGATAATAGGTACCTTTGAGTGTTTACCCAAAGGACCCTGAAACACGAATCAAAGTCTGAGGAAATATCCTTAGTTAAAAATCAATCTTCTGATCATTCTGCTGAGCTAAAACAAAAACAGAAGCAAGAACAGTAAAAACTCAATATTATGCCTTCCAAAGCTCCCCGCAAGTAAATAGGGAAGGGTTCGTTTTTAAGTCTCTTGATTTTTCTATGGTTAAAAACCATGTATGAAATCCACAGCAGAAAGAGACAACCACAAGATTAATTAAGTTGCTTTTTGGTCAACTCCAGCAAAGCTTGCTTATGCGGCTCTTGAATTCACCAGATAAGCTAAAAATAAATCTTAGTGTATAATGCTTTTTGTTTACCAGATATAGCTATATACTTCAGAGAGTCTGTTCTTGAATTTTTAATAGATTTGCAAGGATTAAAAGTCAACACTCCACCATACCAGTGTATTAGAGTAATCTTCCTAAAGTCTGATTTATTATTTGCCAGTTAATAGACTTTTCAATTAAAAAATATTTGCTCTGTCTTGCACTTTTCCTTCCCTGTGTTTTCCGGTGGCAAGTTGCTTTGAATCTCTTTCCTTCTATTAGTCCCACAACTGTTAAAAAGCTTTGGTTGAAATTTTTTAGCTGAGAAAGAAGTACAAATAAAAGAAGAAGCAGATGGTCCCTTTGTGATTGAATGAAGAAAACGGGTTTTGAGAACAATATGTGAATAGGTGTAGTCTAATAAAACACTCAGCCACCTGCTGCCTGAATCCTTCAAAAAAGATTCTGTTGCATATTCTGGGGATTAACTATTAATGTATCCTTAGGTTTGATAGAAAACATAAACTGAAGGGTTAGGTCCTTTTCCCTTTGTTCTGATTGAGTCGGCTTCTCCATGTTTTAAGTTGTTTCTCAATTCAGTTTATCTGCTCAAGAGTATATAAATAAAGGTTTTCTCACACATGGTTCAATGCAAGAAAGGTAAGGGAATAGGGTCCTGCGCACATCTCTTTTACCTTTAAGTTTTCTGGGCCCTCAGGGATTCGTTTGCCCTTGCAGAGACACAAGGGAGAAGGCAGAAGTGTGTTTGCAAACAATGGATAAATATTTAGGGGCTTTTCTTCCTTAAAAAGGGCACTTTGATCCTTATTTGTGGATTTGCTTTCCCTTTCAGGGATTCACTCTTCAACCCGACTATCAGACTATAATCAATCCTACATCCACAGCTGCACAAGTGGTAACCCAAGCAATGGAGTATGTACGTGCCGGGCGCAGAAACCCTCCCGCCCAGCCGGTGGACTGGAATGACGACTACTGTGGTAGTGGGTAAGCGGCGGGTCATCGCCACCTGCTGGTGGACGGCTCTCATAGCGTGCTTGGCGTGCCGGGCTCCCTAGGCGCAGGAGAGAGCCCGTCTTTTCTCGCTGCTTTCTGAAAGCTCATCTGGAACAGTTCCATGTTCATGAAAGCAGAAGACAGCAATGCAGAAATTTTTAAGCAGTTCTAGTCATTCCAAGAATAAACAAATGCCTTTAGATCCCTGTTCGTTGTACCTGGGCCCTGTCCCAGGGCACCGCTCCATCCCTGGAGCTAGAAAAACAGACCTGCCTCCCTTGGGGTCACCTGTAGCACCAGTCTTGTAACAAGGCATTGTTTGTCTGTTTTCTCTTAACACAGGGGCATGCAGAGGGACAAAGCACTGTACCTTACCTGAAAGTCTGAACACCTCTTCTTTCCGCTGAGGAATTCAGGGAAGTCTTTTCACCGTGGATTGCTTTGTATAGCCAAAGCAGTTCTCCATTGTATTAGAAAAATACAAGTTGCTAAGCACTTAGGACCATTTGAGCTTGTGGGTCACCCACTCTGGAAGAAATAGTCATGCTTCTTTATTATTTTTGTAATCCCTTATGGACATTGTTTTTCTTCTTCCCTGAAGGAAATTTGGACCATTCAGATTTTATGTTGGTTTTTTGCTGTGAAGTGCTGCGCTTTAGTAACTGCCTTAGCGACTGTAGATGTCTCGGATCAAAGTCCTGGATTTTCCATTGGTTTTCATAATGGGTGTTTATATGAAACTACTAAAGACTTTTTAAATGGCTTGATGTAGCAATCATAGCAAGTTTGTAAATAGCATCTATGTCACACTCTCCTAGAGTATAAAATGTGAATGTTTTTGTAGCTAAATTGTAATTTGAAACTGGCTCATTCCAGTTTGTTGATTTCACAATAGGGGTTAAATTGGCAAACATTCATATTTTTACTTCATTTTTAAAACAACTAATAGTTCTATATTTTCAAAATATTTGAGAAAGAAAAAAAAAAGTATTCCCAAATGATTTTAATTTAAAAACAAAATTGGCTTTGTCTCATTCACCAGACAAAAAGAAACTAGTGTTAAGGGAAGCGCAAACACATTTATTTTGTACTGCAGAAAAATTGCTTTTTTGTATCACTTTTTGTGTAATGGTTAGTAAATGTCATTTAAGTCCTTTTATGTATAAAACTGCCAAATGCTTACCTGGTATTTTATTAGATGCAGAAACAGATTGGAAACAGCTAAATTATAACCTTTACATATGGCTCTGTATTATTGTTTCTTCATACTGTGTCTGTATTTAATCTTTTTTTATGGAACCTGTTGCGCCTATTTATGAAATAATAAATATAGGTGTTTGTAAGTAAATTTGTTAGTATTCGAAAGAGGTTTCTTTGATGTTTTAACTTTTGCTGGCAAAAAAAAAAATTCACGCTTGGTGTGAATACTTTATTATTTAGTTTTTACAGTGACATGAATAAAGCCAAACCTACTTTTCATTTAGCAGCAAAATTAAAGTAACCAATCCTTTATTTCTACATTTCTTTGGTTGATGCAAACAAAAAACTGATACTTAAGAACTTTCTTTCTTCGTACAATATAACAGAGAATTGCCCTAAAAAGTCACACAAGCTCCAAGACTAAACAGATGGGTTCTCTATCTGAAAAGGGTTGCTCCTTGGTTCTCAGCTGGTTTTAGTCAATCCTGTAAACTCCCTTCCTCCCCTCAAAAAAAAAAAAAAATTGAAGTTGAATCAATTAAAATTCCTCAAGCTGCATGCTTCTCACAAAATCCAGAAAACATTTAGGAATTAAACCAGGGGTGGGCAGCACGGGAAGGCGTACTGTTCAAGAACATATCTCCAAATGAAAGGTGAGTAACCAGACAGAAGAAAAAAAAAAGGGGGGGAAAGCATTCCAAATTTGAAAGCTATTGATAGAAATGGAGATTCTTGCTGTCTTTTGTGCCTCTACAAACCACTTCTCTTTCCAGAATTCCGAAGTCTTCCAAGAGAATTCTGAGGGTATTAGAGATTTGCTAGGGAATCAAAAGCATTGAGAATCTGGCTGAAGGTTTGCATAGCTTTTATATCAAAAAGAGCTAGCAAATCACTCCCCTACAGGGGATTGCATAAAGAAAGCTAGTCCGGTTGGAAATCAAGAGGATGGCTGATGTCTCTTTCATGGAATGTGTGAAATAAACTTAGCAATTTAACTAAATACAAATATATGCATTGTGTAATCCAGTCAGAATTAAAAAGACAAAAGGTATGCTTGCTTTGGAATGATTTTAGGCATTGTAAAACCTTGAATCACTTGAGCATGTAATAACTAATAAATAATGCAGATCCAATGTGATTATTAAAATGACTATAGCTGAGAGCTCTAATTTTCCTGTCTTGAAACTGTATAAGAACTCATGTGATTAAGTTCACAGTTTATTGTTTGTCTGTTTAGTATTTTAGAAATATACCAGCACTACTAATTACCTAATGTCTTTTATTTATTATATTATGATAAAGTAAAATTTTCACTTGCATTAAGTCTAAACTGAGGAGGTAATTACCAGGATGAGAACAGCCAGCTTTGACTTTGACAGGCAGTTTGTACATGGAAATACAATGTTGTTTACAGCTTTTCTAGAGCAGGTGTGCGACCAGGGTAGAGAGAGTGTTACAACTCAATACCAAAAAAAAAAGGGTAAAAAAAAATGTAAATAAAGAAAATACATCATAAATAAAAATTATTACCATACGTGACCGTATTCTATTTGGATATCCATCAGTGTCTAAAGGACACACCCAGTCAGATGACAAATCCCAAGGAAATTTCATGGCAGGAGTGATTAGCAACAGTAGGGATTAATGCCTGCCACAGCCACAGATGTTCTTTCTGGAAGCACCAAGAATGCCCTCTCATCAACCTGAGCTCTAGGACTGTAAGCTGTCGCTTGAGAAACCTCCCCCTTGGAGGAAGCCGGCCTCTGGCCTTGGCACAGCAGCTTGTCGCTTGTAACTGGAAGGAACAGTGATGGTGGACACTGGGTTCTCCACTATGGCACTCCGCAGGAATCCCGGATCTCAGAAAAAGTCATTCCAGAAAATTCAGCAATAATGCTGAACATTGAGTATCTTTACCAATATACCAAAGTCAAACTTATGATCAGAAAAGAAAAAAAAGTATCCCAGTGGTTCAAAGAGGGTTGTGTCTGTTACATACACGAGAAAGGATAATTCAAAATCCCAATTCCCATTCAAATGCGAATGAGTGGACAATGGAAAACTGGTCGAGTAATGACTTCTGGTTAATCAAATTATTGAATGTAGCTAAGAACCAAAGTTGGTCTCTGGTTTTTTTCACCTGTTGCCTTAAAGGAACAGAACCTGTCAGAAATGGGTCAAGAGTGGTCCGTAGACAGCCATGGCTCCATGGAACAGTGTGTCCTGACTTGGATTCATCACTAATATATTTTTTTATTCATAAATTCAAAATTAAAAAAATAAACACATCAACATTCACAGTTTCCTTTTTACATGGACCTCTTCTTGCCCTTTGCTAAAGAGTTGCCCTACTCATTTGAAAGGCGAATTGATTGAGTCATAGGAAATTGCCAATATTTGACCCATTTGCCTACAAAAAATGGCAATTTTGTATGGTTCCACCCAATGTGTTTTGGAACCAAAGATGATGGGATTTGGGCTATAACATTAAATACAATTTCACATGGAATTAGAAGTTCTTTACAAAGTCCTAGGGGAAAATACTCAAAGAAGTAATCAATTTTGTTTGTTTGCAAGGTACCTCACTTCAAATCAATCACAGACAGCTACATTAAATTAAGAATATTTTAAATTATCAGATTCCAGTTAATCCCAAATAAACATCCTAATGTTTTTGTTACACCCAGATGTTTCTCTTAATGTTTATTTGTTGAGAGGGGATTTGAGTTTCACTTTCACATTTCAATCATAACTCTCATTTTAAGGTAACAGTAGAAAAACAGAAATTCAACTCTTTTGCTGATGACTGGCCACTGAAATAGTGGCAAGGCAAGATACAAAATTCACATGATTAGTTTAACCCCCAAATGCTATTGCACTGAGTCACCTGATGGGTGAATTCATGAGTCAGTCACCCCACAGGACAAATTTCTCTTTGTTTTCCTTAAATAGAATAACTCCTTAACTTCCAGAATGTTATAGCACATAGTAAGTGCACAATAAAGGCAATGATATATAGAAAGATAAGTGAAACTATGGGTTATCCTCAGCAGGAATTGTGTGATGTTTATGTGATGATTTAAAAGCTCTTTAAATATAGAATATAGAAAGGAATTAGATACTGCAGATAAGCATTAGGAGTGATGAAGAATGAAAAATTTCTATTAAGAAATCTAAGCTTACCAAAAGATAACAAAGAATTTCAAAATGAGTTGTGCCTTTTTTTTTTTTTTTTTTTTTGGTCTATGTTTCAGAACAAGAGTTTCTAGTTGCAAAAGTAAAAGATAGAATACACACTAGTCACATCAAGAAAACAAGAAGCAAAGGAGGAAAAAGGTGCTAGACAAGTAGGAGTGTTGAGTGCAGGAGAGAAGTTTCAGGAGGCAAGTGTATGGAATGCTAAATTAAAACATCGATGAACAGTATGCTGATTTTTTTTTTTTTTCTGATTGCCAAGTGCTAGTATGACTTGATGAAATAAATAAAAGATCATGAGATCATGCTTCCTGGACTCAGCCTAAATTATGCCAGGCTAAGAAGAAATGGTCCGAGCTTTTAAGATCCCCAAAAGGAGATTTGGCACCAGGTGTCATCATGAAAAAGCCTTCCCTAACAGAAAAGTTTCCAAATCGTAACACAAGACCATTGCTTGGAGAAAGGCCAAGGGGCTGGAGCTGGGAGGGTGGGGAGAGGTGGGGGAGGGAGGGCTTTCTGACATCACCAGTCACAAGGGAGGAAGGCCAGGAGGGAGGGAGCCCTCTGAACCAACCTGCACATACCTTGCGATCCATGTGCATACAGAGATGTTAAGCTTTGCCTTCTCATTTCGTAGTTAATGTCTTGTCGTGTGTACCCAGAACCAGATTACATCGCAGAGGTAAGACGTAAAGATGAAGTTCTTTTCTGGGAGCTGGAGACCACAGAAGACAATGTCATGTTACATTTCTGCCCTGGTCACAGTTGTGCCTCATTAAAGGAGCCCACCAGCACCAATCCTGCGATGGTCGTGATTTCACATTGTATCAACAGCTTGCTAGCAAACACATCTGACAACGAAATTTCATTCACACGGACCTGAGGACAGAAAAAAAGGAATAGTGCCCAAAAGACAAAATGGAAAGACTTAGGATTCTACAGAAGAAAAAAACAAATCCTTCTAAAGGGACACTACCAACCCAACTACAGTATTTTAAAGGCTGCAGTGTCCCTGTTTGACAATTGTGTGTTTACAATAAGCCTACGCGTAATTGCTCTGATGGGCTGTCAGGGAAAAGATTAATTTGGCAAAGATTAGTATTGACTTGCTGTTTATTAAGGCTTTTAAACAGCTGTATCTGGCAGCATTCCTGTAAGTGCCTGTCATATCGAAAAATCAGCCTCACACCCTAGTGCTCGCCAGCTGTTACTAAACAATCTTCTACCACTTTGAATGTCTTTCTCCAGGCCAAACAGCAAGGGCAAACTATTGCCAAATTAGCCCTTTTCTCCTCCTGTCACTTTTTTTTTTTTTTGAGATGGGGGTGGGGAGCTTCTGAACGCTGAAATGTCAGCTCGCGGCCGATGGCTTAGCTGATAAGAGGTGCCGGAAGTCAGTAGGTGGTTTGGGTGCTAGATGAACACATTCCCCACACAGAGAGTGGTATTGCTGTTAGTCACCTCACACAGACAACAAAACCACAGCTTGCAACTGTTACAAGGCCAAAGGTTTTAAAGACAGTTAGAAAGTGGCGATCCAAGGTTTGAAGCCATCAGATTTCCAGAACTAATATTTTGTGTCCTCAGACCAGCACTTGCCCTGTGGACCGTAGCACCGGGAAGGGAGCCCATGGTGGGATGTTGAGGGCAAATTCAGGAGAGGCTGTTTGTCTTGCTCACAGGGAACGAGGTTTCTCCCTAGCCCTCGGAAAGAGGACAAGTCACTGAGTAAGACATGCCCCTTGTATTTTGATTCAAGGGAATCAAGGGAAACCTGTAAGATAAGGCAGGTCTGGATGTTTTGAAGTCTGTGAAAGAAAGAGCAGATGGAGTTTGGTACTGGAGTAAGACGTAGGAGTTTCAAATCCAAGTGTGGCCATAAAGGCAATGGAAAGAATGGCATTCCAATGGAGCTAAACATCTGGCTATAAAGGTCCCAGTGTTATGGGGAAAGTCACATTAGTCTCTTCCAACAGCACTGCTTTTTCCAGCATTAATCTCCATCTCTTTGAGTCACATCCGGCTGGAATAAATTGTCAGAGCAGAGGCAGGACAGTGCCATCTCACAACTCTTGGTATTTTGTTACTCTGTGTGCAATAGTGAGGAGAGGAGGGGAGGGATCTGGCCGAGACGCCAAGCTTTCTGGATGGCCATTGAAAGCAGGTGTCTGTCCATGTCTAATCTCCAAATAATATTGTTTGGAAGTCTAGGCTATGGATGCAGGCTGATGCTTAGTGCTGGGATTGGGGTCACGTCCCATGAAATTCAAAGGCGTACACAAATAAACCCTACTGCTCAACCCTGACAGTAGGCCATTCCCCCACTGGCAACTAAGAATTCTCTTCCTGATTCTTTCCACACACCATGATGGTGGGTGAAATATAGATGAGATGTGATACTAATTCAGCATTACCAATTAGAGAAATGCAGTGACGTGCTATTGAGAGCCAAAGGCAGTATATGTGTTTTAGTGAGCTCCGCTGAACCCCATGAGTGGGGGTCACAGCTGAGAGACTTCACTCCTGGTCCTGTTGGTAGCCAGGCTATGGACAAAGGAAAATCCAGACTACAGAATTTACTTAAAAATCAATCTGTGACCATAATTCACAGAGTGTTCTAAATTCTAAAATAGACCTAGACTCATGGGGCCATTTTCTAAGGCAAGAGCTATGGCTGGAGGAGGCTGTCCGCTGAGAAATCAGGCCGAAGGTCGGATTGTGCAGAATATGCACGCTCTCGACTTGATTGGGTGGTAGACAGACTTTACTCAAAAGGAGCTGCTCCATCACTCGGATCAAAGCACGCACGACTATTGCTAATTCAGTTAAATTCAGAGAATACAGCATCAATTATCTATTCCAAAAAAATTAATATTATTTTTAATAGAATTCAAGAAAAGCCAGGGAGGAGTGGCAGGAAGGAGGGGAGGGAATGAGCTTCGGTGGATTCTTACCATGTTTTACAGAACACTTGGCAAACTTTTTCTTCAGAGTTTTATAGGTCTGGTTGCCTTCCACTGGCCTCTAATTTTTTGATTATTCACAGGACTAAATTGACTAGAAAGGGGGAAGGAATAAACTGTTCTCGGGACTCACTGTGATGACACAAGCACCAAAGAGAACAGTGAGTGAAAGGAAGTTATCTCCATGGCATGTGGTCTGTGGATATAAGTCCTTCCAGAAACTTCTCATTATTGGCCCCAACAGGCAGAAATTGTACCATGTGAAAGTAGCATGTCCCAATACTCACCGTCAGGTCTATCTTTGATCTAGTTCTATCCAGTTTCCCAAGCCTGGAGAAAACCAGTCAGAATTCATCTGTCCAGAAAGTATAACCAATTCTGGGGAGTATTTTTGTATCTTGTTTTGTTTGTGTTTTTATGTCAAGGTAGACCCACAGAAACCTAAATCTGGTCTTGGTTAGAGTTTCATACAAGAAGAAAAAAGAATGGTGTATCTAAATGAAACTGCAATTTCCGGGTAGTATTACAAAATACACATATCTCCAAAACCATTCTAGCTGTTGAGTTGGGTCACTTTTAACACCTGGTTTCAAGATGTGGTTTCAGTAGACCAACATAACAGAAATGACAGTCCTTTACAATACTGAAGTCCCCTGGGGTAGCTCTAGATTGGGGTTTCTTCTCTCTCTCCCTCTCTCCCTCTCTCCTTCTCTCTCTTCTTACAGGGAAAAGAATTTGCTACTTTATATAACCAATCAGTTTCTTGAAAACGATTCCCGCCTTGGGTTTCCAGAACACTCACCTTCAGCACATGGACAGCTGGGGGAACCAGATTGCCTGTAGCCAACACGAGCTGGCTGCATTGTTGCTTTGCTGATCACTTTGTTAATTCTCAGATAAATGGAGAGCAACTCCATTTTCTCTCATTCCCCTCTTTTCTCCAACGCAGAGCAATCAAAGTCTCTGAGGACTTCTCTATATGACTTCCCATTTCACACCACAGATGGTTTAGATAAAAACTATTAGTTTCATTTATTCAAACAGCTTCATTTCACCAAAATGAGCGTATTTTTAGCATTTTGCCCAAAGGTTTGTTTCCCCGTCTTTTTTGTAGATGTAAAGGAGTTTGGCTGATGTCTCGGGCTTTGATCGTCAACTTTCCTGTCCCCCTCCTAACCCACCCCCAACACTCTTGGACTGGAACAAGTTGAGGAGTCCTCTAAGAGGCAACTTACTATTTTAAAAGTTGTGCTACGTGCATTTACAAATTTAATCTCGTCTCACAGCCTCTGAATATTTCCCTTTCTCCATGAGGTTACCTGTGATCACTTCCATTGGAGCACATGTACTGTATGTGTCTGCTGAAACAGTGATGCCAGCTCTTTATCTTGGTGGTATCTCGATAGCATTACTTGGGAGAATATTTTCATTTGGACAACACAACATCAAAAAAAAAAAAAAAAAACCCTCTTCAGAATACATATCCAATGAGAGGAACTACAAATACATAAGTTCAAACTACAGATACACAAGTTCAAAAGTTAAACCACTTTTGATTGTTGCGCAGAAAGATGTCAACTGCTGGGTAGATGTTACTTATATTCCGTCCCCAGGCTCAGGCAAGAATTTTTAAAAATTGTCTGCTTTTACTTTAGGATTAAAATGGCTGGTGGAAGAGCATCTGGGTGGCTCAGTCTGCTGAGCATGTGACTCTTGATTTTGGCTCAGGTCATGACCCCAGGGTCCTGGGATTGAGCCCCGAGTTGGGCTCTCTGCTCAGTGGAGAGTCTACTTCCTCCTCTCTCTCTGTCTGCCTCTCTGCCTACTTGTGATCTCTGCCTGTCAAATAAATAAATAAGATCTTTTTAAAAAAGGAGGCAATTTGTTTAAATTCTTGTCATAAAAGTATTATAGTTTTATATGTATAATAATCTACTCTGATATATACAGGTTATATTTATATAACCTATTGTGTATATAGATTATGTGTATAAAATCATCTACTCTAGTGTATATGAATTATATACATAATAATCTTCCCTAGTATATATAGATTATATATATATAATTATCTGCTCTAGTATATATAGATTTTATATAATGATCTATTTAATGACTCATAACTAGAATTATACAGTGGTGTGAAAACTAGACAAATTTCTCATAACATAGCTGCTGTAAACTAACCAACTCGGTTTCCAACTCTAATTTCCTTACCCTCCCCCCATTTCCCTTACCTCTTTGGGGATATTTCTGTTTATCTCAAAGGGAGCACGTGTGCCTTTGGGTTCAATGGCCATGGATATGAAAATATTCCCTCCTCTTACTATTTCCCCTTCTGTTATTCAGAAACCCTCAAGCCCTCCCATTCCTTTAGAGACTTTAAAGGGACCAAGTATGGATATTTTATAGGATCGAGCCAGAGCATGTCAGCATCCAAGCCTGGTTTTTTTGACCACTAGGTTTTCAAGTAGCTCTTTAATTGTTTCTTTAATCCATTCAGACATAAGCATAACCATCCACCCCCAATGTAACTTTCACTGGCAGCCTATAGTTGACTACATGTCTACATGCATGATTCTAAAACTGATATGGAGGAATCACAAATGAAAGCTGTATTTCTCAAACCTTAAAACTTAAAAGTAGATCCCAAGGTGCCATTCCCAGATAACCTGATTAAGTTAGTCTAGAGTGGTGCCCTCGCACCTGTATTTTTATGGCTCTCTCAAGATTTGATGCAATGTGTCCACAACTAATCATTTAAGGGGAGGTCAAGTCAATTTTGCCATCACCTTTGAAGACTTCGAGATTCTCTGCTGCTAATGCCTACGATTAACTCTGACTTAAAGAATGAGCTTCTGACTTAAATAATGAAAACACACCAACTAATATGTATCTACATATTAAATCTCTTCAACAGTCTTGCACAACCAGAAATCTGGTGCCCTTCAGCCTGGGCTGTACTCAACAAGGCCATCTCACCCATCGTCCTGCGTGCAGGCATTCGTCCTCAGTCTTATGGCCTCATTCAGCACTGTAGGAAGGAGGAAAAGTAAAAAGCAAAGAGGTAAGATGAAAAGGAGCCATGCCTTCAAAGACAAAACCTCACAAGCACATGATGATTCTCTAGATCACAAGATAGAGCAAAGTCACCATCCCATGGTAGTCTTTCCACAAAACCAATGAAGAAATCAAATTCCTTTTACAATCATGATCACCTTCTAAAGAGTCTGGGTCCTCAGGTGCCTCGTTAGTGCAGTAGGTAGCGCGTCAGTCTCATAAAGAGTCTGGGTCCTCTTAAAAGAGGGCTTTGTTTGGTTAAGTTTGTCCAGCAGGATGCCACAATGGAATGGCAAAAATGAACCAGGAACTGAGTTTAGGTACAGAGGCTAAAAAGAGCTGAATTGCTTAACCAAAAACAGAATGCAGATAATTTTGAGTGACTGAGAAGATTTTACAAAAAAAGGAATGAGGATGAGGAATTAAAAAGGAAGAAATATTGGAGCAGATAATAAGAGCCTAGGGGCTCTGGGAGAGATGAAGTGGTCAGTGGTGGCTTTATCTATGTTCCCTAAGGAAACTCTCACATGGCATCGTGTGTGGTAGCTACAATTGAAAACAAGCTAAATGTTTACTCGTAGGACAATGGATAAATTGTGGACTATTCATATGATGGAATATTATACAGCTACCAAAGAATGAGCAGGGGGGCGCCTGGGTAGCTCAGTGGATTAAAGCCTCTGCCTTCAGCTCCGGTCATGATCCCAGGGTCCTGGGATCAAGCCCCACATCGGGCTCTCTGCTCAACAGGGAACCTGCTTCCTCCTCCTCTCTCTCTCTGCCTGCCTCTCTGCCTACTTGTGATCTCTGTCTGTCAAATAAATAAATAAAATCTTTAAAAAAAAAAGAATGAGCAGGAACTACATGTATCAATGTTGAATAAAAGAAAAGCAAGTTAAAAATTTTCATATATAGTTTGGTATCAATTATGTACAATTAAAAACATGTCATACAGTAACTTCTACTGATTATGGCCACATATATAAGTAAAAGAAATATAAAACCAGGCATGAGAATACCAGTTAATGAGAGCAGCTGTCTACTGGCAGAGGGGAAGGAACAAGATTATATTCTCACATAATAATTATTATTAACAAATAACATATAATAATTAACATATTATTAGCTACTTCTGCCTTATAGTTTAAATTTCACAAAATTTAAATTTTCTCCATTTTAATCCCAAATACTCAGTAATTTAAGGACATTTAAATCCAGAAACATTAAGTCTAAAATACCCTGCACTTCAAGATTAAACACTTTGTTCCCCTCCAATTCCCTACCCCCACGAATGGCACCCACAATTTCATGAAAATCTCCTACATTCATAGAAAGTTACAAGCATGATTTCTGTGACTATCATAGGAAGGACTTGGGTCCCCCATCTGTGTCAGCACAATGGGAAAGTGACAACTTGCATCAAGTTACAAGATAACCAAAATTCTCCCCAAATGCAGCACTGCACTCTGAGGCACCCATGAGATGTCACCCTCGCCTTCCCTCCCACCACCCAAGAATCCTTAGGAATGTGGAAGGAGCTCTAGAAGGAGCTCTGGATTTCTGCCGGATATGGAAATGGGGCATTGAGCAGGTCTGATCAGGTCTGCCAAACAACAAAGCTTCAGACTGAATAGACCTGTGCTGTTGACAGTAATGTCGTTAACATTAAAGAAAGAGTCCCAAAATCTTTGGGCAAACATCTAAATATGGCTTGAATAATCAGAGCTTCCTTTTTTCTCTTGGTGTATTTTGTTACAATATTGCACATTTCTCTCTTATGTATTGTGGCTGGACTGAAGAGGAAAATGATAGGAAATTTCCCAGATTATTATTTTCTATCTCCAAAAAAGTTGTGCTCTGACTCTAGCTAGCATTTTAGGAAAGAAAATTTGAAGCAGTCCTATCAAAACAAATGCGTGTAAAGACAGATCTTTGATACCAACCAAGGTGCCCTCTAGACATTCCCCATTTCCAAATCTTTTCCAAAGCCAAGGATAAGGCCAGAGAGCAGGATGGGGACAGAATGAAGTGACGTACAGGCATAAGGTGACAGGGTCCACGTGACACATTCTCTAGTAATTCGTTAGGAACTAGAGGCTTTACAGTTTGATTTTAAGCCCTATCAAAATGTGTCTCTTCAAAATGGCCTCATGAATGCAACCAAAGACCACATCAGAATAAAGAGTACTCCCATAGTCTGCAAGCCTGGAAGGATAGTGGGGGAGGAAGCAGAGGGAGGGGAGCGGGGGAGAAAGTCCTGGTTGAATCACTGAACACAGAACAACTGGTAACAACTGGATTGTGCGGTGACTGAAATATTTCACACGGACATAGGCCTGAGTATTTCCAATAAGAAATCTTCCAGAGATACTTTTTGTATCTACATCAACCTTAACCAGAGACTCCAATCTCTACCCAGTGAGTAATTCAGTGGATGAATAGCAACAGTTAATTGATTCTTTTTTCTTTCTTTCTCTACTTCCTTCTAATCCTTTTTTCCTTCCCATCCTCCCCATTCCTTCCTTCCTCTCTTTCTCTCTCTTTCTTGCCTTTTCCAATGCTTTTGATTCTTAAGTGAATCATCCATTTAATTGACAATTCTATCTTCTACAGCAGTACAGGGAAATGCTACTTGGAAACCCAAATGATATCAGTTGTTTTTATGGAAGAGTGACATTTCTGTTCATTTCTGAACCTCAGCCAAGAGAGCTCCTGGCCTGCATTTGGGAAGGGTCTTCTTGGTTTGTGTCTTTTACTTCTGGTGTATTAGTTAGTTTTTCAACTGGGAGCTTTCCAATTCTCCAATTTAGCAGTGTTAATAAAAGTAAATGCTCGAAAGAGACTTTGCTGTTTCAACACACATAAAAGAGACACCAATTTCTCTCTCTTTCTGCCTTTCTCACTCCAGTAGGTAAAAATCACTTAGAAAAATAAATCTCTTTTTCTCTGTCAACCATGTAATGAAGGAACTATTGAAAACCATGATTTTAATATTTTTTGAAATTAATGTCACTTTAAAACTGCTCAAATTATTCCAAACTAAATTCTAATCAGAAAGTGTCTTTGTTTATACCATTAATGGGAGATGGGGGAATGCCATCTTTAAAAAAAACAGAAATCGATGCTTACTGCTAAAACAAGCCTAATCTCTTTTAGATGTCTAAGGGAAGGTGTCAAAATTCCTACCATGAATAGATTTCTGGATGTTGAGCCAATCAGTTAGTTATTTCAAAGTGTGAGTCATATTAAACTAATATTACAGAATTTTTTTTTTCTGAAGGCCTTCTTCATTATTGCTTTATAACTATCAAACCAAAGAGGTTTGATAATACTTAGGGTTATGTGAGGGTGGGGAATTTTTGAGATGTTTATCTCGGGCTTGTAGTATTATGATCTGTCTTTTCCCGGGGCAGCCCAGGGCAGGCCACCTCTGATGCTAATGCATTTCTCACTATTTAGACACTCTCCAGATGCCAGCCTCACACATAAGCCACTATCAGAAGAGTGGCAACAGCCTTGTACCAGAAGAGTAATAGAGGTTCTTCTCACTGGGAGCTGTATTCGTGGTGCCATTTCCTGGGAAAATACCAAGTATCTCTTTGGGCACAGGGTTGAAAATAACTTTCAGAACCTAAAGTACTAATCCACTCACTAGACAGTCTAGCTCAGTTATAAAAATCAGCACAGGCCCAAGGGTCCTGAGTTGAAAAAAGAATGCAAGAGGGCATCTTCAACCTAGTAAAAAGTTACATCTCTCCACCTAACATCACTGCTCCTGTGTTTGAGAAAAAAAATTCTTACTGAAAAAATGGAGTAGTGGCTGGTTGCTCCTGCTCTGTGCTGTGGAGGGAGATGGAAGTCCCCAGGCAGAGCCAAGGACACTGCTCAGTGAGGAAGGAGGTGCTCCAGATTGTCGGGGCCCCATGAATTTGACAAGCTATAACTTTCTAAGCTCATGAAACTGATATGGTGTCAAGTGAGTGAACTCAAAAGCCAAATGACCTGCCATCTGAATGATGAAACTTGCGTGAACAAAAGGAAGGTACTACTAACAATATGGCGGAACAATGGAGTAAGGGGGACCATGTTGAAAACACTGGTACACGGGAGCACCCTGTCTCTAAGTCACACACAGCTTGGGCCAGTCAGTGCACCCCATACAGCCTGTCTGTCCCTGTCCAGAAGACTGGGTTGAAAGAATTCCCATGTCTCAGGGCTCGATAGCCAGCACTACTCAGATGGAGGGCGCGGCACGCATGGACTATATTTGGAAATGTGTCAGTCAATAGCAGGATATAGCCAACACTGGAGCAGTTTGCAGACCTTCAGTTTTTACCTCCCAGAACAACACCGCAGCCCTCTAGAACTTGGCAGTCCTCCGTGACTAACGCCTCAGAGCCAAGACTCCTCAGTGAGGAGTGTGTTTCTCTGGTCTAAGGACACATTTCCCTGGCCAAGCTCCACAGAGTGGTCACAAACTACTCTTAGATAGAAAATGCTTTTTTTGTCATGGTATGGCTACAAACACTCGGCCAGCCAGAGGCTGAGAGTTCTGTGGTCCCTGAGGCCACACCCAGACCTGGTAGCAGAGTTTAAACCAGACACATTTTGGGGTGCCTGTGTGACTTAGTCAGTTAACCATCTGCCTTCGTCTCAGGTCATGATCCCAGGGTTCTGGGATCGAGTCCCACATCAGGCTCCTTGCTCAGGTGGAAGTTTGCTTCTCCCTCTCCCTTTGCCTGATGCTCCCCCTGCTTGTGCAGGAGAGCTCCTGCATGCATACTCTCTCACTTTTTCTTGCTCTCTATCTCAAATAAATTAAGAAAAAAAATCTTTAACTTAGGCACATTTGTAAATGCTTATTTTCAAAGCACTTCCCCTCTTACATATACACTATATAGCACACTCTATATAAGTATATTACATATATTATATATATATGTATATATCTACACTATACACTATACAAAGCAGCTCTAGTCCCAGAACTAAGCAAATTTGTCAATAGGGAATGGTCCTATGGGAAAGATGTACCACGGAGATGCCATGGCGTACCACCCAGATCTCTCCCCTCACCATGGAGGCACTGTTTCTCTAGCTGTGGAGAGTATTAACTACTGGACTGTCAGCTGACTTCCTCTTTGGGAATTGCTTTCAGGCCAAGAAAGCTGCCTTGCCCACATTCAGGCCCCCTCTCCAGGGACCACAGGCATCCAGTGGCTGGCACACATGGTTGCCTCAAGCCAGGATGAAGGGACATCCTAGCCCCAGAGCTCCCATACCCTGAGGACCACTGGGAGCCTTCTTGGTGACCGCAGTCCTCCCTCTGCCCATCCTCCTTCCCTCCTCCTCTGCAGGTGTTGACCGCGCCCTGCCCAGCCCTCCCAAACCATATTCTGGCCACAGAGCTCTGTTCCCGGGGGCTCTTTCCTAGGAAACCCTACCTAAGACTAGGCATTGTTCCCCTTTTTGGTCTCTTGAAGGAAAGAGAAAGAACTAGTAGATTAAAAAGAAGCTCTGCTGAAGGTATTCCCTGAGACCTGCAAAGGTCTCAGGAGTGAGCTGGTGAGAGGGAAACATTGCCGCCAACCTTCAGCCAGGCAAGACCCAGAGAAGACACAAGTACGACCAGCCCACAAGGTAAAGGCTTGTATCTGAATGGCTTTAGCCTATCAGTAAGCACTGAGTTGGGTAGCTATTCTCATGAAGACATCTTTAAAACCTGGTTTTACACACACACACACACACACACACACACATATAAATTTATATAAAATATGAATTTTATATATTTATATAAAATACTTTTTATATATTATATTTATATAAAATACTTTATATATGTACTTTATATATATTTAAATATAATTGTGCGTGCGGGTGTGTGTGTGTGTGTGTGTGTGTGTGTGTAGCCATCTTCTTAAAAAAGAAAGCCTATCAATCCAATTATCTGACCTGGCATTAATCATGTCTGGGAACACCCTATCCAGTTATCATCTACTTGCTCATTTGGGGAAACCTACTTGACCTGCAGGTAGTTCCAAGAAGGAAAGGTCCCTTTGTGGAGGTCTGATAGGCAAATAGGAAGATGCTGTTGTATTTTGATAAGGCAAAGATCAGAGGAACAATTCTGTATTCCTAGAATCTAAGTCCCAATGCGCCTCTCCACTGAAGAGTTTCCTGCTGGCTCATTTCTTTGGCTGAGTACGGTTGGGAAGGAAAATCCCTCTCATATTTGACCTTTCGTCTTTCCTCACAGATCTATGTAAAGAATCTGGCCAGAGGGCTTTCCCTCAGGCTCCTGATGGGACAAAAGTTTTACAGTTTGACAATGGGAATTCTCTAAAGCTGATCAGTCAGAAAGGTGGGCTCCGGGACAAGTCAAAAAGTGTCCTTCAATTTACTGGGATTGGGAGGGAGACAAACCATAAATGACTCTTAATCTCACAAAACAAACTGGGGGTTGCTGGGGGAGGTGGGATTGGGAGAGGGGGAGCGGGCTATGGACATTGGGGAGGGGAGGCGAACCATAAGAGACTATGTACTCTGAAAAACAACCTGAGGGTTTTGAAGGGTCAGCGGTGGGAGGTTGGGGCAACCTGAGGGTTTTGAAGGGTCAGGGGTGGGAGGTTGGGGGAACAGGTGGTGGGTAATGGGGAGGGCACGTTTTGCATGGAGCACTGGGTGTTGTGCAAAAAGAATGAATACTGTTACACTGAAAAAAATAAATAAAATGAAAACAAAAAACAACAACAAAAAAAAAAGTGTCCTTCAAGACGGAGTTTTTTTTATCATCCGCAAAGCCCTGTGAGCTCAAGGGCAGAGAGACACGAAGGAATAATAGATCCTGAGCCCACTTTTGAAATTGCTATATGCACATAAATCCTTCCTTTTAAATTATGAACCAGAATACATTAGTAGTAAAATGGAAGCTAGGTGAATGGAATGCAAGGGACCAGAAATTATTACGTCTGATTTGCTACACAGGATTCTGGTCTACCTTGAATACCTAAAGGGACTATGAACAAGAGCTAGACAGGTGAGGCGGTAGCATCCACCCCATGATCTTGTCGTGGGCAGATGTCAAACCCTCCCCTGCACTCACAGACCGTGGAACTCAGCAATGAGCCTCCAAAGCATATGCATTCCAGGGGGCACCGCCTTACCCTCTCACTAGCTCTTTAGCCTGGCACACGATTTCTAGCTAGCCTCCAAGAGTAGGTTAGGAGTTGAAGCAACTTGCTCCTAGAGTACTTAATCTGTTATTAAACTAGTGGCATAAATACAAACTAACCTCTAAGAGAAGCAAAATGGAGGCCTCTCCCCTGCATGGAGTAACATCTCCCCAAATCCATTGCTTTTATGTACCTGATGGAATTTATAATTTAAAGAAGTTTTCAGGAATGGCTCTTAGAAGCGAGATGCCCAAGAAATCTGAAATTCTCAGAGTGGAACAATCAAAATGGCCGCTCACAGCAAGCCTCTACTTTGTGTCTGGCCTTCTTGCTCCATATGTACATCCTGCTTCCTGAATTTTCTCACACCGCAGATGGGGATCTTGAGTCCCAAACTATCAGAAGGACAGTCAAAGGGACACATACTTTTTGAGACGTGAATTCAACAAAATGGTGTGGAATCTCCTGGGTAGCCTCAGCCAGGGCTAGGGTTGCTGGAATTAGCTTCTTCCACACCCTGAGTCAAGGGGACACAACCTCAAACATCCTGATTTCTATCATCAGAAATCAGGCAGATTCTTCGGATGCCCATTAGGAATAGAAACCTATTATTGGGTTCCACCTGGTGGGCAAGCCAATAGAGACAGAGAGAGTGTTCCATGCCCAGAGGTCAATGCAACAGGAATCAAGTGTACCCCTCCAGTCTGGGATGGGACAATCCTAGAACACCAACCAATGGAAAATGGGTTTGTTTATAGTAAAGTTTTCTATTTCTGTAACAATTTGAACTTTTTTAGAGCATTCCCATGTATGATTTCATTTCACCGTAAGACAAACAGCACAAAAGGGCAACATGACAATGAACATAAATCAAAATATTCTTATGTGCATACAGCTGAGAAAGGGTCACTGGTGACTTTGAGATGCTTATGGTCACTAAACGGCCAGACCACAGTGCCTGACCATGATGTCACCCAACAGATCAACTACTCCATCTCTCAGCAACTTCTAGGTACAGGCAGCTCATTTTCTGATGTCTTTTTAGCATTATAGTCCAGATTTTACTCCTACTTTTGAAGGACCATCAGGGTTCTGGTTGAAAGTCTCTAGAGTTTTTTGGACAACCCTTTCATCTTGCTGTTAGCCATTCATTTGAACCCTAGTCTCAAAGATAAAACCAAAAATGGGGAAGTTAGTGGGAATTAGGAAACACAAATTTTTAAGGAATCGTGTGAATTTCTCCTGGTCACTCTCCTGACTCTCTGTGGACTTAGGAAACATCTTATTGCAAACAGAACTAATTTTTTTTTTCAGGCACATGACAGGTAGACACCATTTTACAAAGCCCGGAAAGGAAATGCCTAAAGATTGGTTCACATTGGCTTTGCATTCAAGCCAGAGTTTCTCAATCCATTGTGCCATGAGGCCCATGTAGTAGCTCGTAAAAGATGGGCTGTGGCTTTATAATATAACCAGTGTTAATCTCTTTGAAAAGGTAAGTTAAAAAGTTGGTGCCATCAAGGAAAACAAAGGTGATGGGAGAGGGATTTTAAAGGCATGGAAGCTCTGTTTTGGAGGGTAGTCTTTGTATGATGCTATTCCTTCAGCCACCAGACCTTCAACAATGCTGACTTATTACATTAGAAGAACTTCATCCCACATTCTGAAAAGGACTGTTCTTTACAATCTCTGATCAACATAAATTATGCAGCTTACAAGTAGCTTCTAATTTCTCTTTTATTATATGACTTAGAGTCAAGGTGATATTTTGATGCCAATACACTCACAATTTTGGCTTTACAAATAGAAGGAGAGAAGAAAGAAGAAATGAGAACAAGGGGAGACAGTTTCCTTATAAGCAGTAAATTTACTACACCAGACGGGAGCTGTGCACCTCAGGACTCTGATTCACATCACAGAAGCTGTGGTAGGTAATGACAGGATATGGGAAGAAGCCCCATCTTAAGTCATAACCTGTCATCATGGAGGGAGTCAGAGAGGAAAATACGAGAGCTTATAATCCTTAGGGAACTTGAGCATGTCATTTCAGGAACAGGGAAAACCTGAAGCTTCTCTTACTTTCTTTGTCCTTCATAAACCAGGGGAAATGATAGGTTTCTGAAGCTAATGGGATCTGTCTATATACAGCTCTCAATAGGTTGAATGCAACAAGATTCTGGTTGTTCCGTAGATCAGCACTGTCTCATAGCTGCCGAAAATGTATGGCTGGAAATTAGAGGTGGGATAAGGAAAATCCCAGCAGGAGGTAGTTTTGTGTTCTCATGATAAAAGCTCATGTACTGTTCAGGTCTATTGGAGCACACAAAATACGTATCTCCTAAAATGTGCCAGGACAACGGAAGGCCAACATATCCCTTGACTGGCCAAGCGACAGGACCCCGGGGGCAAACATGGTAATCTACAGTGTACTGCTAGCAGGGAATCTGGCTTCAACCATTTCCCAAAAAGGTGGGGATTTGAACAGTGGTAAGAGCCAAAGGAATAGTCCGTAGTGTGCCTGACTCGGGAATGAAAAGGATTGTAAGAGTGTGAGTAAGAAGGAAGAATGTTGTGCCAGCATCTTCTCTCTAAGGCTTTCGGCAGGTGTTCAAGGAGGTGGTTTGTTTTGAAAGGAGGGCTACCACAGCAACAGGCCAAGCCACCAAAAGAAAGATTAGAAGGTGCCAGATGGGATTTTTGGGGGGCAGGTAGGTCACATGTAACCGTTTACAGTAAGGTACTGCCAAGGTGATGGCGTACTGTGCCTGGAGAGAGGGAGATCCAGTAGCGTTCTGGGCAAGAACAGCTGCCGGAGGAAACATCTGTTCACGATCATTCATGGGCTTAACTATGAGGTTCTTATCACCCAGAAATGTTTGTCTACTCACCACATGCCCTGCCTTATGTTCAACATCAAAGAAACACCACAACCAATACGAAGCCAATCCAGAGCGCTGATTAGTCATTTGACTCCTGGCCTGCTGCTTTCAACCAATCTGATTAGCTTCTTTGATAAGGAGGACAAACACAGAAGGATGGACTTTGGAATTTGAAAGAATTGCCTGGAATTTTCTTTTCTTTTTTTAAATTTCAGTTTGAATCAGGCAGGAGGAGTTCGAGACCAGAAAATTAAGTCTATTGTCTTGTTCCTGTTGCCCACTGGGAGTTTCTCCCCAGATGAATCTATAGGTCCCCAGTTTAGAATGAGCACTTGACAGGTACAGTCACTCAGTCATCCCAATTCTAGCAAAATGTTCTACCCAAATGCAGGCAAAATAAAGCTGTAAACCATTTGTCCTCTGATAAATGAAAATGGTCAATTTTTGACATTTGGGGGCCCTGATCCCAGGCTCCCAGGGAAGCTACACTTTAACGCTTACCAAGGTCAAAATGACTCAGCAAATCCTCAAAGAATGAGCTCTATTGCTACCCAAAACACACATCATATGTTTGCTTCCTTCAAATAACAATAATAATCCAAAAGATGCATTCCAAACATAAAGATATGAAAAACAAAACAAAACAGAAACCTCCCTGATTCCCATATGACTAAAGTCATGCAGCCTTGTGCACACTAAAAACACAAAGCCTGTAACTTTCTGGAATGTCCTCTGTCAAGATGGTTTGTAACTCTGTGTAAAAATCATATACAACCTTGCCCCAAAAGTCCCTTCCCTGGAGCACTCTCTTCTTTGTGAATGTTGTGTATCCTGGACAGCTGACCTGACTTGGACTGGAATAAAATTCTTTTTCTTTCTCTTTAAAAAGTTTTTTAATGTGTTCATTTTGCATGGACACCCCTTCCAGAGACTTCTCCTCCCTTACTATTCTGCTTTCATTTCTTTGTCATACTGACCAGCGGGGATTCAAATTGAAGGCATAATTCTGGCCCTCACTGGGCTTACATTCTGACTGGAGACACACTGAAGTAACAGTGCAGGCTTCTGTCTAGTTTTTCCTGTAATCCTGCAGACTCACTAGGAATCCTTTGCCCAAGAGATGCACCTTGAATCTTAGTGGCAGAGGAGGGAGAAAGGCTCTTAACTCCTGCTTCCTGTTGTCTTCTGCTATTTGAACCCAAATAACCTTTGTCTTGCCCTCTGAAGTCCCGGCCCGACCACCTACACATTGTGTACCTCATTTCAGATACTTACCCAGAAACTCTTTGGTTAACCCCACATAATAAACATATTTGCTACATTCATTTATTTTCTTGTGGAAGAATCAAGTAGCCAGGTCTGAATAGGAACATATCTGCTGAGATTAATGGAGGCAAAATCACCGTAGAGAACCCGAAAGAAATTTTCATCAAGAAAAGTCTATGAACTCCACTACAGCAGATGAGGTTTTATATGCCTACCTTCTCTAGGGTTTCTATTTATGTAAATATAATTCAGTTGATATGGGTACTTCTGAGTTTTTTGGCCTGAGTTTCAAGTTGTTCTGCATTCATACTCTCCCTCAGATAAAACCCCTGCTATGGAAGAGAAGTGGTAGTTTTGTAAGGACACAAAAATCTTTCATTAGAACATCTGCTCCTCATAGAGTTTCTCGATCTCTCTCTCTCTCTCTCTTTTCAATCCTAGAATCCTGTAGAGGTTTTGTTGTTGTTGTTGTTGTGTGTGTGAGTTGTTTTTTTTTAAATTCCAGGAACAATTACAAGTATGACTGAGTCTGGGAGAATTGAGTTATTTCTATGTTAAAATGAAAGTCAAATTCTAAGCACGTATCAATTCAAAGACAAAGTCATTCACAAGGGGCCTGCTGTGGGCTGTCAGACCATGAATCTATCAACCCTTCCCTTATGAAATAACAACAAAATTATTCACTGTGTTTCTTAATAGTAGCATAGGGCTAAAATAAGGGCCAGATGCTCATTCTTTTAAATCTCCAAATTCCATTTATGTGATATTATTTCCTTAGACTCACTCCTGAAAGATAATACCATGATGACTTCATGCATTTTTTTTTTTAAGTTGCTTAAAAATTTTGGCAAGTATTTCTGGAAGGACTGAGTCCACTTCCTCTTTGAGTTTAACCCTCCATATTTCTTAGTTCAAGATTTACTGGGTGCATATACAATAGGAAGAGACTAAGGGCCAGAAGTACACAACAAACTAGAAAAAGATTGTCTATTCCCTCCTGGGGTACCCTGTGCATTCTTGTTTTCCTCTCTCAGTGCTTCTCTGCTGTTCTCAGACTCTTTCCATCTCTCCATCTTTGTCTCTCTCTCTCATCACTGGTGGATTTCCCAATCAATAGTACATCCAATGGCAATATTTTCATTAATATACAACAATGAACTCATTATGTCCATCCTTCCTAAACCTACTGGGTTTCCCATAGCCCACGACTCAATTAATGACCCGCCGCCAATCATCCTCACTCTCTTCTCATTGATCCCAAGCCAAAACATGGACGCCATCCACATTTCCTCTTTACATCTTTCATCTCCTATAATGAAATGCTCACTAAAACCAGCTGTAGCCCTTGGCAAGGTGCTGCCAAGGTGATGGCATACTGTGCCTGGAGAGAGGGAGATCCAGTAGCGTTCTGGGCAAGAACAGCTGCCAGAGGCAGCTTTTTGACTTTTATGATCTAACTTTTTGCTGCATTCCCACTGTCAGGGCCTAATTCTGGTTGTCGTTCTTTCTCATTGAGTCCCTTGCAGTAAACAAAGGATCTTCATGCTAGCTATCCCTTCATTCTGCTCCACCGTTTTGTGTCACTTAAGAGGTCTTTCTTAACCATTCATGTTCCTATTAAATTCCCTGCAGATGAAATCACATGATCCTCTTCTCTTCTACCACAGCACGTGATTTTAACATGCCATTTACCTCACTGCATTTGAGCTATTTTTCCATGTCTCTCCCACCATATTGTAAGTTATGGGAAGGTGAAATATTTTGTGTGTGTTCTTTGTATTCCTAGCATCTAGCTCTGTGCCCCAGAAATAGTATGCTCTCATAAAGCAATGGCTAAGTAAATGCTGATTTCAGCTTCCTCACCGTTCTACAGAATTCAGCACAGTCGACTGCAAGTCCTTCTAGAATTTTCTAAGCACCTGTTTTGCAAAGCACTATCACTTCTTATTTCCCCCTATTCTCTGGACCATGCTTTATCCAGATGCCCTGGGCATGCCTATTATTTCTCTTATTCCTATAATATTTGACATTTTAGTGATTCTACTTCCCTTCTTTCCTTCTCTCCCCTGAATCCTTTCTGTGCTTAGTATATTGAGACCATGGTCTGAAAACATAGTCTCAGATGTAACCAGCATTACCTTCAGCCTGAGGTAACCTTCCCTAAAATGCTACTTTTCTTTTTTTTTTTTTTTAAGATTTTATTTATTTATTTGACAGATAGAGATCACAAGTAGGGAGAAAGGCAGGCAGAGAGAGAGAGAGAGGAGGAAGCAGGCTCCCTGCCAAGCAGAGAGCCCGATGTGGGGCTCGATCCCAGGACCCTGGGATCATGACCCGAGCGAAAGGCAGAGGCTTTAACCCACTGAGCCACCCAGGCGCCCCAAATGCTACTTTTCTGATGTGTCCCTCCCTTTTCAGGGTATTTCTTCAGCCATGAGGTATGTATTTACTCTTTCATGGTCCAATGAATACCTGTATTTTAGACATATTCTAGATTGAACAAAAGAATTATCTTTTTGTCATTTATGAGGAACCAATAAATCAAAGGCTTAAAGAGATTTCAAGATCATAATAACCATGAATAGATAACTAAATGAAGCTTGTGTACATCAGAACCAAAAATATCAGTGTAGACCTAAAAGAATTCAGATAGACACTAAATACAGGTCACCTCTGTTTCCTGTTTCTGTTTAAGGGGCCATTGATGGCAATTTACTGTGATCGCACAACTCTTGGAATGATAACTCATTTTACAATGTAAATCCCACTGTTGTGGCGTCACCTCATAAGGTGTGAGAGATTTTATCAGAGTTTTGAGTCCAAATGTTGAGAAAACCGCTTAAGTCTGGTGGAGGGAAAGCCAGCATTATGCTCCCCTTTGGAGATGCCGGACCGGGGAGGCAGAGCAAGTGGGAATTCTACTCCTGGAAGGATAGACTTGACTCTCTCAGTGATTGATTTTTTTTTTAATAGCTGATCTTTCACCAGCCGTTGTGTTTGTCTTCTTGGGATTAGAGCAGGCAAGAATCACATTCACTCAACACTCAATTCATAACCTTATCTTTGGCAGTTTGTTTAGTTTGGCATTGTGTTCAGGTCTTGGCCTTAAAAGGGAAAACTTAAGGATCTGAAAAGGTAGGGATTATCTCACAATTTAGTTATTTCCCCTGATGGAAAGAACACAATTTACCAAGAGTTCTAATATTTTATTGTGCATGTATGTGTACGTGTGTACGCGTACACTTGAAAGCAATTGCTTCCCCTTAACTCCACAGCTTGAAGATTAAAGAAAATCACTATTCTTTCCTTTGACTCACCATGAATTGTGCCTGGCCCTGGCCACATAGCTCTCACCAGGGCTGATTTAGTGTAGTAATGAGGTCCCTGCCTATTCACTTCCAGTGACCGATCTCTTCCTGGATGCTCAGTGTCCTTACCTTTGTCCCAAAGCCTTATACTTGAATCCTGTTATCATAATTCATGCTCTACAGAGCCATGAAAAAAAATAATAATTCCCTATAAGAACTCCCTTCCACTCACATCCTAAGTCTGCTTCTCTTAAACTGTCCAGTTAAAGGTGTAGCAGGCATTGTTGGCCACCTATCTAACATGCATCCCCCCACCCCCAGCTTCCTCCTCTCCATCAGAGCTCCAGTAGGAGAAATCCACTGCTTCTCCACGTGGCATGCATCTCCCCTCCCACTACAGGTGATTGGCGTAATATAATCCTGACCAAGAAAGAGCTGTTGGGGACAGCAGTGGTTTCTCAGAAAGATTTCTTTCCTTGCAAAAAGATAGATACCCTCTTCTTTCTCTGGGTGTTCATGTGACATAACATTTATTTTGCAAAGTATTAAGACAACAGACATCAATAGACATGGATGTTGTATATAACCCTTTGGCAATAGAAATTTGAAGAGGCAAGTGTTTATGTGAAATGCACCCATTTATTTAATATTTTTATCTTTTGATTAGCCATGGTGAGTGTTAAAAATTAATACAGATAGAAGACTCAATTTAAATTTATAGACTAATAATGGGTCTAATTGTGTTCTCAGAAATAAGGGAAGTAGCCCTAACAAGGAACATGAAAAAATCTTCAAGTCTTAATATCCTAGCAACTCACGGTGTTGGGTGTAGGGA
Source organism: Meles meles (assembly GCF_922984935.1). Taxonomy (NCBI): domain Eukaryota; kingdom Metazoa; phylum Chordata; class Mammalia; order Carnivora; family Mustelidae; genus Meles; species Meles meles. Next base: position 94,045,630 of record NC_060066.1, read on the forward strand.
GGAACAGGCCCAGTTTCCTAACCTCAGAACAGATCCCTTCTGTAGCTCTACCATGTGGGTAGAAGTCACCCCACAGCACAGACAGAGCATTGGCATGAAATGAGGAGGCCAAGACTCCAAGCCAACACTGTGTTGGGCCACTAGCACCATGGAGCTCATTCCTTTCCCTCCTAGGTAGAGTGTTGAACTCACTGGTCCAGAAGTTCTTTCAGTTACAAAATGCTTCAACTCAAGGGTATTGACTGGTGGCCCACATCAGAGGAAGAAGTTTCCAGGCCCAAGACATTCAGAAGTACAGGAACCATGTGGAAGGGACTTCTCAATTGCTGGGACAATTCCAGGGCATCTCTTGCTTTTTTTTCTGTGGGGATAAAACACTTAATGAAATGTGTTCCCTCCCATGCTCTGCTCTCCTCTCCACTTCTGTCCTTTTTCCATGCTCTGCTGATTCTTGGCCAGTTTTAATCTCTCTGCTCCCCAAAACAGTACCCAACACAGGGAGAAAGATGAGACCCATGTCCAGGCTCAGGACAGGAAGCAGCCTAGATGTTTCCTCTGCCCAAATCCTCCTCAAAGCCACTAACTCTCTCCCATAGCAGGGTGCTTGTTATATTCCTACAGAAATGAACCCTAAAAGCACCAGCTCCTTTTCCCTTTGGTTCAGTAACAGATTTGCTTAAAGGGAATGTACATTTCTTGTGGCAATTTATTTCAAGTGTCAACTTGGCTAGGCCGTGGTACCCCATTGTTTGGTCAAACACCAGTCTAAACATTGTGTGAGGTTGTATAACGTGTGATTGAATTTAAATCAGTACATATTGAGTAAAGCAGATTACCCTTCATAATGTGTGTTTTCTTCATCCAATCAGTTGAAGGCTTTAAGAGAAAAAGACTGAGGTCCTCTGAGGAAGGAGAAAGTCTGTCCCTAGACTACGTTCAGACTCAACCTGCAATATCAACTTTTCTCTGGGTCTCCAGCCTGCTGGCCATCCTTGTGGATTTTGAACTTGCCAATTCCTTAAAATAAATGAGCTGATTCCTTAGAAATAAATCTTGATAGATACATAGATAAATAGATAGATACATAGATACATAGAGCTAGATATCTACATAGATAGAGATATCTATAGACAGAAAGAAGGTAGGTAGATAAATAGTAGATCAATTGATAGAGACTCATTTATATTTTATATAAGACATATGTATTTATGAGAGGTATATACACACATAGACACCACATACATCCTATTAGTTTTGTTTCTTTGGAGAACTACGACTAATATACCGCTTAAAAGCACAAATCCATGGCCTCCTGAAAACAAAGAAGATAATCCATAGAACCAATATATTTTTTGGCTCACTGGTCTCTCACCTGGTTTTTATGCTCCACCAATTACATTGAACACTTTGTGAGTGATTATCCAGAGGAATTTTAAGATCTCCCTGGAGTAACCACAAGATTACAATGAGACTGAAGTAGGAAATTTGATTTTATGTCTAAATTAATTTTTCAGCTATGTTGGTTTACCAATGCCCTTTCTCCTTCCTGAATTTTTTTTAAATATTGTCAAACTCACATTTTGTTTCACATTCTATTGTAAAGAACAATTTCTCTTTGTTTTCTATAAAATTTCCCTAGTTGTTTTTAGTACTTTTCCTAATGTCTGTCACTCCCTTTATTTTTAAACTTGATATAATGTCTGGTGCATTATAGGTTCTCTCTCTCTCTCTCTCTGTGTGTGTGTGTGTGTGTGTGTGTATGTATATATATATATATATATATATACACACACATATATGTATGTATATATATATATAAAGACTGGAGAACCTTTAAGATAGATATATAGATCTTCTTACAGCTGAAACATCTAGGATTTTACAGGAGAAAGATGCCTGGGATTTTTTCCCTTCCATTTTAAAATTTACTCTAACATTTGAGCAAATTATTGAAAGAGGGAAAAGTCATGTGTCTTTGCTCCATCTTAATATATTGTTTTAATTCTTCCATTGAATCTGGGGACTTTTAGAAACTGAGACACCAACTAAAAGTCAATATTCGGAACTAATTTCATTTCATACCTGCTTAATAGGGTTCTGAATATTTTCACTGCTGCGATGTCAGATTCGCTCAACAAATCATGGACTAGATAATACGGTGGGGACACTTGCCCTTCTCCTGCCCCAAGGGACACTTGGATAGGTGTCTCCTGTCTGTTTGTGTTGGGACCACTGTGCTGTCTGTCACTGAGCATTTTGCTCTCTTCCTTTTGGGGCACAGCATTAATTCTACAACTCTGGCCCTGCTTAAGGTCCTCTACAAAGCTGCCTTTGGCTATTTCAGTGAAAAATGACCTCTGTATTATCTCACCTCCTCAGAGGTTGATTAAAAGTTACCTGTAGGTGGATTAATATTTCATTTTCTCTTGTACATTCTAAGAGCTCCTGACCCAGGGTGCAAAGCCATACTCTGAAGTAAAGCCCTAGAAAAAGATGATAAGAGAAAACCATGCTTGACAAGCTGTTGTCACTCACCCAGGATGATGGGTATTCCAACCATATCCCAAGACTTGTTTTGTGAAGGCATGCACCCTTCCATTGGATACAAAGCAGTGTTTCTCAAGTTTTATATATTGGAATTCTGGGTTTAATTAAAAACCCATCCTCCCCAGGATGTCGAAGACTACCATGTTTATCCTTAGGTACTGGAAGACACAAAAGGAAGGAAACAAAGTGCCTGTTCCAGTGAAGCTTTCTTCTGGTGAAGGAAGACAGATAATAAGCAAAGAGTCAAATAAATACATCATATGGTGGGGACAAAGCTGGGCAGAATAACAGTTGGGAAAGACAAGCTTCTTAGGCTTACAAACCTGTGCAAGCTAAACAAGCGCTTGTAATTGGCTCACAATTGGTGATTATAATGCCCTGTGATCACGGCTTGAAATTCTTAATAATCATATTTTTGATTTTCGGTTTTAGAAGCAGAGTCTAATGGGACAATGAAGCGCACAGAGGGGGTTTGAAGCTTCAGCCAGATCCTACCTCTTGCCCTCTCCAAGACAAGCTCTATGCTGCCTCTCTCTACCTCTGACATTCCAGGTCCCACCTGGCCTTTCCATCTATGCCCAACACCATGACCACCACCACCCCAAGGCCCCCAGTGAGGACCTGAACACAGGCATGGGAAAGGTCGGGGTTGGGCACGCATGCCCTGTGACATCTTAGGGCAGAGCATAGCAATGGTTGTCCCCCTCACTGGATTTGTAGTGCCATGGTCACTGGGTGGGTGACTCATTGGGGGTGAGCCTCTCTCCCACCCCTGACTCAGGTATGTAGTGCATCATGGCACTGAACTTGTAATACCCACTCCAATGCCTGCATACAGCTCATAGACTACCAGATTCCCCCTCCCACTGGCTGCCAGGTTGCCATGCTGTGCCAGATGGGGGTAGGGAAGACAAACCAGATACATTCCCTTGCTACAGGCCCATCAACCCATGGACAGGCAATTCCACTATGCTTCTGAGGATGTGCTTTCACTCTACAAACATCCCCATGATTTAGGGAGCATAATATTAAATAGCAAACAAACAACATGACAGGTTGACAGAGAGGTAATGAAAGAAAGGGAAAAGTTTCCTACTATAGTAACTTTGACATTAAATTTTTCCCCAGGGATCCCACATTTTCATTTTATGCTAGGCTCCACGAAGTATGTAATTGGTCCTTGGGTCAGGAGAAAGAAATCAATGAAGGAAGGAGCTCTGGTTTATTTGGTGTTGTCTGTTAGGGCTTCTCTGACAAGATTACATTGGAGCAGAGTCTGAAGAAGTGAGACTGAGCCCCACAGGTACCTGGGATAAAAGGGTTCCAGACAGTGAAAAGAGCAAATGCAAAGGTCCTGTGGCAGGAGCTGCTAGGGAGACTGTGACTTGGGCCAAGGAGATCTGGATGGAGCAGTAGATGAGGTCATGGTGGTAGTGGGAGTGAAAGACAATTATGTAGGAATGATAGGGATTATAAGACTTTGGGTCTTACTTTGAGTGAAATGGCCAGCCACTGGGGGTATTTTAATATTTTAAGCCACTGAGGATCATACCAAGAAACAACTTGGTATGACTTATATTTCAAGAGAACTATCTGTGAGTTCTTACTAACCGTTAATATAAACTACTGCCTTCCCTCTATCCAACATCATTCTCCATCACTTTACCCTGCTTGCTCCTTTTTCATGGTACTTATCATCACCTAGTATATTGGATATATATTTTCATTTGTGTTTCTCTCCACATTAACCTATAAACTCCACAACAGCAAAAACTTGTTCCCTGTGTCCCTAGAGCCTAGATCAGTGTCTTACACATAGTGGGTTCTCAATGATTATGTGCTGGGCAAAGGAATGAATGGGTCTCTTAAGACAAAGTACAGAACATCTTCAGAGACTAGATAATTGAATGTTCTCTCTCTTCTCAATCAATCTGACAGATCATCATCCCGAACCATGAAGCCAATCCAGTCCATTCCACCCATGAAAATGTATCACTGTTAGCTGGTTCTTCCAGATATTGACCTAAATCTAACTGCCTCAGACTCCATCCATAGTCCTCACTCTCCCTCCTTGCCCTGATGCTCATTGGTTTCCTTTTAAAAAGATGTTTTCCAGAGGAGTCAAGATGGCGGAGAAGTAGCAGGCTGAGACTACATCAGGTAGCAGGAGATCAGCTAGATAGCGTATCTAAACATAGAAAATACCTACAAATCCAATGGGAGATTGAAGAGAAGAAGAATAGCAATTCTAGAAACAGAAAATCAACCACTTTCTGAAAGGTAGGACTGGCAGAGAAGTGAATCCAAAGCGACGGGAAAATAGACCGCGGTGGGAGGGGCCGGCTCCTGGCAAGCAGTGGAGCAACGGAGCACAAAATCAGGACTTTTAAAAGTCTGTTCCACTGAGGGACATTGCTCCAGAGGCTAAACCAGGGTGAAGCCCACGCAGGGTCAGCATGGCCCCAGGTCCCACAGGGTCACGGAAGGATCTGGGGTGTCTGAGTGTCGCAGAGCTTGCAGGTATTAGAATGGGGAAGCCAGCTACAGAGACAGAGCCAAGGAGTGAGCTCTCAGCTCAGGGTTACCTTGAACAAGTCGCAGGCTGAGTGAGCTCGGAGCACGGCTGGAGGCCAGGGAGATGGGAGTGATTGGGCGCTATTCTCTGAGGGCACACAGAGGAGTGGGGCCCCGAGCTCTCCACTCCTCCCAGCTGGAGACTGAGAGGCCGCCATTTTCATTCCCATCCTCCGGAACTCTAGGGAAAGCATTCAGGGAACAAAATTTCCCGAAAGCAAACCTGAGCGGATTACTTAGCATGGCCCCTGGTAAGGGCGGTGCAATTCCGCCTTGGGCAAAGACACTTGAGAATCACTACAACAGGCCCCTCCCCCAGAAGATCAACAAGAAATCCAGCCAGGACCAAGTTCAACTACCAAGGAGAGCAGGTTCAATACCAAGAACAGCAGCAGAATTCCAGAGGAGGAGAAAGCAAAGCACGGAACTCATGGCTTTCTCCCCATGATTCTTTAGTCTTGCGGTTAATTTAATTTTTTTTTCAATTTTTTTCTTTTTTCTTCTTCTGCTAAATTTTTTTAAACATTTACCCTTTTCTTTTTTAACGTTTTTTAACTAGTTTATCTAATATATATATATATATTTTTTTCTTTTTTATATTTTTATTTGTTTTTTTTAAATCTTGTTTTTTCTGAACCTCTTTTTATCCCCTTTCTCCCCCCCCCCCCCACGATTTGGGGTCTCTTCTGATTTGGTTAAAGCACATTTTCCTCTTTGCCACCCTTTTAGTATTTTATTTACTCCTTCATATATTCTTATCCAGACAAAATGAAAGGCAGAAAAACTCACCACAAAAAAAAGAACAAGAGGCAAGATCAAAGGCTAGGGACCTAATCAATACAGACATTGGTAATATGTCAGATCTAGAGTTCAGAATGACAATTCTCAAGGTTCTAGCTGGACTCAAAAAAGGCATGGAAGATATTAGAGAAACCTTCTCTGGAGATATAAAAGCCCTTTCTGGAGAAATAAAAGAACTAAGATCGAACCAAGTTGAAATCAAAAAAGCTATTAATGAGGTGCAATAAAAAATGGAGGCTCTCATTGCTAGGATAAATGAGGCAGAAGAAAGAATTCGTGATATAGAAGACCAAATGACAGAGAATAAAGAAGCTGAGCAAAAGAGGGACAAACAGCTACTGGACCACGAGGGGAGAATTCAAGAAATAAGTGACACCATAAGACAAAACAACATTAGAATAATTGGGATTCCAGAAGAAGAAGAGAGAGGGGAGCAGAAGGTCTATTGGAGAGAATTATTGGAGAGAATTTCCCTAATATGGCAAAGGGGACAAGCATCAAAATCCAGGAGGTGCAGAGAACACCCCTCAAAATCAACAAGAATAGGTCCACACCCCGTCACCAAATAGTAAAATTTACAAGTCTTAGTGACAAAGAGAAAACCCTGAAAGCAGCCTGGGAAAAGAAGTCTGTAGCATACAATGGTAAAAATATTAGATTGGCAGCAGACTTATCCACAGAGACCTGGCAGGCCAGAAAGAACTGGCATGGTATATTCAGAGCACTAAATGAGAAAAACATACAGCCAAGAATACTATATCCAGCTAGGCTATCATTGAAAATAGAAGGAGAGATAAAAAGCTTCCAGGACAAACAAAAACTGAAAGAATTTGCAAACACCAAACCAGCTCTACAGGAAATATGGAAAGGGGTCCTCTAAGCAAAGAGAGACTCTAAAAGTAGTAGATCAGAAAGGAACAGAGACAATATACAGTAACAGTCACCTTACAGGCAATACAATGGCACTAAATTCATATCTCTCAATAGTTACCCTGAATGCTAATGGGCTGAATGCCCCAATCAAAAGACACAGGGTATAAGAATGGATAAAAAAAACAAAACCCACCTATATGTTGCCTACAAGAAACTCATTTCAGATGCGAAGACACCTCCAGATTTAAAGTGAGGGGGTGGAAAACCATTTACCATGCTAATGGGCACCAGAAGAAAGCTGGGGTGGCAATCCTTATATCAGATCAATTAGATTTTAAGCCAAAGACTATAATAAGAGATGAGGAAGGACACTATATCATACTCCAAGGGTCTGTCCAACAAGAAGATTTAACAATTTTAAATATCTATGCCCCTAACATGGGAGCAGCCAACTATATCAACCAATTAATAACAAAATCAAAGAAACACATCAACAATAATACAATAATAGTCGGGGACTTTAACACTCCCTTCACTGAAATGGGGAGATCATCCAAGCAAAAAGATCAGCAAGGAAATAAAGGCCTTAAATGACACACTGGACCAGATGGACATCACAGATATATTCAGAACATTTCATCCCAAAGTAACAGAATACACATTCTTCTCTAGTGCACATGGAATATTCTCCAGAATAGATCACATCCTGGGTCCTAAATCAGGTCTCAACCAGTATCAAAAGAATTGGTATCATTCCCTGCGTATTTTCAGACCACAATGCTCTGAAGCTAGAACTCAATCACAAGAGGAAATTTGGAAAGAATCCAAATACATGTAGACTAAACATCATCCTTCTAAAGAATGAATGGGTCAACCAGGAAATTAAAGAAGAATTGAAAAAAAATTCATGGAAACAAATGATAATGAAAACACAATGGTTCCAAACCTGTGGGACACAGCATAGGCAGTCCTGAGAGGAAAATATATAGGGGTACAAGCCTTTCTCAAGGAACAAGAAAGGTCTTAAGTACACAACCTAACCCTACACATAAAGGAGCTGGAGAAAGAACAAGAAAGAAACCCTAAACCCACAGGAGAAGAGAAATCATAAAGATCAGAGCAGAAATCAATGAAATAGAAACCAAAAATCAATAGAACAAATCAATGATACTAGGAGCTGGTTCTTTGAAAGAATTAATAAGATTGATAAAACCCTGGCCAGATTTATCAAAAAAGAAAAGAGAAAGGACCCAAATAAATAAAATCATGAATGAAAGAGGAGAGATCACAACTAACACCAAAGAAATACAGACAATAATAAGAACATACTATGAGCAACTCTACACCAACAAATTTGACAATCTGGAAGAAATGGATGCATTCCTTGAAACATATAAACTACCACAACTGAACCAGGAAGAAATAGAAAACCTGAACAGGCCCATAACCAGTAAGGAGATTGAAACAGTCATCAAAAATCTCCAAACAAACAAAAGCCCAGGGCCAGATGGCTTCCCAGGGGAATTCTACCAAACGTTTAAAGAAGAACTAATTCCTATTCTTCTGAAACTGCTCCAAAAAATAGAAATGGAAGGAAAACTTCCAACTCGTTTTATGAGGCCAGCATCACCTTGATCCCCAAACCAGACAAGGATCCCATCAACAAAGAGAACTACAGACCAATATGATGAACACAGATGCGAAAATTCTCACCAAAATACTAGCCAATAGGATCCAACAGTACATTAAAAGGATTATTCACCACAACCAAGTGGGATTTATTCCAGGGCTGCAAGGTTGGTTCAACATCCACAAATCAATTAATGGGATACAGCACATTAATAAAAGAAAGAACAAGAACCATATGATATTCTCCATAGATGCTGAAAAAGCATTTGACAAAGTACAGCATCCCTTCCTGATCAAAACTCTTCAAAGTGTAGGGATAGAGGGCACATACCTCAATATTATCAAAGCCATCTATGAAAAACCCACTGTAAATATCATTCTCAATGGAGAAAAACTGAAAGCTTTTCCACTAAGATCAGGAACATGGCAGGGATGTCCATTATCACCACTGATATTCAACATAGTACTAGAAGTCCTAGCCTCAGCAATCAGACAACAAAAAGAAATTAAAGGCATCCAAATCAGCAAAGAAGAAGTCAAACTATCACTCTTAGCAGATGATATGATACTATATGTGGAAAACCCAAAAGACTCCACTCCAAAACTGTTAGACAGAAATTCAGTAAAGTGTCAGGATATAAAATCAATGCACAGAAATGTGTTGCATTTCTGTACACCAACAACAAGACAGAAAAAAGAGAAATTAAGGAGTCAATCCCATTTACAATTGCACCCAAAACTATAAGAAACCTAGGAATAAACCTAACCAAAGAGGCTAAGAATCTATACTCAGAAAACTATAAAGTACTCATGAAAGAAATTGAGGAAGACACAAAGAAATGGAAAAATGTTCCATGCTCCTGGATTGGAAGAACAAATATTGTGAAAATGTCTATGCTACCTAAAGCAATCTACACATTTAATGCAATCCCTATCAAAATACATATCAAAATGCAGAAAAATGAAATTGGACCATTTCCTTATACCACACACGAAAATAGACTCAAAATGGATGAAGGAATCCATCAAAATCCTTGAGGAGAACACAGGCAGCAACCTCTTCAACCTCAGCCGCAGCAACGTCTTCCTAGGAACATCACCAAAGGCAAGGAAAACAAGGGCAAAAATGAACTATTGGGATTTCATCATCAAGATCAAAAGCTTTTGCACAGCAAAGGAAACAGTTAACAAAATCGAAAGACAACTGACAGAATGGGAGAAGATATTTGCAAAGGACATATCAGATCAAAGGGCTAGTGTCCAAAATCTATAAAGAACTTATCAAACTCAACACCCAAAGAACAAATAATCCAACCAAGAAATGGGCAGAAGACATGAACAGACATTTCTGCAAAGAAGACATCCAGATGGCCAACAGACACATGAAAAAGTGCTCCACATCACTCGGCATCAGGGAAATACAAATCAAAACCACAATGGGATATCACCTCACACCAGTCAGAATGGCTAAAATTAACAAGTCAGGAAATGACTGATGCTGGCAAGGATGTGGAGAAAGGGGAACGCTCCTACACTGTTGGTGGGAATGCAAGCTGGTGCAACCACTCTGGAAAACAGCATGGAGGTTCCTCAAAATGTTGAAAATAGAACTACCCTAGAGCCCAGCAATTGCACTACTGGGTATTTACCCTAAAGATACAAACGTAGTGATCGAAGGGGCACGTGCACCCAAATGTTTATAGCAGTGATGTCTACAATAGCCAAACTATGGAAAGAACCTAGATGTCCATCAACAGATGAATGGATAAAGAAGATGTGATATATATACACAATGGAATACTATGCAGCCATCAAAAGAAATGAAATCTTGCCATTTGCGACGACGTAGATGGAACTAGAGGGTATCATGCTTAGTGAAATAAGTCAATCGGAGAAAGACAACTTTCATATGATCTCCCTCATATAAGGACATGGAGATGCAACATGGGGGGTTAGGGGGATAGGAGAAGAATAAATGAAACAAGATGGGATTGGGAGGGAGACAAAACATAAGTGACTCTTTATCTCACAAAACAAACTGAGGGTTGTTAGGGGCAGGGGGGTTGGGATGTATATATGTATAAAATATGTATATTTTATATGTATAAAATATGTATATTTTAATGTATAAAATACATTATATTTTTATAAAAAAAAATTTAAAAATTTTTTAAAAAGATGTTTTCCTTAGATATACATACCATGTTTTTGTTTACTAGAGAACATTTGGAAAGAATGTGGGTGGGGAGGGCAATAAAGTGTAATGGCCAAGACTGTAGCCTCTATCATCTCACAGAGCTGGGTTCAAACCTTAGCGCTTTCACCTACTAGCTGTATGAACTTGGAAAAACCACTTACCTGCCTGGTCCCCAGTTTTCCCATCAATAATATGGGGAAAAGACTATTGTCTCACCAGATTTTTCTAAAGAATAAAACAAGTGACATTTGTGAGGTGTTTGACACAGTGCCTGCTGCAGTGCCTGTAAGCAGTCTAAATAAGGTGGATATTTTAAATAAAAAGAAAAGAAGAAGAAAATGAAAAATGATATAAGGACACCACCTAAACACAAACATTTTATGACAACTTTCCTTATGGTCAAAGACAATTCTTATTCTTCCCCAGGTTTACTGTTCCCAGACTCTCAGTCAGTATGACATAGAATGGTAGTAGTTGAGTTGAAGTAGTTACCAAGCCATTCTGGTCATCCTCCTGGATCCTTTCCAGTAGTGTATCAGTGGCTGTTCTCCTAAAATATGGTTCCCAGAACTGGGCAAACGTGGTCTGATTAGCACTCAGTGTCTGTGACTGTCACTTTGACCTGAACGCTAGACTTTGAGGAAAACAACCTAGGTTGCAGTGACTTATTTTCCTGGAATTTTTTCAAACCCTAATCCTTTCTTACATAATTTATTTATCTTCATTAGAGTCCAGTACATTTATTCTGCTGGGTGATGTTTCATCAGTTAAGCCTATAAATCTAGCCCCTTGAGGTCATTTTGAATCTCAATTTTATCATCCAATATTAAGCTGTGTATTCAATGGGCATATTCTGTTTATAACTATCTCTTGACACAGATGTTAATTAACCTCCAGAACCAGTGGCCTCTCTCGAGTTTGATAATTATCTATTAATCCATATATTTTGATTCCCCCCCAAAACTGGATTTACCTAAATTTACTATTTTCTAAGATATGTCTTTTGTTGGTCTGTAGTGATAACATAAAGATATTTTTGTCAGATATTTTGTTAAAATCAATTTTACCATTTCTGTGGACTGAATTATGAACTCCCTAAAATCACATGTTGAAGCCCTAATGCCCAATGCGATTGCATTTGGGAATAGACTTTTTAGGGGATAATTAAGATTAAATGAGTTTCTAAAGATGATTTCCTAACCCAATGGTAATGGTGGCCTTTATAAGAAAAGGAAGAGAGAGATGGCTCACTCTCCACATACATAATCCAAAGAGAGGCCAGGTGAGGATACGGTGAGGAGGCAGCCATCTACAAGGCATGAAGGGAGTTCTGACCAGGAACTGAATTGACTGATACCCTGATCTTGTACCTCTAGTTTCCAGAACTATGAGAAAATAAATTTCTGTTGCTTATGCCTCCCTGTCTCTGATATTTGTTATGAAAGCCCAAGCCAACTAAGACAGCTACCTTTGTAGCAGTCTCTACAGCTCACAGAATAATAACCCTATTCAGAAAGGGAACAAATTAGATTCAGCAAGATCTTCTTTTCATGAACTGACTCTGACTTTTGGGAACAAACCCCTCTTATCTAAGTGCTCATAAAACTTCAAATAATAATGCTTTCTAGAGTTTTTCATGGTATCAACATTAAACATTAAAAATACTGGTTTGCAGTTTCGAGAAGCCACCTCATTTCCTTTCAAAAATCCAACCTTTTGTCCATCTCTTATTTTCTGGTAATATTCCAGATCAAGATTATTCTTGGTAGTTCCATAATCTCCTCCACCATTTCTTTCAGTAGCTTGTGACTCAGCAGGTGTATGATTATGTAAGTAAAATCTTTCTAAGTTTTTGATGCTTCATATGTCATCTTTGCATCCCCTGGGCCCAGCACAGTGCCTGGTTTGTGGTAGGCACTCAACAGCTGTTTACTCAAATGAAACTGACTCACTGAAGAAGGAATGATGTTATCTAGTTTGCCAACAACTCAAAGAGTTGTTGAAGGATTCAAGAGATGATGAATGTAGGCATACGCAATAAACTATAGAACACCATACAAAGAGTCACAAATTGTAGGTACCTGAGAAAGCCTCGCAGAAATAGGTGACACATTAGGATTGTAAGAGTTAATATGGAGTGGGTCACGCCACACTAGAGATTTTGTGATCCTTATTACAGAACACATTAATTGGAGTCAACTAACTATTGTACCAGATGGACCTCAACATACCCACTGACTGGATCAAACAGAACAGAGATTGTTTCTTGCTCACAGAATCTTGTTCCACATTGGCTCCGGGTTGTGGGGAGGGGGAAGGGTGGGAAAGGAGACTCTGCTCCACACCATCATTAAGGGAAATAGACAACCAGGTTGTTATTGGAAGAATAGAGAGCTGGGAGTGTTGCTCATTCATGGTTGGTTTTTATGGGCCAGACATAGAGAAGGTGCCCATAACTTTCATTCATATCTCACTGACTAAAACTCAATGACATGGGGTACTGTGGTGGCTCAGTCAGTTAAGCATCTGCCTTTGGCCCAGGTTCATGATCCCAGGGTCCTGGGATAGAACCCCAAGTCAGGCTGTCTGCTTAGTGGGGAGCCTACTTCCCCCTTTCCTTCTGCCTTTGTTCCCCTTACTTGTACTCCCTTTCTCTGTCAGATGAATAAATAAAATTTTCAAAAAATTAAAAATTAAAAACAAACAAACAAAAAAAAACCTCAGTGACATAGACCCACATTACTGCATTGAAGCCTGAGAAATGAATCCAGCTGTGTGCCAGGAAGAAGCTGAAGTCATTCAGTGAATCGCCAGCCTTTCTGTGATTTTAAATCTGGGTAAGCACTAAAAACTTTTACAAACATTATCTGGCCAATGCTGCATGAGCCAAACAAACCGTATCTGGAGACTGAATGTAGCTCAGGGCCTCCAGGTTGCAGCTCTGCACTGTATATAAATGTTAAGCTCCATCATTATTAGTTAAGATGCCATTCTTTGGGATAATGAGATCTGAACTCATTTAAAGTGGTATACGATTGCTTTAGAATCTCGTGAGGTTTTTTGTTTTTTTGTTTTTAACTTTTCATTCTTTTCATATGGAAACTTTCTAGTTCTTTTTTTTTTTTTAAGATTTTCTTTATTTATTTTGCCAGAGAGAGAGGTCACAAGTAGGCAGAGAGGCAGACAAAGAAGAGGGAAGCAGGATCTCCACTGAGCAGAGAGCACAATGCGGGGCTTGGTCCCAGGACACTGAGATCATGACCTGACCTGAAGGCAGAGGCTTAACCCACTTAGCCACCCAGGCATCCCCAAACTTTCTAGTTCTTATACTGTCTTCTACATCATGGGCTATTCCTCTGTCATTTGAAGGGCAGCACATACTAAAATACTAAAATATGTGTATGCCTCCACCCCGTTTCCAGCAGAGAGAAGCCAGCCAGCTTCTCTCATTTGGAACCACCCCTCACCCCTGCCAAAGTCTTTTGTGCAACGATGACTGGGAAGAGGACTTCTCAGTTGTGGGAGACAGTGAGGCACAGTAAGGAGAGGTATAGTGGGACAGCTTGCTGGAAATTACCTCCCTGCTTGCTGGCAACCTCTCAGACCCCCCTCCGCATCTCACCTCTATCCTTTTTAGCTGTGGGCAGCATTTGCTGCTCTAAATCTATCATACTCTTGTAAGGGCCTATTTAGCCAGAGCGATTCCATCTGGTTAAACAGTGATTTTGTTGTTTATGCAGTAAAACTTAAACTGACTCTACCACCCCCCTCCACCAAGGGGACTTACTTAAAAGGAAGTCCGGGAAGCCAGTCCCAGGTAACAAAGCCCAAATAAAAGAGTGGGTCAGGCCAGGTGGAGACATCCAATCCATGGGGCACGCATACTATCTCCCTAGCTACCAAGGAGTGTGGGTCCCGCCTTTTGGGCATCTTTTGGGCACCAATTCTGACCAAGGTGATAGGCTAGTTCAAATATCTACTATAGGGTAAATTGTAATTCGATTGGCCACCCGTGTGTGACCTAACATGACTGTGCCGCTTTCTCTGTGTGTTGCAATCTCATTGGCCACCTGTGCATGGCCAGGCCCAAACACATGGCCCTTGCCCTTTAAAAGTTAGTCATAAAGCAGGGAGGGATCGACCTCTCTGTAAGAGGCGGCCCCGACTGGTCGGTTTGATTCTCGATGCTTGGCACGAAATAAAGCTTTGCTTGACCTTCGCTTTGTATCAGTCCCGCTACTATGATTATGGACCTAACAACAGGAAATGCCAACAGAAAATTTTAAAAAAAAGTTACAGCTGGAAGGAAAGGAAACTGTAAATGTAAATTTTCATTTCTAGCTACTTGAGACCATCTCTGTCTCCAACCACTTGTTAACAATAAACAGATAATTTTGTTTAAGGCTTGGATCTGCTTTAAAGCAGGAAGAGTTGCTAAGGAAAGTGAACTGCCTGTTCTAGATTCCAGTAGAATGGACCGCTGACTAATGGACACTACCAAAATGAATGAAGCTTTTTTCCCTCAAGAAGTCCATCAGTCTACAGGAAATAAAATCACATACATTTTTTTAAGGCTATGTTACTAGGGATATTTTGATAGGTTAAAAGGATAGATGAAAAAATAAATCTTGAGAAAGATGTGAAGTCTTGATGGAAGTTTAGTGTTGGCAAAGATGTGTGAATAGGAATGATGCCTGTTGGTAAGAGTAAGGGCAGGTGCAACCAGCCAGGAGGGCAATCTATCAGTATGCATAAAATCTATAAGCGTATTTCTTTTATCCAAGCAATATTACTTCAAATCATTTATCTTAAAGAAATAATAAGATAGGGGGTAAATGTGTATATGTAATTTCCATTTGATTATAGTGTGGTGTATAATAGGGAAAATTGGAAACACTTGAATATTCATTTATAAGGAACTGATTAAATAAATTATGACACACATATATAAAAATGTTATGTAATTATTTTAAAAGACGAGGCAAATCTATATGGGCTGAAATTTAAAGATATTTATTTACAGTAAATGATAAAAGAAGATTAAACATAGTATAAGCTTAATTAGAGCAAATAATACTTATAAAGGCCTTAGAATGTCCAAAAGGATATTTACTAAATGAGGTACCACAGTAGGAAGAGAGGGCTCTAGAGGTGCTTGGGTGACTCAGGTCATGATTCCAGTGTCCCAGGATTGATACCCACATCTGGCTCCCTGCTCAGCAAGGAGTCAGTTTCTCCCCCTGTTCCTCACCCAGCTTTCATGCTCTGTCTTTCTCAAATATATAAATGAAATCTCTAAAAAAGAGAGAGAGAGAGAGGTTCTAGGAATTGTCAGACTTATAATTTTATCACCATCATTATGCTTATCATCACCATCATTATCAACATCATCATTTGGGGGGCACATACTATGTATCAGACATTAAACTAAACAATTCAGAAATATTGCCTCATTAAATTGCTATGACAACTCTGTTAGACGTTATTATTCAGAATTTAAAGGAAAAATATTGTACAGAAAGGTAAACTGCCCGAGGCTAACAATTAATGAGATACAGAGCTGGACTCAAACATCCCTGCCTGACTTAAAAGCTCACAGTGTTTCCAAAACATCACAAATATATAAAGTCTATTACCCAGCTCCAATAATAATAATAATAAATATGTTTATAATCTAATGGAGGGGCAGAGGAGGAAGAAAAAACACATTCAGCTAAGAATGATAGTGGGATAACAATGATAGTAATTACTAAAGCTTATTTAAGTTCTACAGTTTATCAAACTCTATCCTAAGTGTTTTGTATTTAATAACATGTTGGAATTTTACAGCAGCTATATGATAGAACTACCATTATCCCCACTTCACAGAAAGAAAACTGAAGCCGAAAGAAGATCAGAAACTTTCTCAAGGTCACCGTTTCAGGATTATAGTGGTTTAGCTACTTCACTGACACTCTAAAAGTAGCATAAGAAAAGGACCAATGGAGGAACGCCTGGGTGACTCAGACAATTAAGCATCTGCCTTTGGTAGGTCATGATCTCAAGGTCTGGGATCAAGCCCCATGTTGAGGTCCTGCTTAGTGGGGAGTCTGTGTCTCCCTCTCCTTCTACCTTCTCTCTCTCAGATGAATAAATAAAAAATCTTAAAAAAAAAAAAAAAAGACCAATGGATTTTCTTGAGACATCAAGAGACAGAGTACTCCCAAATACTTGTAAGCTCTCTGGGGATGGGGATCTTGTCTGCCTGTCCCCCACTCCGTGTGTTTCCAGGGCCTAAAACAGAGCCTGACAACTGGCTCTGCCATCAATGGTTGTTGAACAAACACCCTGGAGAAAGCATTTCATGAAGACCTTGCAGAACAGTTAGATTTGGGCCAGGGTGAAGGTTAAGAGTGGTAGGGAAGAGCAATGAGGACATAGATTTCAGACAGAAAAAATTCTGAGTTCACTCACTGAGGCTGTGAACGGTGGGTCCCAGAAGGGAAACAAAGTAAGGGTACTTGGTTGAACGTTAATGCACACAAAAGAGGCTATGGAAGATAAGCTTGGGAAGTTATGTTAGCTTTAGGTGATAAAGCGCTTTGAATGGCAGGCAAAGGAGTTTAGATTTTGGTAAATAAAGAGGGCTTTTTTACTTTTTTTTTTCTTTTTAAACAAAAGCTTGACAGATACAGAGCCGGGAATTATTTAGCAACCAATAATATAAAATGAGGGGACTAAAACTAGGAACAAGAGATCAATTAAGAGTATTATCTAATGGTCCAGATGTGCGATTGTGAGAATCCAAGCTAACAAAGTCACACGAGGATGGGGAAGAGCAGGGTGCAGAAGATACTGAGAATGTAGAATTGGCAAAAGTATCTCTGGATCTGCTCTTGTGGTTTTTTTGAAAAAATGGCTGCAAATTTTTTAATATTCCTCCCTCTAGAGAGGAGTCTATATTCCCTTGTCTTGAACCTGAGCAGACTGAGTTGGAAGAGAAACTGTGTGATTCCAATGTTAGGTCATAAAAGGGCAGGTGTCTCCCATGGTCTGCCACCAAACTAGAGGTCTGACTACCTTGAGACCACCATCTGGGGAAGCCACGTGGGGGGCGCTCCTGTCAACAGTCTCAGAAGACCTGGGTCTTCCAGCTATCTTTACCCAAGTCCCAGAGTCTATGAGGAGAATAAGCCCCCCAGAAGAACCTGGGAGTTGAGTACCACCAGCTGACTGCATTCAAGAGGTAGAAGAATTGCTCCAGAAGAGGCCTCCTTGAATTCCTTACTCATGATATTGTGCATGATGTTAAAACTACTGTTCTTTTAAGCTCCCAAGCTTTGGGGGTAAATTTGTTACATACTGACTGATCACTGGAACATAGGGCAATAGTGTAATTTATCACCCAAACCAGGATATTTTGGGGAAGGCTGGTGGGTGTTAATAATAATGGCAAATCAACGGCTTAGCTAGGATATGGTTATCTTATCTATAAGCTTCTTGAGATCTTGTTCATAATTATATCACCAGCGTCTAGCATTGCACATAAGCAGACCTTCATTGATTAAATCAGTCAATTTTTCTCTTTCAGTAATCTATAACTTCACTAAGATTGCAAATCTCAAGTGTACACCTCAAGCAAATTTTAAATATAAATAGACCTATGCGACACTACTCAGATCAAGATAGAGAAAATTTTCACCTCTCTTGAGGTCTCCCTTATGGTCTGATGCAGCCCACTCAAAGTCAGCATGATTTTAATCTTTAACTCAATATGAAATTCATAAAATGAAATCATAGAGTACTCACTTAAATTGTGTCTGTGAAAGTCAGTCATGTTCTTATACGAAAACATAGATTGTTCTTTTTTATTGATGTGTACAATTCCCCTGTATGACTCTATCATAATTTACTTTCCATTCTACTGTGGATGAAGATGTAGGTTAATTTCTCTTTGGGCTATTATGAATAATCCTGCTATAAGCATTTTTGTATATCACTTTTGATCCATTAGCTGATGATTCTGTATGCGCCTCTTTTTTTATTTTACCCAAGTTTTGGAAATCACCAGCTCGCAGATTCATTCACTTTATCGATATCTGGGAAGAACCTTTAAAATTTTACCAATAGGCATTTAGCAAGCAATTATTAATTCACCTGCTACTCATTCACTGAAAGATGCTTCTTCTTCTTCTTCTTCTTCTTCTTTTAAACCTAGTATATGCAGAATGGGAGAGAGGAATTACAACAATGATATCTGGTTGGGCAGCTGCCTTCAGCTCAGGTCATGATCCCGAAGTCCTGGGTTCAAGTCTCGCATGGGGCTCCCAGCTCCATGGGAAGTCTTCTTCTCCCTCTGAACTCCCCTCTCACGCTCTCTCTCTCTCTCTCAAATAAATAAATAAAATCTTTAAAAAATTAAGAATTTTTTACACAACTAAATTTACACAACTAAAAAAAACCCCACCTTTGTCAATATTATATTGTCCCAAGTTAATTGTTTATAGAGCCTACTTTCACTCGCAGGAACGTCTTTGTTTGGATGATAAGTTTTATGGTCACTTGAATTTCTCTATTCCAGGCAACGCACCATAGTAAGATCTATACTGAGTGAGAAACATGCCTTTCTTTCGAAAAGAGTAGTGAAGGTGGTTTACATGTGTGTTCTCAGAAAAACTGATTTTAGGGAAAAAAGTATATGTGGAAATTGAACATTTAAATATTGATTTCTTTAAAATGTTTTTGTTTATGGACTGCTTGGAAAATCTTTTCCATCCCCAGAAGTTCTTGAATTCGAGTATGGAAATGACTGTCTTGGCTCATCTAAAGTAGTTCTGCCTCAGAGATCAGAAAACTGAATTTACTGATTAAAAAATCCTAAACCAACCAGTTGTTCAAGAATTTAAACTTATTGATTATGGGAAAAGAAGTCCTAACCCAAGAGCTTTTGTTGAATTGTGATACCTTTCACAAAGCCATTCATTCATTAACAAATACTCCCTGAGCACCAAGAATGGACCAGGCATGGAAACAGACCCTCAGAAGACAGCAGTGAACTAGGTCAACATGTTCCCACATGCCAGAAGTTTAGTCAATGGAAAATGCCAGAGACATAAATTAAGAGGATTAATGTAGCCAAAGAATCCTAGAGAAGGAACTTCAAGAAGAGGCTTTTCAATATATTTCCAGTTATTATCCCCACATTAAATATGTCCAATGAAATATAAAGGACATTTTCATTGCTTTGGCTTACAACCTAAAGAAAAGACATGTTTTATTCAAGTGCATATAAGTATATATTTAAATATAATTTGCTGATGAAAGCCACCAGCCCTGTAATAAATAGACAGAACATAACTGACCAATGTGGACCTGAAAACCCGCAATGTTTTCATTGAGTCCTGTTTGCATTCGTATTGGGGTCTTTCATTGTGTATTGCCTGTCAATGAAGTTGATAGACATGTTCAAATTTTTACAGATTTTACTATTAAAATTAGGAAGAAAGCAATATTTCACATATTAGCACTTAAAACCAAAGCCATGGTTTTTTATTTAAATTTACACATTACGATCCTTCATAGAGCTATAAACAGAACTCTGGTTCATTAAATTGGTAATGACTCTTCCCTGCTGAGAACATTTATTTCTATTTAGTTGCAAGCCACAGTTCATTCCTACTCATAAGCAAAGGGACATCCAATGAGTTGTTATCTGAGGTTTGTCAAAATGTTTGTCCTAAAATAACTATTCCCTTTAGCCTGTTGAGCACTACAATGCAACCAACATTGCACTTAGCATGTTTTCAAGAGCAAGTGATTCTAAAATCATCTAACACATGTCTGGTACATAAATGTTTATAAGACATAAGTGGAGAAAATAAAGATTCTTTAATATTGCACATTTATTCACCCAAAGACCATTAAGCTCTTATCAATCTAAGTGAGGTTGTATTATCATTTTAACTGTTCAGTTACTTAATAAGGACTCAAAAGAAGAGGGAAGAATAATAGTCCTTGTCCTAAAACCTCTCTTCTTTAATGCAACAAACCCTGATTAGAAAATTTGGAAGGAAACTGGAACTGTTCAGGGAGTTGAAAAAAAAAAATCACTGATTATAATTGTTCCAAAGAGCTGCACCTGAATTTCCTTCCTCTAGCCTCTGATGTGCTATAGACTAAAAAATGTTTTGTTCCCACTGAAAGGTTTTAGTCCAGTCATCTGATAATGACTGCATGTGGACCCTGCTGAAATGGATTCCTGACCACATCTGGGCTCTGTGGGTTCTGGGATCTATTAGTACTGTCTGCTACAGGCATGGCAGGGAGGACAAACAAGACATATGGCACGCATCTGCCATTTCTGTGTGCCACAATGATGTTTCTGGCAATGAGAAATGGTAAATGGGTAAATGAAGAAATGAGAAATGGGTAAACTTCAAAGTCCAGGAAATTAGAACCATTATATCCCTAGTAAATGAGATTAGATTATCAGATAGAGTATTTGATGCCCCACCACTCTCTCCTTTAGGTGAGTCATCCAATGAACTATTCATTCATTATAACTTGTCTGGATTTTTTTCCCCTTAAATAAGGCTGCAAAATATATTTTTAATAGAAAAAAATCTTAAAACTTGATGGAAGAGTCTTGTGATTTTCTGACTAACATCTGTAAGTGCTAAGTAACACAATTTCATGATTCAGAACATTTAATTAAACCACAAGTTCCAGGGCGCCTGGGTGGCTCAGTGGGTTAAGCCTCTGCCTTCAGCTCAGGTCGTGATCTGAGGGTCCTGGGTGTTAGGGTCCGTGATCAAAGAAACGAGACTGACACAAAGCGAAAATCAAGCAAAGCTTTATTTCGTGCCATGCATCAGAAATGAAACTGACCGGTAGGCACCCGAGCCCCATGCATTAGAAACCAAACTGACCGGTAGGCGCCTGAGCCCCATGCATTAGAAACCAAATTGACCGGTAGGTGCCTGAGCCTTGCTGGGGGCCACCGCCTCCCTGTCCTGGGGTCCCTCCAGGAAGCACCCTGCACCGCCCTCACTATACCACAGGCTGCTCCTGTCAAAGTCACTCCCAGCGAGGCCGCTGCAAATGCCACTCTTGTCAAAGCCGCTCGCGGCGCTGCTGGTGCTGCTGCTCCTGCTCCCGGGGGCACCACTGCAGATGCCGCTCCTGTCAAAGCCGCTCGTGGTGGCGCTGCTGCTGTTACAGCTCGAGGTGGCGAGGTCGCTCGCGGTGGCGCTGCTGCTGCTGCTGCTGCTGTTGCTCCCAGCGGCGCTGGTGGTACTGCTGCTCCTGCTCCCGCTCCCGGCGCACTGCTGACTCCTCCTGCTATATCCCCCTGCAGCTTCACAGACCAGCTTTTATAGAGGTGATTGAGCCTGGCCCACACACAGGTGGCCAATGGGATTGCAATACACAGAGAAAACTGCACAATCATGCTAGGTCTGCCACACACAGAAAAAAAAAAAAAAAAAAAAAAACTGCTAGGTAACACAGAGGTGGCCAATTGAATTTCAATTTGCCCTAGTAGATATATGTGCTCCCCACTGATTGGATGTCTTCACCTGGCCTGACCCGCCCTTGTATCTAGGCTTTGCAAGTAAGTTCCTCTGGGAGAGGTGGGGTCAATCTAAATAAACTACATAAACACAAAATGACTCCCTCTGGCCAACCAGGCCCTTACACTGGGATTGAGTGCCACATCCGGCTCTCTGCTCAGCCAGGAGCCTGCTTCCCCCTCTTCCTCTGCCTACTTGTGATCTCTCTCTCTCTCTGTCAAATAAATTAATAAAATCTTTAAAAAAATTTAAAAAAATTTTGAACCACCAGTTCCTACAATGTAAACCATCAATTAAAGAGTTAATTGGTGAACTGGCTGATTACATCCACATGGAATAGGCAGGGACATTGTGAGCTCTCATTTCAGAGCAAGCCACTTGGTGTCCCTCTTGTTTCTTTCACTTCCTCCCTTCCTTCCTTCCACCCTTAAGTTTAGAAAACTTGTCTCAATCCCCTATACTCTGTATTTCCTTATTGTAAAAATGGGTATTCTAATAATTCCTTCTTTGCAAGTTGTTTTGAGGAAATACTGAGATAATCGTAGTAAAGCACACATGGCATATTGAAAGTATTCAATAAATATTAACTATCATCATCAAAGTTTAGAAAAATCTGGGAGACTTTATTTTTATCTCATTCAATAACCAGATGGAAATATAATTAATATGGTGTTATAAATTATTTCACATTTCCAGTTGTCTTCTTCCTTCCACAATCACCAAAAACTAACTTCTGCCTGTTTTGAAGGTTTTAAATATATTTATACTTAAGAACGTTCTACATGTGAAAGATCCTCTAATATCCAGATACAGTAAAATCCAAAAAGAAGGTAGGAATTAAGTTGTATTATAATTTCCTTAATTCTCTTTTGCTTGTAACGACAACATCAAAATATACAAGCACAAAACATATTGATAGAGACTGTGATAATTGGAAAGATTCCTCAGATGTGCAGAATTTTTCAGGGAAATTTGAAGATTCCAAATGCTTTCACAGGGACAGGCAGAAGAATCAGAGACACAACTACAATTACTCAAAAGAGAATATCTACCTTTAAAAGGTAACTATTCAGTTACCTGGAAACTCCCATGTTGGCCTATTAACACAGTTTATCTCAATATCCACATAACTATAGAACTGGTCTGATGATGGATTAAACTATTGTCTTAGGATATTTATGCATGGTTTTTCTTCTTGTAAGTCCTTTCAGATTGCTGTCTACATTCACAGTAGGAGAGGATGTTCCTGGGGGAAGCATACAAACATACAAATCATACCTCCCTTATATAAAATAGGTGTACCTGCATTACAAACACTATAAATTTTACAGCAAAAGTTTCATTCGTTCTGTGGCATGATTTTTTTTTAAATGAAGGATAAATGTATTTTTTTATTTTTTAAGATTTTATTTTATTTTATTTTTATTGTTATGTTAAATTAGCCAGCATAAATTAGCCATCATTAGTTTTTGATGTAGTGTTCAATGATTCATTAGTTGCGAATAACACCCAGTGCTCATCACCACATGTGTCCTTCTTAATACCAATCGTTTTTAATGTGAGTTCGGTTCTTGTGTATGTGTGTGTGTTTCTTAATCCGAAAAGGTCTTAATCTACTTATTCATAACTCTAACTTGTTTTATTTCTCAAATGTAATGGCATTCATCGTTTCGCTAAGTAACTTCAAAATTAGTTCATTCTTGCTAGGACTTTAGAGAATCTGGTTCACATTTGTTTTGATAGTTTCTTGAGCCATGTCACCATTTCTGTTTTGCAGTATCAGATACTAAGATGGAACCTGGCCACAAAGATTTTATTTGGAGTCCACAACTGTATAGGGAAGGACATGGAAGTAGGTTTGGGCAGAGAACGTAGAACCTCAATGAAGCCCTGAGAAAGCCTCAGCCACCCCGATGGGAAAGTCCAGTATGAGGGCTAATCATGAGATGGTCCCATGTCAGGCTCAAAGGACCAGGCTCTCATGCCTCTCATCAAGCTCAGTCACTGATGCAGGCTGACCTAGGATGTCACCTCCTCTAGCAGCTGACAGTTGGATCTTTTGCTGACCACACTTGTTACAACTGGGCCAAGTCCTTCCTTGAAAGGAGAGCTGGGCGTGTGGATCTGTGTTCCTCACGTGCTGGTGGTCAACATACATTAACACCAAACAGTCTCCAGAATGAGGTGAGTAAAAGTAATCCTCTGAAGGCAGGAAAATTATGGTCAAAACTCGCATCTATCTTTTACCTTGATTTTTTTTTTAGTTATGATAAAAGGCAGAGATAAAAGGCATATTTATCATCTTAACCATTTTTAATGGTACAGTTCAATAGTGTTACATACATTCACATTGTTGTACAACCACTCTCCAGCACTTTTTGATCTTAGAAAACTGAAACTCTATATCCAGCCAACAACCCACGATTCTCTTCTTCCCCTATCTCCTGATAACCACCCTTTTACTTTCTGTTTCTATGAATTTGACTATTCTGGGTACCCCACCTAGCTGGGAATCGTATGGTATTTTTTTTGCTTGTGACTCACTCAGTTCACTTAACATACTGTCTTTCAGGTTCATCCAGGTTGTGGCCTATATTAGAATTTCCTTCCTTTTTAAAAAGATTTTATTGATTGATTGATTTGAGAGAGAGAGAGAGAAGGAGAGAGAGGAAAGGAATGGAGGAGACAGAAGCAAACTCCCCATTGAGCACGGAGCCCGACATGGGGCTTGATCCTGGGACTCTGGAATCATGACCAGAGCCGAAGGCAGACACTTAACTGACTAAACCATCCAGACATCCCAGGATTTTCTTCCTTTTAAAGGCTAAAAATATTCCATCCTATGTATCTACCACATTCTGTTTATTCATTAATCCACAAATGGACCGTTGGGCTTCTTTTAGTTCCTGACTGTCATGAAAAATTCTGCTATGAATATGGGCATACAAATCTCTGAGTCCCTTCTTTCAGTTTTTTAAAATATATGCCAGGAAGTAAGACTTCTGGATTATATGGTAATGCTATTTTATAAATTTGAGGATCCTCTACACTGTTCTCCACAGCAACTGCATGATTTTACCCACCAACAGTGCACAAAGGTTCCAATTTATCCACATCCTTGCTAATCACTTTGTTTTCTGTTTTTTTGATAGGAGCCATCCTAATGGGTGGTATCTCATTACGGTCACTTCATCTTTTTAACTTTTGTCTGTGATTTTTTTCTAAGATTTATTTATTTATTTTAGAGAGAGAGAGAAAGAGAACATGAGCTGGGGAGGGGCAGACTGGGGGAGAGAGAGAGAATCTCCAGCAGACTCCCCGCTGAGCCAAGAGACTGACTTGGGACTTGACCTCACCACCCTGAGATCATGACCTGAGCTGAAATCAAGAGTTAGATATTCAACTGACTGAACCTCCCAGGTGCCCCCTTATCTGTGACTTATAACACAAAAACTCAAATATTACAGTGCACATATATAAATTCACTCACTCAACAAGGCAGTCAGAGCGTAAAAGGGGCCAAAGTATATACATTCTGGGGAGGGCATTCCAGTATCTCTCAGCCAACTTGAAAGGTATTGGATCATAGATAAATATTAAGTTGGTGATTAAATATTTTATCAATAAAGTTTTAAGATCAAATTCTCCCAAACAACTGTTTTAAGAGTATTCTTTTGGGGTTCTAGAAAGCAGAGTCTAGAATCCTTAGACAGTATCTGCCTCCGACTTTTCAGTCAAAAGCACACATAAAATCACCATTATGTGGCTCATATAAAACACACACACACACACACACACACACACACACACATTAAGATCTAATTTAAAATGTGCAAAACTCATTTTTTGGCAAATGAGTGAACATCGCATACGTAGTACTAAAACTAAACGAAACCTAAGACGTTTCAATTACTTACTACAAGAGAGGCGCCTCTCCTTAACTTTCTAGTTGTTCTCAAAGGCAAAAACCCAAATTAGTGTGGAGAAAATGTCAGTAAGTGTCCAAGGCAAAATTGAAATGACCTGCACAAGATTGCCCAGTTTTTTGGAGACTGGCGACTTAAATAAGCACATGCCAAAAACAGTCCTGCGAGATGATAACAAAAATAAATAGAATCAGACAGTCCTATTAGACACGGCTCTCTTCCATGTAAGTTCACCTACTGAGTGAGTGTCAAAAGATACAAGTGCACAAATGAACTGCCCAAAGGCTCTCTGATGGCTTTTGTACTAAAAGCCAAGTCATCTTTTTCCATCCAATTCCTTTCAAACAATAGAGTGCCTTTCCAAGATTGAAAGCAGATAGGCGATTTCTAAGAGACACTTAGAAAACATAAATGTTAGATATAATTATGAGCTACTTAAAAAACACGAAGGACTCATTTGGATTAATCAATTTATGCATTAAGTTCTACAGAAAGGTTACATTTATCCCCCCGAAAATCAAGAAGGTGACTTGAGACCAACACAAAGGGCACCAGTGATGTGTTCCAAGGAGAAGTCTTCAGTTTCATGGTGGCCAACAAGCTCCCAGTATGTGACTTGCCACTTAAAAGAGTACCAACAGTGAAATAAAATACAAATTTCATTCCTAAGACTTTCCTAGCATTTATTTCCCATATGTTTTTAGAAACCCAGCTAGCTCAAATGATCTCTAGCTTCTGAACATCATATGAATAAAATGCCATCGGTGAGGTCTGAACCATTTATGAAGATCCAGGTGCCTGAAAAGTGCCTAGAGTTATTGAAACCATTGTAATATTAAAGTAATCTTGATGTCTCCTAGGGTGCAGAGCTGGATATGTGTTTCTCCACACCACCAGATGCAAAACCAAATGTTCTATGTTCATAAAAAATGCATCTAGAGCTGCCCCATATTCATAAACAATATCTGCATGCATGAATTTTCCATTTCTTATAATATTAGAGCTATGATAAAGTAACAAAAACACGTTCCTAGATCATGGTTAAAAGAAAATAAACCTTTACAATTATTATCTGAGATAGGGGAGGTTTTATGGTGTTTTTCATGATTCAATTGACACAGAATGGGAAAAGCAAAGGTAAGCCCCAATTTAAGTTCAGTTCAGTCCTCCAAGGGCAATCATATAATGCAGAAGAAGATAGGCTATTTAGCACTGATGATTTTATGATAACCAAATTGTTTCAATCTGTTATATAATCATGAATAAAGTAATTTAAAAAGAGAAAAGTAAAGTCAAAATAAAAAATTTTGAAACTCGCCTAAGAGCATCATATATGAATACCAAACAGAATTCTCCAGACTTGTCATATAAAATTCAGCTATCTCCTGTGCTTTGGGCCCCAGTCAAGGGAGTTAGCTCCTACCAGAATCACAATAGACACGAGCCTTGATCCTGAACCACAAAGTTCTGAAGCCTGGATCTTAACAGCAAGGGAGACACAGGGTATAGTTACTCAAGGTTTAGAGGTTGGATCTCATTTACTAAAGGAATCAAGACATACCCATTTTTTAATGGTCACAACATAATATTGTTAATGAGGACTACCTTTATTATGAATTATTTTTACTATGTGCTAAGCAATAAGGCAGTGTGCTAAGTATCTTTATATATGGATTTTTAAATTTAATTCTAAAAAAATATGAGGTAGGTATCGCTATTGTTTCCATTTTGCTAATAAAGAAACTGATATTTGGGGCAAGTAGTTAGGGGGTAATATTTACCACCTGCCTGATCTTTTAAAATTTCTATCTTGTAACAGAAAAGAGACACCAGGATCTAAACTCTGGCAAACTGCCTTCAGAGACCCAAGGGAAAGGAAGTGCATGTACATTAAAACATAAATAAATAAATAAATTTCCCCCTGAAATGTCTTTTTAAATTTTTATTTGTTTGTATTTTTATTCCAATACAGTTAACATACAGTATTATATTAGTTTCAGGTGTACAATGTAGTAATTCAACACTTCCACACATTTCCCAGTGCTCATCATGACAAGTGCCCTCCTTCATCCCCATCACCTATTTCACCCATCCCCCAATCCACCTCCCCTCTCATAACCATTTGTTTGTTCTCCAGAGTTAAGAATCTGTTTCTTGGTCTGTCTCTCTCTCTCTCTCTTTTTTCCCTTCCCTCATTTGTTTTATTTCTTAAATTCCACATATAAATGAAATCATATGTTATTTGTCTTTCTCTGACTGACTTATTTCACTCAGCATAATACTCTCTAGACCATCCATGTCATTTCAAAGTTCAAGATTTCATTCTTTTTTATGGCTGAGTAGTATTCAACTTTATATATATATTTATATATATATATTATATATACATATTTTTAAATTTTTATATTTATTTTATATATTATATATGATTTATCATATATCATATATTTTTATATTTTATGTATATATATGCAAATACATAAAATATATAAATATATGATATATGATATCATATGATATTATATATCATATGATATGATATATATGGTATATGATATATATAAATAAATATATATGATTCCCTGTGATATATATATTATCATATATTATATATAGGTGTGTGTATATATATATACATCTATATACACACCTCACAATTCTTTATTCATTTCTCTACTGATGGACACTTGGGGGCTTCTTCCATAATGCTGCTATAAACATAGGGGTGAATATTTCCCCTTGAATTAGTGTTTTTGTATTTTTGTAGAGCAATTGCTGGATCATAGGGTGGTCCTATTTTTAAGTTTTTGAGGAAGCTCCATACTGTTTTCCACCATGGCTGCACCAGTTTGCCTTCCCATCAACAGTGCACGAGGCTTCCCTTTTCTCCACATCTTCCCCAACACTTGTTTCTTTTTTTTTTTTTTTTTTAATTTTAACCATTCTGGCTGGTGTGAGGTAATATCTCATTGTAATTTTGATTTGCATTTCCCTGATGATGAGTGATGTTGAGCATATGTTCATGTGTCTGTTGGTCATCCAGATGTCTTCTTTGGAAAGGTGTCTGTTCATTTCATCTGCCCATTTTTTAAATTGGATTATTTGTTTTGGGGGCTGAAATGTCTTGTTATAAGTAGAAGCTCCTTTTAGAAAGAACCACCATCTCAAGTTCATCTGGGGGATCCTTCCATTTTGAAGTCCTAGTGACTAATCCCAATTTATGTTTTTCTTTTGTCATCATTCTCTAATTTCTCATTGTCCAAGATGTCCCAAATTCTTCCTCCAAGATTTCAAAATACATTTGGCCCATATGAAACACACCAAAATTTCCAGGAGCTCTGAATTCACAGATCTCTGACAATGGGAACCTGCTGCAGCTTGTGGTGGGTCGTGGACACCGGGCACAGCCAACTAGTTCTCACTACATATAGGAACTAACTATCTTATTAGAGGTGTTCTTTCAGTTTATCCTGTTTGTTTCTGCAGACCCCCTCTTGATATGAGCTTTACTTAGATCCAATGAGAAGGTCCAACACATAAGGAGGCAGAGCTCTTGCTGAAGGAAAAGACCTGGGTTTCCTATCTGAAACTTCAATAAGCAGTTAAACATTTTAGTACGATACCAAGAATACAAGGGGTTATTGAAAATTATAGCCAGTCTGCTGGATATTTCATCCACACATCACCACACCCCTCCCTTGCTGCCCTGGAACACTTATATTTGCACTGCAGAAGGAGGACCTGGAGGGAGGTTGAACCCAAGGGGATCTCGGTGCTGACCTGGAGGGCAGCCATCTTGTCATCGTGAGTCACAGCAGACTGCATTTGGGGACTATGCCAAAAGTGGTTCTTAAGAGCATGGGGGCAATGAAGCAGAAAGCCTGGATTCAAGTCTCTGTTTTCTCCTTACCATATGTGTGATTTGGAGAAAATAACCTTTCCAAACCTCACTTTTCTCATCTATACAATAGGAATATAAATATCTTTCTCATGGAATTTTTGTGACTATTAAAGTAGAGAGTGCATGAAAAATTAATAGAAATCCTAGCATGTGGGATCCACTTTATAAATGCTCCTTTTTTCTTTCTTTCTTTCTTTCTTTCTTTCTTTCTTTCTTTCTTTCTTTCTTTCTTTTTGTTGATACTCTAACACTAGTTTTGGCTTATTTTCCCCTCAGTGAATAAAATTGATTTATTAAATTGCTCTGACATCATCACAACACAGATTTTATCTTCCTTTCACACAACTAAGTATCTCTTATTTATGTTTAAAATAAAGGAGAGATCAAGTTTGGAATGTTTTAAGTAAGTACACTCCCAGTGATAGTAGTTACTTTGGTTATGAATGTTGAATAATTTTGTACAGATCAAGAGAGATTTAAAAAAAATTAAGCTTATTATGGGCAGCAATTACATTTTTGAAAACCCAAATATTTAAAAATTTTAGTAGTCCTACCAGTTTTTGAAATTTCTGCAGAAAAGATTTTCTTTTCTAAAATTGATAAGATCCTTAAAATTGATAAGGTTACTTTTAGCTTTTCAGAAATAGTACCGCATGAATAAAAGATGTCAGTCTGAAACATTTTTGTCCTCAAGGGCAAAAAAGAGAAACTACATTCTAGCTTTCCCTGCACCCTCCTTCAGGACCCAATGCCTGGTACTGAGCTCTGGTCTAGAGGGGGTGCTAAGCTGTGTTCCCACACATATGACTCCCTGCCATTCCACCAAGCACACTCTCTGCACTTCTGTCTCCCCAGATCCTATCCACTTTCCAAGACACCGTCCAATAAACCTTTCCCGACTACTGAATCACCCCTTTCGACTTCTACATCAGTATAGCCTGCGGCATACATTCAAACCTCTTATCATCCACTATAGGTCTCAGTAATTTAGCGTCATCATTGTCAAGCAGATTATAAATTTCCCTGTGGTAGAGACTATACCTTTCTTCTACCCACCACTGATAGAACATAGCAAATTGTGAAGTGCTTGGTCTATGAAATGGTACTGCTCCTACTTAGCAACTGTGACCTTGAACAAATTGCTTAGCCCTCTGTGACTCAAGAATAATCAAAGTAACTGCCTTGTTGGGTTGTGATTTAACAACATAAAATCTTAGGAAAGGGTCCAGAATATCATAAGTCCTATGTAATTATTAGCATTTATTATAGTGCTGGGCCAGATATTTAAGTCTGTTAAGACCCTATCTCAGGAAACACAAAAAATTGTAGATGAGGCAAAGAGTAGGATTGCCCAGAAAACACTTTGAGAAAAGACAGCAGAAAAGATGGTCTCTGCCCTCTAAGAGCTTACAGTCAACCTGTCATTCATGGAGTAAAGAAAGAACACCTCACAGGCAAGGACTATGTGGGTCTCATATTTATTTTCTGGGGCGTGGTATAGTCCATGGCACCTGGTGGGTATTCACCAAATGTCTGTTGAATTAAAGAAATAATTAGACTGTAAAAGGAAGTCTATTGGGGAAATACTCATGAAGATACATTGCTGCTACATGACAGTACAAAGGCAATTGGAAAATGAAAAACATCATTGGACTGAAAAAAATGGTGGTATTTAAAGATGGACCATCAAATTCATTATCTCACCAGCTTTTGCTTGGCTCCATTTATGTCCTTGGACTTGTTCTGCTTGGGCTCACTGGAATGAACTTAGGCAAAGCTAGAGCATCAGGCTGGTCCCCATAATGGCAGCAGCAAAGATGACAGAGGTGGTACCATGAAATCACGGTATTATCCCTCTCTCATTACCCTCCCCCAACTTCCCCAGTCTATCAGTATTCCCCATCCATAACAGCTTCTATCAGGAACACAGCTTAAAGATGTCCTCCTGGTTAAACCAATGAGATCTTGGATCAAGCCAATGATGTTTCTGAACTGAGTCTTAGCTGTCACTTGCTTAGCCCTTACTTGTTCTGAAAAGGTGGCTTTACCAATTGATTTCCAAAGTCAATTTCCCATACACACCTCTCTACCCCATCTCAGATAATAATATAGTGACCCATCTTTCTCTAAGCTCCTTCTCTGCCCTGACAACTTCTTCCTTGTTCCCGAATCCCACACATTCTGGAACCCTGCTGCCAAACTGACAGACCACTCTAGATGTATCTCTTCCCTGAACACCTGACTGGGTTGGTTGCTCATCATTGTCTATACTCCACCCACCTGAGAGGGCACAGCTATTTCCTTTGTTGTTGCCTATTGACAGAAACTGACTTCATGCTGAATTCTTTAGATACCACACCATGCCTGCCTGAATCTCCGTTTTTACCCTGGCCAATCCCAAGCTCTAATGGCAGCCCGGGGTCTGAATTACATGACAGAGGCCATAGTCCCTCCCCTATATTGCTCCCTCAACACAGAATCCCAAAATATAACACCTAGAGCAATGTCCTGCCTTGATGGCTCCTTTGCTAAAGGAGAACTTCCAAAAGACCAGAGCCAAAGCGTTAGTCATAGACTGCTCACCATGAATGTCATTTCCCAAATACTTAATGTCCATGAGAATTCAGCCTTCCTCTCTTTCTTTCTTTCTTTCTTTCTGGCCACGTCATTTACTAAGAAGGAAATGTTACCAACACTGGCATAGAAAATCTTTTGTTTTTTCAAGTTTATGGATATACAAAATGTATTTATATATTAATCATTTATGGATGATGATTTTTGTTGCCCAAAACTGTGTTATCCTAAACTAATCTACAATAAGGAGCCTTTTAAATACAAATTTACACAAGTGTCCATTTATTTCCTTAGGATATGTTTATGAAAGTGGAATGGCAGAGTCAAAGGATAAGTCAAACCCTTTTCCTTTTTAGGGTTTTTTGGTATATTTGATATATATGGGCCTTCAGAAAGGTTGTAGCAGTTCAGAATTCCAACAGAGTGTGTATAAGTCACAGAATTCTAAGGCTAGTATTAGAATCTTGGGAATCACCTGCTTAACCTTTTACTTCAAAGGTGAGGATACAAAGACTAAGCCATTTACCCAAAGGCAGAAATTACCCAAAGTGTAATTTTTTAACCCCTATTTTTTATGACACTTTTTCTTGTCTTCTAGCATACCACTAGCATCACAAGTTAAGCAACCTAAATTATGCTTTTAAGGATGTAATGTGGGCAACCAATCTGTATTCTTACTGTCACTCCCATTTCTAAATTTTAATATTTGACATCACAATACAGACTTGTGAAATACTTTCAATATTCAGGGACTATCTCAACCTACCAAGAAGGAAATTCTACTTGGAAAAATGCCTGTAGCTTAATCCCCACTCCCGCCTTCTGGTCTCTCTTTCAAAACCATCTGTTTATTGACGGACAGGGCTGGGCTCAGAAACCAGATGTGTTTTCCAAAGAAGTTGCTGTATCTAGAGGACAGAATGTCTGACACGTGACAAAAGGCAGGAATTTTTTTGTTTACATTAGTTGTTAAATACGAAACAAACCAATAATCTTTTCTTAAAAATACTTTGGCAGGTTAGCTTTTGTCAATTTACAAATCTTTGCTAACATAATTACAATATTGCTTTCCTTAAAAATCTTACCCTGAAGTTAGCTAGCTTGTAGCTCTCACAGCAGACCCCAGAATCCTGTGTGCCTTGTGAAAATTTTTGCAAATACAGCACTAATAGTGAACAAATGTGTCTTCTCATTTTTGCTCTCAAATACTAGGGCTCAAGGACAGAAAGAATAACTGGATGCAGCTAGTTTCTGATGGTCACATTAACATTTTGAAGTGTAAGGCATCAGAGGAAAGGTCAGTAGGTTGATCATTACATATATTCATTCAGGGAACATTTATTGAGTCCTAACTATAAATCAAGTACTGTGCCAGATAATTGGGCTACAATACAAAGGTCAATAAAACAGACATGAACATAACCTACAGGGATGGAGTTTTCTTCTTGGGGGGGGGGGGTTCAGTTGCTTTGCTTACGTCTGATTTATGAAGGACTTTGTCAATTTAGCTTTGGTTTCCTTGTAATGCCAAATATAACATTATAAACCTTTCATAAACTCTTACTGAGGTCTGTAGTGGACATGTCCCTCTCTTGCAGCCTAAGAGCTTGAAAGCATCATGTACGCTTGACTTTATCAGATAGAAAGTACAAAGGGCTTTTGAAAATTCTCCTCCAGGATGAGTCTATTTCAATTCTAGGACAGGATCCCAGTCACTAACATCTGCTTGGATTTGCATAGAATGCAGAATCCACTTTAAGCAAAAAAAGGATTCTTGGTATAAAGATTTGGCTTACTATGTACACTGCCAGGAATTTGTAATTCCAAAATATATTCTGTAGATGTTAGCTGATTCGTGCTTTTCTAAGTCCTAAAATTTCTCATAAGAGTTCTCTTTGTGAACCACTGTAATAAGCTGTTGTGTTCTACATTGTGTCCCTTTAAAGGTTGTTTGTTGTCAAGCTAATCAGCAAAAGTCCTACAGGCTCAAGCTAAAGTATAATTAGCCAAATCATTCCTTGACTTAAATCCAGACAATTTGCTCTCGGTACATTCTTTAAAAAAACAAAACTAAAACAAAAACATTAATGACCCAATTTTCCCTCCCCGCCATACACCGAGTCCATAGAAGACCAGCTCGTGGACAAATAGCTCCAAGACCCTTGATCCTCTTACCTCCTTGTCAACCAGTCGCGATGCCTGGAAATCCACGATTAAAGAATCAGTCTTCGGTTTTATTTCTTTTAACGTCTTCGAGTGAGTTTCATATGATTGTAGGAAAAATGGGTCCCCATTCATTCATTTGTCCATTTACACTCATTGGTTTACCTATTTTTTGCAACATATACTGGGGGGCAGGAGAGGATTTTTATATACCCGGCAATGTCCTTTCTTCATAGTGTCTTGAGTGATTTCAGAATTGAAATGCCCACAGAGCTCATCTTGCTACATCTCACTCAGTATCAAACTGTACTAATAATTTCAAGGATGCAGGTTATCATGAGGCACAGGCAAAGCAGGAAGAGGCCTGCCAACCTCATGGGGCTCTATGGGGTTTTCCCTGCCTTAGTGGGCATGTTCTGACTCCTGTATTGTGAAAGATCCCTAAACTCTGCATGTGTTCACATCACTAACATGTACGTAAAGGCATGAAGTTTTTCCTCTAATGCTCGGGGTTACGTAGTTTCCGTGAGGGAGTCTAGGGCCCATGCCCCACATAGCCATGGATTCCAGGTTTATTTACCATCAGCCATCTTACACAGATAATACATCCTCAAAACCATTTCGCTTGTTTTCCAGGTCTGCCATTGGCGTGTTTACACAAAGATGACAAAGAGGTCCCATTGGAAGAGAATGGATAGCAAACTTACTGTTTAATCAAATGACTTTCCGTTACTCAACGTGAGACAAACTCTAAAAGAGAGGTAGGAGCTACAGGGTGAACTTGATTATTTTTGTCCAGCTCACCCTTGACAAATCAGACTGAATCCTAGTGTGTTTGCATGCAAGTCGAGACAGAAGAGACAGTATACTGGTACCTTCCATGGGTGTTTTGCTAAAAGTTTTCCATAGCCAAACTTCCAAAATGTCAGGCATTCCCTTCCAGAGTTTGGAATCAACGATGCTACCATGACTGCTGCTGCTGAGCACTTAGTGTGTGGCAGGCACTGAGTATTTATGTGTAAAATCTCGTGTCATTCTCACAGCCCTGTGAGACGAGGACTATTGTTCTTCTACCGCTTCTGAGGAACTGAGGCTTAGAGAAGATACATACACCAGTTACATGTCCATGCTGCCAGACTGGACGGGAGTCTGGAATCTCAGGCAGCACTCTCACCCCGTCAGGGTGGAAGACTGTAGAACGAGATGGCTCAGGGGATCCAGGAGCTCTCTGTTCTCCAGACGACCCAAAAGCTGCCAAGAGAAACCTCCGCAAAGAGTGTATTCCCTTTCTGGGCCATTCTCTGGGTGATACAGCGCCTGCACAAACATTTCTAGGGAGAGCTCACATTAATGAGTTCTAGAAAGTATAGTGTGTGGCTAGGTCCAGATCAAAAATGGCAGGTGAGGTGCGTCTGGGTGGCTCAGTGGGTTGGGCCGCTGCCTTCGGCTCGGGTCGTGATCTTGGGGTCCTGGGATCGAGTCCCGCATTGGGCTATCTGCTCAGCAGGGAGCCTGCTTCCCTCTCTCTCTGCCTGCCTCTCTATCTACTTGTGATCTCTCTCTGTCAAATAAATAAATTTTTTAAAAAAAAATCTTAAAAAAATGGCAGGTGAGGGTCTTAGAGTAACATATTTTGGTCAGCGACAATCAGGAACCTTTATTCACCTCCAAAAGGTCTCCAGAAATTGCTTATAACTTCCTCTATTCAAGTATCTTCTAAACTGTAAATTCATCCAAACACAGCAGTGTTTGAGGGAACAGGTACCCTGAGGTGGTACCTAGCAGTGTTCAGTCATCTTCTGACAGAAATTTGGGGTGACTTTTTTCCTCCTCTAGAAGACACAAAATGTGGTGATGACCTCATTGTACAAATGAGCAAAAATAGAAGCCCCTCTGTATCCATGCCCAGGGGTAGTGGTGTTTTAGATCATTTCCTTGAATTCCAGACCCTAGATATTCAATAAACTCATATTATACTGCAAAAGGCCCTCCTGGCATTGTTCTTAAGTTTTAAAGAACAGCATAACTTGGGATTTTTTGAGGTAAATGATAATACTTTTTCAAGACGCATAAGAAAAAAAGATTTTAATCATATAAATTTTGTAATTGAATTTGGATACTTTTTTTCTCCTGCTGGAATAGAGACAATTTTTAGAAAGAAATTGGATGTATGCAACCAAGACAAAGAACATTTTGAGGCACCACACATCTGTGGCTACTGAGTGCCTGTTTTGAATTACATTTAAATTGCCTGAAGAGCATTTGGCAAATGGAAAATTTTAAGTTGGTTTAAGCTTTTCCATGGACAATTTAGGTTTTGTACTGTTATTGTTATATCTGTGCTTTTGCATTCAAATCTTTTCAACCAGCATGGAAAAGAGAAAAACATTGTGTTAAAGGCTTTTTAATGACATAGTAACTCCTCTTGACAAACAGTGGATCTGTTCCATTATCTTATCTGCCAAAAAAGAAATATCTTCCAGGAGAATAATATGTGCTTAATCATGAAAGGCTTCAGCTTTGAAAGCTTCAAATGATAGAATCAGCAACAGAAATAAGTACTCTACATCCCCAAATTAGATGTGTTCTTTTGATTATCTTGCAGTAACATCTGTGGTAACAATACTTTCTGGAAACCACTGCTGATATACTCAAATAGCTTGACTAAGTTGGCCTGGCTTGTCCTGTAAAAAAAATCAGTGACTTAACCAAGCATGGGATAGCCCCACCCCTCACCATTTACCCTTTGACTTGGCTGCCCTAAGAGACGCTTCCAGAGGCTGCTATGTGAGCTCTGACTTCAGAACACAGCAGTGCTCTGACTCCTGCATGCATCCCAGAGGGAAAATCCTCCTGTGGGCACGGAGGCCCATCAACTCGTCGTCCTTACTTTTGTTGCCTTGAGGATTACATAATTACAATTAAAAGACAATTTATACATTTTGGAAAATGCACCCCCTCAAAATAGATGTATTGTCCTGCTTCGAGACGATTCTCATTAGAACTATTCCTACTCCCAAGGCCAGGCTACCTTGCAGGTGTGAGCTTTAAAGCCCATCTTATGCCTGTGTTGGCCCAGATCAGAGGTTACTCGAACACATGGTTCTCTGGCAATCTCTGATTATGAACAGGAAATTCTATGATTTGACCTCATTAAGAAACAGCTTGCATTCTTTACCTGCATTTGTGGGGTTTTGTATTATGGGTTTGTGCCTTCTTTTTTTTATTTTAAGATTTTATTTATTTATTATAGAGAGAGCGAGAGAGAGAGCATGAGCAGGAGGGTCAGAAGGTGAGAGAGAGAGAATCTCAAGCCGACTCCACACTAAGAACAGAGCCCAACATGGGGCTGGATCTCATGACCTTGAGATCATAACCCAAGCCAAAACCAAAACAGATGCTTAACCAACTGTGCCACCCAGGCATCCCTGGGTTTGTGCATTTATTAAAACGATGGTGATGGAAAATAGAAAATCCGTCTAGATGAGCATCAGCGTTGGTGCCTTCACAGAAAATGGTTTGCTAATTTTAGGAGGAGGCAAGTGGAGAATCTGATGACAGGAATATTAAAATATCAAAGGTTTGGATTCAAATGTGCTCTTGGTTGTCAAAATGCTCACAGATGCTAAATTCCTGGGAGATGTTGAGCTTGTGGGATACTCAAGAAGAGAATGCTAAGGATTTTCCATTTCACTGCTTTAAAACTTTTCATTCTTACCTCTGAAACTAATAATACATGATATGTTAAGTAATTGAATTTAAAAATTTTTAAATGAGAAAAGAAGTTAAAAAATAAAACTTTTCCATCTCCACCCTTTCACCTCTTCGTAAGGGAGAGAACGTATACTATACAGCAGAGCCAGAAAGAAGCACTTACCCTCCCGGAACTACTAAGTAGTTTATTATTCATGGTTCCCATCATCCCCAAGAGACAGAAAAAGCTGTCCTATATCTTAGATGAAATAGTATCAGGGCTGGAATCGAATCAGGAAATGTGGTCCTCACAATGTTATACTTCATATGAAAAGTATAGAAATAGAAATAGAAAAATAAAACCCTGAACAAATGTTACAATCTAAAAATAAAATTTCATATACCCTCCCTCCTCCTCCTCCTCCAAAAAATAGATAGCACAATTAAAATATAACCAAACAATATGATACATGAGAAGGATTACAGTGGTCTTTGTGCATGCCTCATTGGTAAGATCAGCTATAGGTAAT
Source organism: Meles meles (assembly GCF_922984935.1). Taxonomy (NCBI): domain Eukaryota; kingdom Metazoa; phylum Chordata; class Mammalia; order Carnivora; family Mustelidae; genus Meles; species Meles meles. Next base: position 94,084,587 of record NC_060066.1, read on the forward strand.
TTTGCAGAAAAGAAGAACGTTAATACGAAATCATTCTGAGAAGAGTAGGTTTTTCAAAAGCCTACCAAAATCCAGGTTGTGAGCTTGCTTCTATGTGTGAAAAGTAAGTTCAGTTTACTTGGGAATTTTTTTTACTCTCCTGTAACTCCTGGTAAAGAGTATAACAATGGCGATGGAGGCCGCAACATTTTGGACAAGTTGTGGCAGCGCGTTCACACACTGATTTCATTTTATTTTTTTCTGTTGTACACACAGATTTTCTTTGATCTATTCTCCAATCCAGATGCAGAAAGATTCCACCCAAACTTGGGGGGAAATCTACAGCTGTTCAAAATGAACCAAAGTACAATTTTTTGAAAAGGATACTGATAATACACATGCCTTTTATATCTGAATTTGTAAAAGCAGAATTAAAAACAAAACTCAATTGAGAATGTTTGTGGGAAATTTAGGTGTTAAAAACCTGAATTAATTGGCTGAAAAACAAAGAGAAACTGCTAAAGAGACGTATCAAGTAAGGGTTTGTTTTAATTAAAAAAGAGATCACAGTTGTAATGGTTTAAAGGGAACTATGTGATGCTCTGCACTTGAGCAGGGTTAATCTGGACAATTGCCAACATTTTTGTGCCTTTCTGCAAAGAACCATTTTTTAAAGACTTTATTTGTTTTTGTGAGACAGAGAGAGCACAAGTGGGGGGCAGCGGGGCAGAGGGAGAAGCAGACTCCCGGATGAACAGGGAACGCAGTGAGGGACTCGATCCCAGGACCTCAGGATCATGACCTGAGCCAAAGGCAGTCACTTAACCAACTGAGCCACCCAGGCGCCTCTGCAAATAGGCATTTTTAACAGCACTTGGCCACACTGCTTATAAAGCTCGACTGAATACATCACGGTTCAGTAGTATTTTCCTTGTTGCCATAGAAGCTGATCACAGAGTCCTCAAATCACTAGTTAAAGGTCAATTTGATATGAATGCTAAAATTATCTGGGCTGACCATATTGTGGCCCAATTATTTTGGTAATTGGAATTGGTGAATTATGTGTTGATGTAAACCGTGCTACAATTACCCTGAAAATGGTTGATCTCCAAAACTTTGTAGATGTATGAATTCTCATCCCGCAAAACGTATGAGCGAATCAGAAGCATTACTAGATTTCCAACTTTCAGTAGGAATATCAATTAAACATATTTCCTAGAAAAATTTTCTGATTCAAGATTGTTCTCAATGGAACTAGTTCCCTGCTGATAAAACTGACTTAGAAAAATGCCTTAGGGCCCAAACTAACACTGTTCCCTGTTTTTCCATCATTTCTCATTATGGAAAGATTGAATAGTTTTAAAGGTAGGTCAAAATGCCCCCATATGTATTTACTGCCACCACTGGGCGTGTGGCAGAGGAATGAGAAAACTCACCCAAAAAAATATTTACTGCTCTTCACAATGTCCTTGAGGCCAGCTGGGCCAACAAAGCAAAGTCAGGGCCACCTGGAAAAAGCCCAGTATAAATAAGAAATAAAAGGTAACATACCAGCAACTCTTCTTTCCTTGGCCCAGAAGGAATTTTGGGCAAGAGCTCAATGAATTCTTCTCCCACTGGTCTATAATTGTGCTCTCCATGATAAACTTAGGGCACCAGGTGAATCTGTTCAGTGTTCTTTGTCATATTATACTCACACAGAAAAGTCATCAGAGTTGAAAGTGACATTCTACCATTGCTCCAGAAGTCATACTAAAAAGTGAACCTTGGAATTCGTGATAAAGAAGGAACATACCTTTAGAGGAGTGAAATCTAATAGCATCTTCCTTCCACAGACAGGCAGTCAATCAAACAGTATCTAAACCCAGTATGGAAAGAGGGTATGGAGGCACTCTAAACTCACTCCATGTGATTGAATTCTGCTGCCTATCTTACTTTGCTAGATGGGCTTTTGAGAAAAGAATGCGTTAAGGCTCAGGCCTGGTGCTCCAAAGTATCACTCTTTTTTGTTGTTGTTTTGCTTTACACACACATACACACACACACACACACACACACACACACTTTCATCTTCTGTTTTATCTTATCATTGCGAATGTGTGGTTTAGATAAAATTAAATGTATAAATTGGATAATTCAGCTATCTTTTATTCTCCCTTAATTATGCTATGCTTAATCAATATGAAAGAGGATCAGGAAATTTCTCTTCAGTGTTGAATAACTACAAAATTAAACAGAGTGAGAGGTGGCTGTCTCATCTGGTATAATAACCCTCCTAAGAATTGCCTTATTACAGAGCTGCTCCGTTATTGTTCTCAGGGAAATGTCTGAAACGGTGAACAATTTAGGAGGGGAAAGGAGCACAATGACAAGGGAAGGCTTTCTCCTGAGATTGTTCAGTTTCTGTTGTAAGAGGAAGACGGTGACAAACATTTATTATCCCTGAGATATGAAAAGCCAATCTGAGTACTGACATCAACTCAGTAATTAGCCAAAAATTAAATGTGCTCTGATGTCCTGATTTAGAATTCTTGTTACTTAACCATCCAGAGGGAGAAAGAATTGGAAAAGATGAAGGGACAGAAAAAGTACCAGAAACGGGTTTCCTCACATTCCTGAGTGGAGAAATTTAGTGAACAGAACTGGGTCTGATCCTATGCCTTGCCCTCATCATGTGCTGGGGAAGCCTTGGCTATTTGGCCCAAGTTGTATCTAGCGTGGGAAGAGTTTGAAATCAGAATCGAGCCCTCAGGGGACAACCAGTTCTAAAAAAGAAATTCATCAGGAAGGATGAATGCGGTACCTATCACTCAGGGGGGTCAAACGTCTAAGTGGATGTCCTTGTCCTGACATCTACCTGACAAGGTCAGACATTTGAAGACATGAACAAAACAATGGTGCCACAGGAAAGGATGTTTTCCATGCTCAAAAGGAGACCACTCCAAGAAGACCACTGGAAGGGTATTCCAGAAGCTGGCTGCTTATGGAAATCCACTGCTAATTATCCTAAATAAGTGTTCAGAAATGAAACCAAGTATTATCTTCTCTGTCCTAAGGAAAATGTCACCATGGACAAGTAGCCTCTACTATGACATACATCTTCCTACACTGCATGCTTCACAGAGAGGGACTGCTATGGACTCTATCACTGATACTTCCTTTCCCTCCAAGGGATTCCACCAATAGATGTCATTAGCAAGAGGTCAGAGGACAAGAGAAAAGAGAGACTAAGATATTTCTCTCCCTTCTTGCACTCCAGGGCTGGCTGGGTCATTACCTTTATAACTGTATCTCTTGCCAAACCACCTTTTTTCCACCACTCCAGCCCTTCTAGCTCTAGTAAAACTATTTCTTCCCTCTACTCCTGTGTTCAGCTCAGCTTCCCCTAACCGTGCTTACATCTTTGTAAACAATTAAATTATAATCAGTAAAGCCCATTTGCTTCTTGCTGTGAACCTCACTGATACAAAAAGCTTCATTTGCCAACGAACTTGCTGACTTTCAAAGTTTCATATTCACTTTAGACCACATTCTTATGTCCAAGGTCATGTATTTATTCAACAAATAATTGTTGAACATCTATTTTTTGTTAGATGTGATATTTACAACAGTTAACAAGACAGTCTGTTTAACAGTCCAATGAAGAGCAGTCTCATTCAGAATATGCTTAAGTAGAGAGGTCACTAGAAATGGTGAGTGAATGGTATCTTAGGTTTACCTAACGGTGGGCCAGGTATTACTTCCTGGATATCCATCTAGATCTTCACGCACAACATTTAAAAATCTGAGGGCGCCTGGGTGGCTCAGTGGGTTAAGCCGCTGCCTTCGGCTCAGGTCATGATTCCAGGGTCCTGGGATCGAGTCCCGCATCGGGCTCTCTGCTCAGCAGCGAGCCTGCTTCCCTCTCTCTCTCTCTGCCTGCCTCTCTGTCTACTTGTGATCTCTCTCTGTCAGATAAATAAATAAAATCTTGAACTGAATATATGCAGCTGCATGAACTGACAACAAAACTCTTAAAAAAAAAAAAATTCTGAGCTCACCAGCCCCCAAACCTTCTCCTCTCCCTGGTTTGCCTCTCTTTGTTGATGGCATCAACACACCATTGAACCACTTGTCAGAGTTAGAAACCCTGGAGTCATTCCAGATTCCTCCCACTCTCTTTTACTCATCAATTAAACACTCAGTCCTGGAAATTACAGCCTAAATAGTACTCAAAAAAGTCCGATGCTCCCCATTCCCCACTGCTCTTCCCTAGTTCAGATATCCCCAGCACTTCTCTCCCTGTCTCTAATCTCCTTCTACAGCATTTTCCACCATCAGACCCTGAAAACGTGTAAACATGACCAGAACTCTATTCTAGTCACAGTATTTTATTTGACCCTTTCACAGATGAGATGAAAAGGTATACTCCTTGCCCTTGTGCAACCACTGGGAAAAACAGCATGGCGGTTCCTCAAAAATATTACAAAGAGAATTACCATATGATCCAGCAGTTCTGCATCAGGCTATATGCCCACGAGGATTGAAAGAAGGATCTTGAAGAGGTATTTGTACACCCATGTTCAGAGCAGCATTATTCACAGTGGGATATGAAACAGCCCAATGGTTGATTGATGGATGAATGGATAAGCAAAATGTTTTATATATGAACAATGGAATATGACTCAGCCTTAAAAAGGAAGGAAATTCTTATACATGCTACAACATGGGTGAAAGTTGATGACATCATGCTAAGTGAAATAAGCCAGTCACAAAAGGGACAAATACAATATGATTCCACTTACATGAAGTGTTGAGAGTAGTCTAAATCTTTAGAAACTAAAAGTAGAATGGTGGTTGTCAGGGGATGAAGGAAGGGAAAATGGGGAGTTAGTGTTCAATAGGTATAGAGTTTCAGTTTTGCAAGATGAAAGTTCTGGAGATGGATGGTGGTAATGGTTGCACGTCATTATAAATACCCTTCATACCACTGAATTATGCGCTTAAAAATGGTTACAATGGTAAAGCTTATATTATGTGTATGTTACCATAATAAAAACGTGTTTTAAAAAAAGCATACTCCTTTGTATTCCTTGTATGATGTGGCCCTTAAATACCTATCTAACCTCGTTTGACCCCATATCCCTGCCCAAATACTGCCTGACTCCTCACAATGCTAACGTAATTGTTCCCCAAACATAAGCCATGCTTTCTCTTGTCATGTCCACTGACAACATTCTATTTTTCTTTCAAATCTTGCTCAGACGTGGCTATCTGTAGGAGATCCTTCCTGTCTCCTACAAGTACCTCTGATCTCCCATTACACCTAATGCACATCTCCCACACTGGCAGCCCTTGTGTCATTTACTCCTCCCTGGGAATGACAGTAGTTATTGATTAATAAGGAGTTCATTGGAGCCAATTTGTTGTGGTTGGATTTTTTTTTTTTGATTTTTCATTCCCAAGTTTATTGAGGAATAATTGACAAATATAATTGTGGATATTTAAAGTTGTATGACATGATGACTTGATATACATAGACTTTGTGGAATGATTACCAAGACCAAAATGATTAACCCATCCATCACCTCACATAGTTTTGTTGTTTTGTTTGTTTGTTTTTGTGGTGAGGACTTTTAAGATCTGCTCCGAGCAACTTTCTAGTATATAATGCTGTATCATTAATGATAGGCACCATGCTGTGAATTCATTTCTCAGATTCATTCTTCTTATAACTGAAAGTTTATAACCTTTCACCTACATCTTCCCATATACCCCTTCCCCTCAACCTCCTAGCAATCACCAATCTATTCTCTGTCTCTATGATACTGGCTTTTTTGTTAATCTACATATAAGTGATACCATACAGTATTTGTCTTTCTTTGTCTTACTTATTCAGTTCAGCATAAAGCTTTCAAGTCCCATCCATGTTGTTGCAAATGGGAGGATTGCCTTCTTTTTTTTTTTTTAATATTTTATTTATTTATTTGACAGACAGAGATCACAAGTAGGCAGAGAGGCAGGCAGAGGGAGAGAGGAGGAAGCAGGCTCTCCGCTGAGCAGAGAGCCCGATGCGGGGCTCGATCCCAGGACCCTGAGATCATGACCCGAGCCGAAGGCAGAGGCTTAACCCACTGAGCCACCCAGACGCCCCGGATTGCCTTCTTTTTTAAAGCTAAATAATATTCCTCTGTGTGTGTGTGTGTTTCACATTTTCTTTATTCTTTCATCAAAGGGCATTTAGGTTGTTTCTATTTCTTGGCTATTGTGAATAATGCGGCAGTGAGCATGAGGGTGCAGATATATCAAGTTACTGATTTCGTTTCCTTCAGATATAAACCCAGGATTGGGATTGTTGGATCACATGGTAATTACATTTTTAATTTTTTGAGAACCTGACATACTGTTTTCCATAATGGCTGTACCAATTTACATTCCCACCAACAATTTCTCCACATTCTTGCCAATACTTGTTATCTCTTTTCTTTTTGACGATGTCTTCCTAACAGGTGTGAGGCGATAGCTTATTGTGATGTGATTTGATTTATATTTCTCGGATGATTAGTGGTGTTCAGCACCTTTTCTTTTTTTTCATTTTAAAGATTTTATTTTATTTATTTGACAGACAGAGATCACAAGTAGGCAGAGAGGCAGGCAGAGAGAGAGGAGGAAGCAGGCTCCCTGCTGAGCAGAGAGCCCGATGCGGGGCTCAATCCCAGAACCCTGGGATCACAACCTGAGCTCAAGGCAGAGGCTTTTTTTTTTTTTAAGATTTTATTTATTTATTTGACAAAGAGAGTGATCACAAGTAGGCAGAGAGGCAAGCAGAGAGGGGAAGGGGGGAAAGCAGGCTCCCCGCTGAGCAGAGAGCCCGATGCGGGGCTCCATCCCAGGACCCTGAGACCATGACCTGAGCCGAAGACAGAGGCTTTAACCCACTGAGCCACCCAGGTGCCCCTTCAGCACCTTTTCATGTATCTTTGGTCATTTGTGTGTCTTCTATAGAAAAAATGTTTTATTCAGATCCTTTAACTTGTTTTTAAAAATGAATGATTTTGCTTTTTTGGTATTGAGGTTTGTATGAGTTCTTTATGTCTTTTGGATATTAACCCCTTATCAGCTTTGGTCTGCAAATATTTTTCCCCATTCAGTAGGTTGTCTTTTCCATGTATTTTTTCCTTTGCTGTGCAGAAGCTCTGTGGTTTGATGTAGCTCCATTTGTTCATTTTAGTTTTTGTTGCCTGCAAATATTGTGAATGTTCCTAAAACCCACTGGACTTTCTGCACCAGACTTTATGGCCCCACCAAGTGACACAGTATAAGAAAGACAAAGATTCTCTTTATGCCCAGGGAAAGTGGCATTATGACAGGAAGCAGAGTGGCTATGGTGGGCAGACTAAGCCAGTTTTCTGGAAAAAAGGCTAAAACTACAGAGAAGATTGTGCTGAGGCCTGAATGTGTTGTGCCCAATGGCAGATCTAAGAGAATGCTGGCTATTAAGAGAGCCAAGCATTCTGAACTGGGAGGAGATAAGAAAATAAAGGACCAAGTGATCTAGTTCTAAGCTTCATATTATATTATGAAGACAATAAAATCTTGAGGTTATATTCACTTCATTTGGGTACAACTGGTCTTCTAAGAGGGAAATAAACTAGTGCCATCAATAAAAAAAGTAGTTGACCATATATACATAGGTTTATTTCTGGGCTTTCTAATATGTTCCACTAGTCTATGTGCCTGTTTTTCGTATAGTACCACACTGTTTGACGACTACAGCTTTGTAATATACTTAGAAATCAGAAAATGTGGTACCTCCTGCTTTGTTCTTTTTCTGAAGATCACTCTGGTGACTTGTGGTCTTTTATGGTTCCATACAAATTTTAGGATTGTTTATTCCATTTCTGTGAAAAATGCCATTGGAATTTTGATAGGGATTGCATTGGATCTGTAGATCACTTTGGGGAATATGAGCATTTTCACAATATTAACTGTTCTAATCAAGAACAGGGGATATCTTTCCATTTATCTGTGTCTCCTTCCATTTCTTTCATTGATGTCGTTTAGTGTACAGGTCTTTCACCTCCTTTGTTAAAGTTTTTCCTAAGTTTTTTTATTGTTTTGATGCTATTGTAAATGGGATTGCTTTCTCTATTTCACTTTCAGATAGTTTTTTTTAGTATAAAGAAACACAGCTGATTTTTGAAATGTTGATTTTGTATCCTGCAACTTTACTGAATTCATTTGGAGCCCATTTGCTAGGAAGCTTAGCATAGTAAGTAGAGTTTTGTGACCAAGAGCACAGATATGGAGACTCCACAAAGATGTAATTTGAGGACCATAAGTCAAGAATCCATAGATTCTTTAGACGTAAAATAATAGTGATAATGATAGTAACTATCATAGAAGCTATTGAGAAAATGCATACTTAGTACATACAATATCTGAACTACGGTGAATCTCAATATATGATAGCTATTACTTTCACAACCCACCACACTAAAGATGTTGCACATATTGAAGGTCAGAAGACACAGAGATGTGTGGTTAATTCATGTACACATATGATATTGCCTTGACTTCTCATATTTTTTGAGAGAGAGAGAGAGAGCGCTCAAGGGAGAGAGAGCAAGAGCTGTGGGGAGAGGCAGAAGAGAGGGGCAGAGGAGAGAGGAAGAAGCAGATGCCCCGCAGGGATCCCCAATGCTGGGCTTGATCCCAGGACCCTAGGATCATGGCCTGAACCATAGGCAAATGCTGAACCCACTGAGCCACCCAGGCACCCTCTCATATTTTCACGTATATGTGACTATCAGAGTGTCAGCAGTATTCGTAATCTGCCCTGAGCAAGAGTCGTACTTCATTCATCATGCATGAATCTCATATGTGGAAAAGAGCAGGGGAAAGAATAAATGGGAAGTGGTAAAAGGTGGAGAAGCTGATAGCCTAGTGGGGAAGGGTAAAATCAATTGTCAGTCTTCCTAATCTGCCTACTAATAGAAAAGGCTCAGTCAAGTACATAGTGTTTACTTTACAGCTAAAACACGTCTCTCTGCAATTCCTATTGTCGAAATAGGTAAGTGTGGTTAGCTGGCAGAGCACCAGATTGGGCTGCTCAATTCAGACTGCACAGGCCTGTGTATTCTCTTTTTACGTAGCTCACATCTTTTTCCTATTGTCAACCTTTATTATAACTATCTTTAGCACCTTTAGCAATTGTAGGAAAAACAGTTAATACCTCTTTGTTGAAGAAGCAGAACACAATATGAAAAATCAAGCCATTTTTCCTTGAAAATTTGCATTAGGATAGTGTGCAATTAGAAACTTTATTACCACAGCTTTTGTATATCCTCATCAAACATACATTAAGGATTTGTCTGAATTTTCAGAGCAACTTTTCATTTTTCTTTTGTCAATATAAATGTTTCCATTACACTTATGGAGCCACCTAATGATCTCTAAGAAGGTAGTAGAGGAAGTGATAGTAATGCTTGACATACTTCTCATTTAGCTGATGGGTTTCTATTAAACACGCTATTAAAGTGAAACGAGATGGCTCAAAGGACGAGTAATGGGCCATGGAGCTTTTCACCCATGTGTCAGTGGGGCCAGCATTTCCGTTCAGAAAGCCTGATGGTATGACAATTTTTTAGTAATGCAAAAGCGTAGTTTCAGTAGGGTTCCTTGTAGAACAGCCCATTTTCCAAATGACCACTTGGAGGAAAAAGCACTAGACCAGGGGTTATAAGACCTGAATTCTAGTCTCAATGATCACTAACTTTATTTCTGTCTCACTGACCTTCCCAAGTGCCTCAATTCCCTCATCTGTCAGAACACATAACAAAAGCCCTATAAATATATCAGAAGCCCTTTAAAATTGCTATAGAAAGTATTAATTGAAATACAAATTATAATCTTGTAATTCCAGAGCAAAATGATTTTCCACCAGTCCCTAAGGTCTTTGAGCTGCAGAGCTGTGTGTCACATTTCCTGTCAGCCAGGGTTCCTAAATGGAGACATGGAACCCACTTTAGTTGGCTTATACAAAGAGAATTGAATACAGGATATACATGACACAACATTTAGGGGAGGGCTGAAGAAACAGATTCCAGCTGAGCTTCCGGGAATATCTCCCACTACATCACCGTTGTGAGTCACCAAGATGACTGCTGCTTCTCCCACAATCTGGGAGACACTGGAGCAGCCAGATCTTTGCATACATCACTTGAACCACATTCACACATGCAACACCAAGGCCTCATATTCTGCTTCTTTTCCCATCAGGATGCCTTTCTAAGTGAAGTCTGGAGTCATTTTATGTTGCTGATGGAAAATCAATCATAACTTTCCTAAGAGAGTCTGGAAAGTGTTGTTTTTAGTTTTTAGTATTCTAGAAGGGAGTTAGGATGGGGATCACCACAAACAAGAGTCAGATTCTACCGTATGTGCCTGAAAAATCCCTGGCACATTAATAGGCATTCTTGGCTGAATTTCATGTAATTTAAAACAATTGTAAAAGCAATCAGGCAACAAATAGCAATTGGATGCTGACTATGTGCAAAAGACAGTCTACCCAAAGGAAAAAAATCTAAATTAGCACAACCATCTAATACAGAACTGCCTATGATTTCCCAAGCATCCCATGTTCCTTTGTATTTCTAAGATTTTCCATAAGCCCTTCCCTCTGCTTTAGGTGAACTTCTCTCACTCTCCTGGCTCCAGCTAACTCTCAGGGTCCTTAAAGACAGTACTCAAGCTTCACTTCTTTATATAAGTTAGGATGATTTTGACTCCATGTTATGAATTAGCTGAAAGAGGCTTCAATAATAAGGACTTATTATCTCATATAACAAAAAGAAAAAATGATAGATATGGAAGATTCTAGGTTTGTTATTCAGCAACACTATGTTATATGTATATTTGTAACAAAGACCCAAATTTCCTATCTCTGCTATTATTAATATTCCTATTCTCAGCCTATTAGAGCTCACATTCTCACGCTGTCCTTGCTTCATCACAACATAGATGTCACCTCTCAGATATTGTGTTGTCACACAGTTGTGATCAAAGACAAGAAAGAAGTTTCTCCTAGCATGTCTCCTTCTATCAGGAGAGAAGTCTATTTAGAGTCACAACTGTAAAATAATCCTTAAACCTCCCTCTCCAGGGTCATGTCACAGGCCCTCAGGTAAACCAATACTGAAAGTAAGCATAGGGACACCTAGGTGGCTCAGTCAGTTAAGCTTCTGACTTCGGCTCAGGTCATGATCTCAAGGTCCTGGGATCAAGTGCCAAGTAGGGCTCTGCGCTCAGCTTGGAGTCTGCTTCTCTCTCTCCCTCTCCCTTTGTCCGTTTCCTTGCTTGTGCTTTCTCTGTCTCTCTCTCAAATAAATAATAAAATCTTTCTAAAAAAGGTAGTAACCATAAGCACAAAAGTACAATGTTTGACAATGATTGATTAGACTTATGAACATTCACTTTCTGTGTCCAGCAAGGGAGAGGGAGAGTGATACCATCATTAAATCAGGACTCTTCCAGCAAGGAGGAGAGAAAGGAGCAGGTAACCCATTGCATCAGCTCTACCTTCTCAACCACAACTGACCATTACATTTTCTTGAGCTGTGTGCGTTGCTTCACCTCAGGGTTCTCATGGCAACTCACAATTAGTGTAATTGTAGCACTTATCACATTGTCAACTCACTTATCAGTTCTGCCTCCCTATGAGTTCCTCTAGGGCAGAGGCTATTTATTATTCATCTGTGTCTCTAGAGTTGGCTCAGTGTCTAGCACATAGAATGCACCCGGTAAATGTTGGTTGAACTCAAATAAGTTGAATTATGCAGGTCATAAAATTCTATCTATGTAAATGGATATTAGCCATTCAGAAGAGTTATTATTTTATTATCTAACTAGATCACACTTAGACAGATGGCCTAAAATGTTTTTGCACAATTAAATCTAGCTATTTCAAAATGCCAGTGAAGCTACTGGTAAAATGGACATAAATAAGCAAATGGAGCACTATTTTGTGTATCTCAATCCTGTTAAATAGCAAATCTTTGTAGTTAATCATTTCCTTTTTAGTTCTTTTATTTATGTCACATCCACATGAGCAAAAACGTAAGTTTTATAGCCAAAGTTAAAACAATTCTGGATTAAGTTCAGAAACATGTGAAAAGTCACACTAAATTTCTGTGCTAATATGTGGGGCAACCTGAAAGTAGAACAAACATTTTATGATCATTTATTCAACACATGTTGGACTCACACTTATAGCCAAAATATAGGAGCAGGAACCAGACTTAACCTCCACCTGAAACAGCCAATAAACAAATGTAGGTGAAATAATGGCTCATAAGACACTAGTATTTTGAGGAAAAAAAAAAAAATGAGGTCAGCCCTACAATGACCCCAGCATAGGGCCTTGAGAGAGTTTCCAGGCAATAGTGCTGCTTGGGGGTCTGGTAGACCTCAGAGGACTTGCTGGATTGAGGAGATGAAACTGAAGGTCTAGAGAGACCTAGGCAGTTAGCGTTCACACAATATTACTGGAGAAGAGAAAGCTATCAGACAGTTTCATAAAGAATCCCATTTACATAATCAGCTGAGTTCATGAGGACATGCAAAAAAGGGAAACTTTCAGGGGCTGGGAAAAGAACCATTCAAAGGATCAGAGGTAATAGTGTCCAGCATTGAAAAAGTGTGCCAGAAATAGTGCTTGTTCCCACCAGCCAGACAGAAAACCTTTATAATTCATGGGACTTTGAGTAGAATACCCAGAAGAGTCTTGCCTCAGTAGTGGGGGAAAATTATAACTGGACAGAACATAGCTCTAATCCTATCTGACAGGCATTAAAATCAAAATCTGAAAGGATCAAACTGTTTACAAGTAACTTAATGGTGATTCAGAAAAAACAAACAGACACTTCAAGAATATTTATAAGAATCAAAGAAAACCATACCCGGGGCGCCTGGGTGGCTCAGCAGGTTAAAGCCTCTGCCTTCGGCTCAGGTCATGATCCCAGGGTCCTGGGATCGAGCCCCGCATCGGGCTCTCTGCTTAGCTGGGAGCCTGCTTCCTCCTCTCTCTCTCTCTCTGCCTGCCTCTCTGCCTACTTGTGATCTCTATCTGTCAAATAAATTAATCTTGGAAAAAAAAAAAGAAAACCATACCCAAGAAAGAAAAATTTACAGTATCATCCATCTAATCAAAAATAACTTGCAGATTCAATGCAATCCCTATCAAAATTCCAATGACATTTTTTTCCACAGAAGTAGAACAAACCTAAAATTTGTATAGAACCCGAAGAGACCCCAAATAGCCAAAACAATCTTAAGAAAAAGAGCAAAGCTAAAGGCATCACACTCTAATTTCAACCTATATTATAAAGCTACAGTAATGAAAACAGTTGGTACTGGCATAAAACAGACACTGAGATCAATGGAATAGAATAAAGAGACCAGAAATGAACCCGTGTTCATTAATTACAATTAATTTACAATTAATTGTTAATTAATTGTTGTAATTAATTTACAACAAAAGAACCAATAAACAATGGAAGGAGAGTCTTTTCAATAAGCAATGTTGGAAAAACTGGACAACTACATGCAAAACTATGAAATTGAAACCCTATCTTATATCATACACATAAAACCAACTCAAATTGATTAAAGATTTAAACATGAGATCTGAAACCATAGAACTCCTAGAAAAAAAAAAAACGTAGAGGGTAAACTCCTACACGTTGGTCATGGCAATGATTTTTTTGGACTTGACATTAAAAGGAGAGCTGACAAAAGCAAAAATAAACATAAAAAAAAAAAGCAAAAATAAACTAAAAGCTTTGGGACAGCAAAGAAAACCAGCAACAAAGTGAAAGGACAACCTGTGGGAAAGGAGAAAATATTTGCAAATTGTATGTATGACAAAATGTTAACATCCAAAATCAATAAAGAACTCAAACAGCTCAATTTAAAAAAATAAAAGAATACAATAGAAAAATGAGCAGAAGACTTGAATAGACATTTTCCAAAGATATGCAAATGGCCAACAGATACACAAAGAGGTGCTCGACATCATTAGAGAAATGCAAATCAAAACCACAGTGAGGGGGTGCCTGGGTGGCTCAGTGGGTTAAGCCGCTGCCTTCGGCTCAGGTCATGGTCTCAGGGTCCTGGGATCGAGCCCCACATTGGGCTCTCTGCTCCGCAGGGAGCCTGCTTCCCCTTCTCTCTCTGCCTGCTGCTCTACTTGTGATCTCTCTCTCTCTATGTGTCAAATAAGTAAATAAAAATATTAAAAAAAAAAACCACAGTGAGATATACCACGTCCACATATGATAATGGTTATCATCGAAAAGACAAGAAATAGCAAGTGTGGGAGAGGATGGAGGAAAGGGAACTCTTATGCACTGTTAATTGGAGTGTAAACTGGTGCAACAAGGATGGAAATCAATATGGAATTTCTGCAAAAAATTAAAAAGAAAGCTACCATATGATCCAGTAATTCCACCTCTGGGTATTTTTCTGAGGAAAATGAAAACACCATCTCAAAAAGATATCTGCACCCCTGTGTTCACAGCATTACTTATGATAGCCAAGACATGGAAACAACCTGAGTGTCCAACAGATTAATGGATAAAGAAATATTATTCAGTCATGAGAAAGGAGGGAATCCTGCCATTTACAACAACATAGATGGACCACAAAGGCATTATGTTCAGTGAAAAAGTCAAAGTAAGACAGATACTGAATGGATCTCACGGCATTTATAAAAAAGATGAACTCATATTTGCCAGAACTAGGGGAGTAAGGGATGGCTGAAGTTGGTCAAACGGTGCACATTTCTAGTTATAAGATAAATAACTTCTGTAGATATAATGTGCAGAATGGTGACCACAGTTAACAATACAGTATCGCATATCTGAAAGATTATAAGAGTGGATTTTCAAAGTTCTCATCAAAAGAAATAATAAATGTAGGTATGTGAAGCGATTGGTGTTAACTAAACTTCCTATGGTAATCACTTTGCAATTTATACATATATGAAATCATTATATTTTATAGTTTGCACTAATACAATATTATATGTCAATTTTATCTCAATAAAACTGGATAAAAGAAGAAATATTGCAAGCAAGAAGTCTATAGAACAAAGGTTTTAAAATATTAAAAGAAAAAACTGTCATTTGATTTCTTTCAATTTAACTTTCTTTCAAAAATGAAATAAAAATACATTTCAGATATGCAGAAGCTGAAATAATCATTACCAGCAGACTCACACTATAAAAAAATATTAAAGGAAATCCTTTAGGCAGAACAAAAAGAATACCAGATGGAACCCTGGATCTACACAAAGAATTGATGAGCATAGAAAATATATAATATTTTTCCATTATTTAAATCTCTTTTAAGAATAATTGACTGTTTAAACAAAAATATCAGCAATATCGTATGGGGCTCATAACATACGGAAAACTAAAATGTATAGTAATAGTAAAGTAAAAGAAAAAGAAAATAGCACTAAAGTTGGGGGGGAGGAAAGTTGACTATCATAAATTTCTTACAATATATGTAGGGTGACCAACTATCTCAGCTTCACTGAGAGGTTTCCTATGACACCAGACTTTCAGTGCTAAATTAAGACAGTTACAGGAAAACTGAGATCATTAGTCATCCTAACACATCAGGTGGTGTAACATCACTTAAATGTAGATACCAATAACCAAGCTGACTTTAACCTACCAAGCCCACTTCTGTGTGCCTTAGTTTACTCATCTCTAGAATCAGGAACAATAAAGCCCTCTTAATACTGTTATTACAAGAATTTCATCATATGATGCATGTAAAGTGATAAGTAGATACTAAGGATTAATAAATGTTAGCTGTTATTATGATCTAGTTTCAGTTTTTAAAAAAATCAAGGTTATAGTATAGTATAAAGAATGAATAAAAGAAAACATGACTATAACCAGAGAGACAATTTAGAAGGTGCATGGAGTAAATAGACCAGAGGCGCTGAGGACCAGAACCAAGAAAGTAACATTGAAATGGAGACAAATGGAAGGACTCAAGAGAAAGTAGAATCCACAGTGTTCAGTGGTCCCTTCTTTCAATAAATGTTTATTGAACACCTACTGTGTTCCAGGCACTGAGGACACACATCCAAATCAGGATACTTTGGTCTGACTAAATCCAGTGTTTAGAGCTTATTCTGTGTTTCAGTTTTCATCCAGAAATTCAAATATTTATTACAGATTCAATCAATGAGTACCTTTTTCCCTCTGTATATTAAAAAAATGTGGAGAGAAAGAAACAATATTTAGATTCAAAATATGAAAACATTTTTTGACCCACTCAGGAAAGACCCATGTGAACCATCAAATCTTAGCAATTCCTCTCTTTTTCTTTTCTTTTTCTCTCTTTTCTTATATAATAAAATCATTTTAGATCTTTTAGATTTTAGATAGTCATTAAAACATATAATGTATAATGTATTTGGCATTGCCTGTGAAGACTTTTTTCTGTATTAGAAAAGACTGTCATTAAAGATGGGAGATTTTTGATTCAGAGCTTTTAAATTGTATTTTGTTTGATTTTAGGAAATACACTGTGATGCTTTCCTATTGTTCTAATATTTCAGAAAATTTGTGGGGACTGCATGAAATACAGATTTGGCTCACATAGGTTATCCTGGCTGAATTAAGGTTAAAATTAATATCCCTCCTATATATAATATTGCTTTTGGCATTTTGGTAAATGGCTGATGATTCAAGGAACATAAAGATGAAATGAGACCTACATTATAAAAAAGGATCAGATTTTATGTGTTCGGGTTTTTTTTTTAGCTTTTTTTAAGATCAGATTATACTATGTGGATTTTTTCATGTTTTCTCTTTTCAAAGTCCAAAACATGTGTCCACTTATTCTATTGTAGTACATTTATTTTTTGTTTCATATGGGTAACATTCTAAAACATAACAGGCAACTCCAATTGTTTCATATTGTCAAATAATACTGAAGGAGGGCTTACTTAAACTCTTTCAGTTCTTGAGGGAAATAAGCATTATCTGAATTATGGACAAAGCTGTGCTCCTTTGCAGCAAGAGGAAGGAAGTGGTAAGGAGAGCACAGTGTGGTGCATTATTTTTAAAAGTACAGCAATTAGACTTAAAACCCTCTACAAAATGCATTTCGTTTCCTAGCCAGTTGTCGACCTTTAAGACATGGTGACCTTAATTTATGTGTGGACATACTAGACAACCAAACCCTCACAGGGAGAAAATTTTGGAAGATCGGGTCTTAGACTGAACAGAATGACAACTCATCATCCTCGTGTCATTTAATATCCATCTCTCTAAGTCATTGGGTTTTCTGCTGTAGGAACAGAGATGAAAATAAAGCACAGTGTCTGCTCTCAGGAAGCTTTCTGTCTCCCCTTGGAAACAGAGTTTCCCTCCTTCTGAGGTCCTTAATAGGCAGAAACCACCCTGAAATCCTCACACAGAAGGGGAAACCCTTGCAGGATTTATTTTAAGAATTTAAATGAACTATCTTACTTGACGTCAAATCAGGAAAAGAGGCTGTTAAGGTTAATCTAAGTAGCGAGACCCTCGTAGCTTTCTTTTATGACCATTACTGGTACTCCGTGTAACACCAACAGGTTTGTCTACAGTTTTGTGATTCCAAATCCTGATACAATTAAAGCAAAATTATTTCACTTGGAGCATGCATAGGACAATTTCTTTCTTTATAGCCATATGTAATGTGAAGTAGAAGTCAAGGCTGCCTAATTTACTCCTTTTCAGTAAATATACCCAAAAAGAATGGTAGCCTCTTGCATTTCTTCTGTGTACCAGTTATCTTCTGTAGCCAAGAATCACTGCTCGTTGCTTACAGATAAGAAATAAAGCAAAGAGAGCCTTACTCTGCTTTCAGATCTAAGGGAAGATGCTCCTCCAAGAAGGAAAGCATCATCCCCCCCCCCTACCCTTTAAATTACAGAACACAAGTGAATATGACTGTATCCTCATTGCCAGATGGTTCTTCCCCTTCCTGCAGTGCGTGAAACATGGCATTATGGACTGAATGTTTGTGTCCTCCCCCACACAACAAATTCATATGTTGATATCCTAATCCCCAGTGTCAGAGGAAGAGGTAGGGCCTTTGGGACGTTGACAGTCATGAGGGTGGAGTCCTCGTGAATGAGATTAGTGCCCTCAAAGAAAAGCCAGGAGAGACTGTTTCCTCTGTCCACCCTCTGCCATGTGAAGGTACAGGAAGAAGACATCCATCTGCAAATCAGGAAACACATTCTAACCAGACATTGGATGTGCGACCATCTTGATCTCAGACTTCCGGCCTCCACAACTGTGAGAAATAAAGGTTTGTTTTTTAAGCAGTTCAGCTAGGTCTGACTAAGACACACAGGCAAAATATTCTGCATTTCATTCTCGCCCCAAAAGAATTCAGTTAAAAATCTTGCAGGGTGTATCTATAAATAGCTATCAAGACTGATCATCTGAAATCTTAGAGCCAAAGTTATTTTCCTAGGGTTCACAATTTGGAAGAAGCAAGAGGCAAAAAGGCATGAAAAGTTCTATTTGTCCCAGAGAGTTTTAATATATCTTTCTTTAATTCTTAAAACCAGCTTTAATTCTTTGGGAATTTTTAATCCTTTATTCCCCCCTACAGAATATATCCAAAACTCTCATCCAGAAAAGACCTTTAGAATTCACAGGGTCTGAGATTATGAAAACACATTAATGCATCAAACATCTGTGGAAGATTAGCCTTCATTTGATGTTAGTGTAGTGCCATCAAGTGGACTAGTGGAAGAAGTGTCATTTTTGAAGCTTTTTATTACAGTCTGACTTGTAGACACTTCAGCCCCCTCTTATGCCTGAAGGCATTTACTGAAAATGGAGTAAATTAAGGAAAATCTTGACTTTTAGTTTCACATTACATATGGTTACAATAAAAGAAATTGGCCCACGTTTTCTGCAAAATTTGATAAAACAGATTGTCATTGTCAACAAATTTTGTTAAGACTCTTTTCTGTCTGCAACACTTATGAGAAAAAATATATGACTCTATCAAAGTTCAGAAAAGCTTAAATATGCATGATTGTAAAAAATTAAGTATTTAGGCACACTGCATCGTTTATCAATATTTTTGTGACACTAGGAAATTGTGATTTGCCCAAGAAAGCCTGAATGACTATCATCCTTTCTTTTTTGCATAAATGTATAATTTAACAATTATAAAATAGTTATGTAACCAATACCTAAGATATAAAATAGAGCATTCTCAGGACCCCAGAGGGGTCCTAGTTTCCCCTTCCCTCTTGTTTACAATTTAATTTCAAAGTAAGTATCTCTAAATAAAATATTTTGCTTTTGCCTAAATGCAACCACAAAGTATGTGGGGGTATGCATGTGTGTGTTTAAATGACTGGCTTTTTCCACTTAACCGTATGTAGATTCTGAAGATTCATCTACTTTATGGGTGTTTAATGAGTTCGGTTTTGTTGCTATATTATCTTCCATTGCATGAATTATTAATCCATCCTGCTGTAGGTGAATATCTTGGCACTTCCTCAAGGATCTTATGAATAATGCTGCTGTGAATGTGTTCATCTGTTTTGGAGCATCTACATACAATTCTGAAGGTGCAACTGAAGGATATAAACATAGGAGGGGAATCACTCTGTCTTGGAGAATGCATGTCTTCAATTTTACTAGGTTATGCCAGGAAGTTTTCTAAAGCAGTTGTATAAATTTATGCTAGCAATATGAGAACTCCTGGGGGTTCAGATCATGACCAAAGTCACTGTTAGATCTCTTTTTTCATTTATTTGAAAGACTCTGCTGGGTGGTAATGCTATTTCATTTTGGGTTTAGCTGGCATTTCCCTGACTAACATTGTGGTTAAGAATATTTTCACATGCTTCATGACCATTGTGATTTCTCATCTTCTCACTTATCAGTGCAGAGCCCAACATGGGGCTCGATCCCAAGACCCTGAAATCATGACTTGAGCTGAAATCAAGAGTCAGCCACTCAACCAACCAAGCCACCCAGACGTCCCTCAACATTCTTCAAAGATTTAGTGATATTTTTTACTGAACTAGATGATTTCTTCCCTCCGCTATTCCACCTAAGGCTCTCAATTAGAAAAAAGATGTATCCAAACACAGATAGCAAGGTCTTATTGTCCCATCAAGGAGTGACTTTAAAAAAAAACTACTTCTATTAAAAAGAAAGGCTTCAGATAATCTATTTCAAAGTCAATGTTGTGCTTTTCAAAGATACTGTTTCACATTTAATGGACAAGAAGCCTACTGCCCTATCGAGTAAACTACCACCCACTTACCAGGATATACATTACCCAGCCTGTTAACCTTGAAGGTTAACCTAGGTGATAGTGTGCAAAGATAAAGATTCTATGAGTCTTTTACTGAGAGTGTTTCTTTATGAGGGGTAGATGTTTGCTTAAAATTTCTTTGAGAAATGTTCAAGATAAAATGCTGCCACCACATTCTCTGCAATTCTCATTGTGTTAGAGCAGACATCAAATAATTTTGAAGGATTTTTTCCATCATAAACTTGATAGATAGACAGAGATATATGGACATATTCACTGTAGATAGTACCCATAGACAGAGCAAAATTAAAATAGTCATAATCCCAGAAACAAGGATAACCATTTTTAACAATTACCCTTACATATATTTTTCTATGTATATAAAAGTATTTTTTAAAAGATATTATTTATTTATTTGTCAGAGAGAGCACAAGCAGGGGGAGCAGCAGGCAGAGGGAAGACCAGGATCCCTGCTGAGCAGGGATCCAGACCTGGGACTGGATCCCAGGACTCCAAGATCATGACCTAAGTCAAAGGTAGATGCTTAACTGACTGAGCCAGCCAGGTATTCTTAAAAGTATTTTTTTAAAATAGGATCAGGGCATATTGTTTTATATTCTACCTTTAATATCAACAAGTGTCAGTAAATAATTATCTACAAAGTTTATTCATTTTTTTCCAAAATCTATTCTTTTCAAGATGGCTTTATTAAGATCTCATTCATATGCCACATAATCTATCTAAACTGTACAATTCAGAGGCACCTACATGGCTCAGTCAGTTAAGTGTCCCATTCCTGGTTTCCACTCGGGTCATAATCTCCACTCAGCATGGAGTCTGCCTGAGATTCTCCGCTCCTGCCTCTCCATCTGCCCCTTCCCCCATTCGCACTCTCTGTCTAAAATAAATAAAATCTTTAAAAATAAAGTGTACAATTCAATAGTTTTAAATATATTCACAGATATGTGCAACTACCACCACTGTCAATTTTAGAACACTTTCATGACTCGAAAGAGAAACACTGTAACCTTTAGCTAGCACGCTCCCAGCTCCCTAGACTCCCCTCTGTGTCTTACTCCTCAGCAGCCCTAGACAACCACTAATCTACTTGTTGTCTCTACAGATTCCACTGTTCTAGACATCTCACATGAATGGAATCATGTTCTATGTGACCTTTTGTTAGAAACGTCTTTCAGGTTTTGCTTGTTTATATTGTAGCATCTATCAGTACTTCAGTCCCTTTTATGGCTCAGTAATATTCTATTGTATGGACCTATCATATTTTGTTTTTCCATTCATCAGTTGACAAACATTTGGATTGTTTCCTCTTTGGACTATTATAAATAATGCTACTATAAATCTCGTACAAGTTTCAGCGTGGACATGTTTTCAATTCTGTTAAGCATATACCTAGGACTGGAATTTCAGAGTCATATGATAACTCTATATTTAATTAATTAAGGAACCATCAGATTGTTTTCCAATATGGCTGCACCATTTTATATTTCCACCAACAATGAATGAAGGTTCTGATTCTTCTACATCCTTGCCAACACTTGTTGCTTTCTCACTTCTGTATTCTAAATATCCTAGTTGGTATGAATTGGTATATCTTTTATCTTTGATTTGCATTTCTCTGAAGACTAATGATATCATGCATTTAAGAAGACTGTATATTCCATGATTGCTGGGTAGAGGGGTTCTACAGCTGTCTGTTAGATATTGTTGGTTTATAATGTGTTCAAGTGTTGTCTCCTTTTTGGTTTTCAGTCTAATTGTTCTATCCATTGCTGAAAATGGGGTATTGATGTCTCTGACTCTTGTTCTTAAGCTAGCTATATCTTCCTTCATTTCTCTTGGTTTTTACTATTTTGGTGCTCTGTTATTAAATAAATACAAGTTTATAATTCTTATATCTTCTAAATAGATTGAACATTTTATTATTTTTCATCCTTTTATTTTCTTTTTTTAAAAAGATTTTATTTATTTATTTCACAGAGATCACAAGTAGGCAGAGAGGCAGGCAGAGAGAGAGGAGGAAGCATGCTGAGCAGAGATCCCGATGTGGGGCTCGATCCCAGGACCCTGGGATCATGACCTGAGCCGAAGGCAGAGGCTTTAACCCACTGAGCCACCCAGGTGCCCCTCCATCCTTTTATTTTCAATCTATTTGCATCTTTGAATCTAAAATGGGTCCCCTACAGACCACTTACACTGGGATCACGTTTTTATCCAGTCTGACAATAACTGTTTATTTGTGGGGGTTTTTTTGTATTGTCTATTCCCTTCACACTTAATCTATATTAATACAGTTATATTTGTGTTTGCCCTTTTTTCTTTTTTGTTCCTCTATACACCCTTTATTGCTTTCTTTTGCAGTAAATGGAAATTTCAAATGTAGCACTTTAATATCATTACTGATTTTTTTCACTATATTTTTTAGAGGTTTTGGTCTGTTTATTTGTTTACTGGTTTCAGTGGTTGTCTCAGAGTTTACAGTTTACTGTATCAAAGTCAGTTTCAAAGTTATATAAGCTTAATTCCAGTAGTGTATAGAAATGTTACTCTATTACCTTTCTACTCTTTTATGGTATTACTGTTATAATGTTACACTTATTAACATTTCAATCCAAGAATATGTTATTAATTACTTTTTTGTCTGTAATCATTTCCTTGGCCTAACACAACTCTGCTCCCTCATACCTCCTTTGCGGCTGTTCTTGACAAATATACTACACGTATGTTGCATTTCTATATGTTCCAGGCCCAGCAATATATTATATACATACTATTCTATGCAATTGCTTTTTAAGTCAATTAACAGGAAAAAGGAGGAAAATACGCGTTTGTACTATCTTTTATAATAACATAATTATCTTTACCAGTGTTCTCTACTGAGTTGGGGGGCAAGGGGGAAGGATTCAAATTACCATCTGGAGTCACTTACTTTCAGCTTGAAGAACTACTTCTTTTTTTTTTTTTTAAGATTTTATTTATTTATTTGACAGACAGAGAACACAAGTAGGCAGAGAGCCACGCAGAGAAAGAGGAGGAAGCAGGCTCCCTGCAGAGCAGAGAGCCTGATGTGGGGCTCGATCCCAGGACCCTGGGATCATGATGTGAGCCGAAGGCAGAGGCTTTAACCACTGAGCCACCCAGGCACCCCCTGAAGAACTACTTCTAATATTCCTTGTGAGTCAGATCTATGAGCAACAAATCTCTCAGGTTTTGTTTCTTATAAAGTCTTTATTTAACCTTCACCTTTATTTCACATTTGGAAAATAGCTTTGCTGAATATGGTTGATATTGTTATTCCTTTCAGCACTTTTAATATGTTATCCCATTGTTTCTGCTGAGAAGTCAACTATTAATCTTATCGGGGTCCCTTGTAAATAATGAGTTGTTTTTCTCTTGCTGATTTTCAGATTTTTCCATGTCTTTGACTCTCAGGATTTTTACTATAATGTGTCTCTTAATAGATCACTTTCAATTTATCCTACTTGGAGTTTCTTTAGCTCCTCTGTGTGGAGGTTATTGATTTTTAATTAAATTTGGGAACTTTCAGCCATTTCTTTGAACATTTTTCTGCTTCTTCCTCTCCTTCCTCTCCTCTCCAACTTTGTATGAATTGGTGCTGTTTATTGTGTCATGTTTCTCTTTTTTTGCTCATTCCTTATTCTTTCTGTTCAACTTAAGCCATCTGTATAGTCTATCTTCAAGTTCATGTATTCTTCCTTCTGCCACTTCAAAGGTACTGGTGAGCCCTCTAATGAATACTTTTTAATTAATAGACTTATTTTAAGAATATTTGGGGGGGCTGGGTGGCTCAGTGGTTTAAAGCCTCTGCCTTCAGCTCAGGTCATGATCCCGGGGTCCTGGGATCGAACCCCACATTGGGCTCTCTGCTCCATGGGGTGCCTGCTTCCCTTCCTCTCTCCCTTCCTCTCTCTCTGCCTGCCTCTCTGCCTACTTATGATCTCTGTCTGTCAAGTAGATAAATAAAAAATATTTTTTAAAAAAGAATATTTTTAGGTCTACAGAAAAATTGAACAGGAAGTACAGAGAGTTCCTGAATGTGCTTTCTCCCTCAGCAGTCTTCTCTACTACAACATGTTGAATTAGTGTGCCACATTGTTGCAATTGATGAGTCAAAACTCACACCTTACTATTAACTGAAGTTCATAGTGCACATTAAAGTTCATTCTTTGTGCTGTACACTTCTGTGTTTCTGACAAATATATACTGTAGTCACCATTACAGTATCATATAGAATAATTTCTATCCTAAAAATCTCCTTGCTCCACCTCTTTGTCCCTTCCTGCTGAAGCCTTAGCAACCACTCTTCTTTCACCACCTCTAGAGTTTTGTTTTTGTAGACTATCATATAGAATATCATATTGGCTTCTTTCACTTAGCAATATGCCTTTACAGGCTTCTATGTCTTTATATGACTTGAGAGCTCATTTCTTTTTATTACTGAATAATATTCCATTATATGAGGGTATCATAGTTTACCCAAACATTCACCCAAGGACATCTTAGTTGCTTCCAAGTTTAGAACTAGGAGCAGAATTATGAATACTTATGGATAAAACTGCTATAAACGTTTGTGTGCAGTGTGGATATACGTTTTCAACTCATTTGGGTAAATACTAAGGAGCACAATTGCTGAAGCATATGGCTTCTAGTGAGTTTTTATTTCAGTTATTTTCTTTTTCAGCTTCATAATTCTCATGTGGCTCTTTTTTAATTTCCATTTCATTATTGCTATTCTCTATTTGATGTGATAGTGTCATCATATCTTCCTTTACTTCTTCAGTCGTGATGTCCTTTGATTCTATGAACATGTTTATAAGGGCTATTCTGAAATCTTTTCCTGCTAAATCCAACATCTAGTTACTCTCACAGAAAATTTTTGTCACTGTTTTTTTTTTTTCCCAGTATATAGGTCATGCTTTTCTGGTTTTTTTTTTTTTAATACTTCATAATTTTCTGTTGCAAATTGGATATTTTAGATAACATAAAATAGTAACTTTGGGTACTAGCCACCCCCACCATAAGACTTGTTGATGCTATTTGCTTATTTGTTTAGTGACTGTCTGGATGATTTTAGAGAAGTCTTTTCCACCTTCACACAGTATAAGTTTTTGTTGTTTCTCCTCAGGGAGGCACAGACTTGAATATATCCATAGTCACTCTGGGTGACAGTGGTTGTAGTGGTTCGACTTTTTTCCTTTTCTTTTCTTCACATCCAAATGACAATCTCCACCAATTATCAGCTGATTGTCCAATTGTTTTCAACAATGCCCTGGGTCATAACCTGTTTTGAAAACAAATCCAATCAAATTTTGGGTTCTCAGAATAGTTTCTGAGTTCTATTTTTGATATTTGCTTTGACCTCAGGAGGAGTCTTAGTTGACTCAGGCTGTACGACAAAATGCCATAAACTGGCTGGCTAAAACAACCGACATTTATTTCTCACCATTCTGGAGGCTGGAAAATACACGATCAAGACGTGGGTAGATTCACCTTCTGGTTAGGTCCATCTTCCTGGCTTGTAGATAGCTGTCTTCTTACTATATCCTAACATGGTGGAGAGAGAAAGAGGAGGCAAGCACTCTGGTGTTTCCTCTTACAAGGGCACTAAGCCCATCATGGGGTTTTCCACTCTCATGACCTCATCTAAACCTAATTACTTCCAAAAGCTTAAGCTCCTCATACTGGTGGTTAGAGCTTCAAAAATGAATTTTAGGAGAACAAAAACGTTCAGTCCACAATGAAAGGTTTTCTGCCAGCTGACTTATTCCCTAATTACCTTCTTCAAACTAGCCAGCTTACAGTTTAGTTTGTATCTTGAATCTCCTCCAATTGTCTTTCATCACAACCTCCACCATTTTTGAGGTCACCCCTAGACTTGAGTTTTTCCATAATCTGTTGCAAAAGGAGTTAGTTCCTTTGGGAAAAGATTAGAAGCCATTTGTTTTGTAGCTTGTCTCTTCATGCCAGAAAAAAGCTCCAAGTCCGGGCCCTGGAGCTGAGGGTAAAAATAAGGGCAAGCTTCTCTCTGAGAGATATATTCACTATAGAAGCTGAGCACTGGGGCAGGGGGAGGCAGGAGGCTGACAAAGGTCCTTTTGGCTTTCCTTTCCCAACATGTAACCACCATCTCATGAACTGGGGTAAAGATGATCGGTGTCCCAGACTTCAAAGTCTGCTATACATAAGGTAAAGCCTACATTCCATGATGGAAAATAGACAATAGAAGGGAGCCCCTACCTCTCAATCACACTAACTCAGGACTTACCCCAACAACAAATAGTTGTGAGCAGAATGAGAAATGCCAATACCTTGCTCCTCCTTGGGAAAAAAGTTCCCTTTTTTAGAAGGATACCCTAACTCTCGTTTCTTCTAGCTTTCCTGTTCACCTAAAGGGAAAGATAACAGGAGGCAGGGCTTCAAAGAGATAGATGGGAATGCTGCAGCAGGGAAGGAAATAGTAAGCAGGGGACAGAAGATATGAAAGAAACATTTGTGAAGCCTTAAGAAATGGACCTATTCTAAAACTAAATGCTACTCATCCCCACACACACATGTATAGCCTGAGTACACTAGGGTACATTATAGCTAAAAGGGATGAAAGACACAGAGACTCCAAAGAGGAGTATATAGGGAAACCCAAAGTCAAGAAAGAAGATAAAATTTAAGACGCTAGAGAAATTTGAACTTTCTAGTATGTATACCAACTCCTAGCCAGATTAACATAAATTCCCACACTAAAGGGCTATATACCTCAATTCCTCCTATCTGGTATATCATGTCTTGCTTTTGATAAGAAATTACAAGCCATTCTAAAAGGAAAAAGGAAAAAAAAAACACACACACAGTCTGAAGAGAGAAGGTAAGTATCAGAACCAGAGTCAGATATGGTAGAAACTTTGGAATTATCAGACCTGGAAATTTAAATGACTATAGTAATATGCTAAGATTTCTGGTGGAAAAAGTAGACAATATGCAAGAACAGATGAGTACTGTAAACAGAGACACGGAAATTCTAAGAAAGAAGCAAAGGAAATGTTAGGAAGTAAAAACACTGAAACAAAAATGAAACATGGTTTTGATGAATTCACTAGTATACAACGCTGAAGAGAGAATCAGTGAGTTTGAAAATAGGTCACTAGGACCTTGCCAAACTGAAATTCAGAAGAAAAAAGAGTGAGGAAAAAAAAAAAAGATCAGAGCATCCAAGAACTGTAGAAAATTTCACTAGAAGAAAGAGAATAAGGAGTAGAAGAAAAATTAAAGGAAAAATGACTGAACATTTCTAAAATTACTGACCAACACTAAACTACAAATCCAAGAAGCCCAGATAACACAAAGCAGGATAAATACTAAAACAAAAAAACAAAAACAAAATCACCTCAGTTTAAATATCATAGTCAAACTATAAAACATCAAAAATAGGAAAATTTTGGTTACCTGGATGGCCCAGTTGGTTTAGCATCTGCCTTCGGCTCAGGTCATGATTTCATGATTTCAGGGTTCTGGGATCTAGTCCTGCATTAGGCTCCCCACTCAACAGGATGTCTGCTTCTCCCTCTCTTTCTACGCCCCACCCCCCGCTTCTGCTCTCTCTGTCTCACATGCACTCTCTGTCAAATAAATAAATGAAATCTTTAAAAAAAAATAGAGAACATCTTAAAAGAAGCTTGTTGGGGAGAGGGGAGCAGCTTGGCTACAGAGGAGGAAGGATAAGAATTATATCATCTTTTTCTCAGACTCCGTGCAAACAGAAAGTAGAGTAAAGTATTAAAAAAAATCTACCAACCTAGAATTCCATATTTAGAGAAATTATGCCTCAGAAGTGAAGGAGAAATAAAGACTTTCCCAGAGGAAAAAAAAACCTGAAAAAATTCATGGCTAGCAAGACTTGTCTTTCTTTTTCTTTTCTTTTCTTTTTTTTTTTTTAAGATCCTATTTATTTGTTAGAGAGAGACACAACGAGAGAGGGAACACAAGTAGGGGAATGGGAGAGGAGGAAGCAGGCTTCCTCCCGAGCAGGGAGCCTGATGTGGGACTCGATCCCTGGACCCTGGGATCATGACCTGAGCCAAAGGCAGATGGTTAACAATTGAGCCACCCAGGTGCCCAAGACCTGTCTTTAAAGAAATGTTAAAAGAAATTCCTCAGACGGAAAGAAAGTGATATAAAGTGGGAAGTTGGAGTGGAAAGTTTGAGCCCCACGTTGGATGTAGAGATTACTTTTAAAAAGAAGAAAGGAAGGAAGGAAGGAAGGAATGAACGAACTTAGACACAAGTAAAGAAAGAAAGTGCTAGAGAAGGAATAAATAAGCCAAAATAAAATATTTCATTTTCATTCTTCTTAACTGTTCAAAGTAATAATAATAACAATGATTGGGCAATTCTGCCTTATGTATAGGTGAAATGAATGATAGCAAAGTCGAAAAGATGGGAGCTGACTTGGGCATTTTCTGTCATAAAATATCTGTACCACACATGAAGCAGAATAGTGTTATTTGAAAGTGGACTCATATTAATTTAAAATCTACATCTTAAACTCTAGGATAACCATTAAGAATATTTTAAAATAAGAGGCTCCTATATGGTACAGTTGGTTGAGCGCCTGACCCTTGATTTCAGCTCAGGTCATGATCTTGTGGTCATGAAACCTTGAGGTCATGTTGGGCTCTGTGCACTCAGTGAAGAATTCTGCTTGAATTTCTCTCTCCCTCTCCCTCTACCCCTAGCCCTACCCCCACTCTCTTTCAAATGAATAAATAAATCTTTTTTAAAAAAATATTTTTAAAAGAAGTATAATAACACCGAGGGAGAAGATAAAATGGAAACATAAAATATTTAACACTTGAGAAGGCAGAAAAAGAGAAAAAGGAAACAAAGAACAAACACAAAACTTAAGAACAAAGAAGATTATCATGAATATCAAGAGGCATTACATAATGCTACAGAGGTTACATAATTATCGAAGAATACATAATAATGCTAAACATGTATACACCTAACAACAGAGCATTAAAATATATATGGCAAAAACTAATTTTAAAAATGGAGAAGGAATAGATAAAACCATGGCTATAGTTGGAAACTTCAACATCCCTCTGTTAGTAATTAATAAATCAAGCAAGCAGAAATCAGTAATGATATAGATGATCTGAATAGCACCATCAATCAAATTACTTTGACATTTGATTGACATCTAGCAACTACAAAATACACATTCTTCTCAAGTTCACAGGGGATATACAGCAACATGGACCACATTCTGGCCATAAAACAGACCTCAACAAAGTTAAAATATAAAAATCATACCAGGGACACCTGGTGGTTCAGTCGTTAAACATCTGCCTTCAGCTCAGGTCATGATCCCAGGGTCCTGGGATTGAGTCCTGCATCCGGCTCCTGTTCAGTAGGGAACCTGACTCTTCCTCTGCCCTACTCCCTGCTTGTGTGCATTCTCTCTCTCTCTCTTTCAATTAAATAAATAAAATCTCTTTTAAAAATCATACCAAATACATTCTTAGACCATAATAGAATTAAGCTAGATATTAATAACAGAAAGATAGCTAGAAAAATCCCCACATAAACAGCACACTTCAAATTACCTATGTATGACTCAAAGGGAGTTTTTTCTCAAGGGAAATGTTAAAATATTTTGAACTAAAGAAAATGAAAATATGAAATATCTAAATTTGGGGGATGCAATGAAAGCAATGCCTAGAG
Source organism: Meles meles (assembly GCF_922984935.1). NCBI lineage: Eukaryota > Metazoa > Chordata > Mammalia > Carnivora > Mustelidae > Meles > Meles meles. The sequence continues at coordinate 94,114,662 of NC_060066.1, forward strand.
GGAAACTTACAGCATTAAATGTATCACAGTGTATTTAAGGAAGCCCTTTTGTTTAGATATTTAATTATTTTTATTACTAATTATTTCAAGCATGCAAACAATGTTATATTAAAGAAGCTGAATCTTAATTATTAAGATTATTAAGGAAAATACATAAAAGTATATTTGTTGATTATGGATATTTTTAGGTTCTCAATACATATTATCAAATTGCCCAGGAGAAATAATGTATTGGTTTGTACTCCCACCAGAAATTTCATTCAATCAAGATTGAGTATTAATTTTCTTCATCTGTGCAAATTAAAAAGATGAAACATGGTAACTCATTTTTCTTTGTATTTTCATTTTTTAGGTTACATGTACACTCATCAAGGAATGCCTTCCAGAAAAATAGGAGTACAAATGAAATCAGGACAATACAGAGTCATCATAGCACAGTCCCAACATTATATATTGGCAATTATTCCTTTTGTTGCTTAAAATCACATTATCATGACAAGTTTTCTACAACAACTCTTCTAGCTAACTTATACAGTTAGACAACAAAACAGACTTCAGATATTTATGAGGACTCTTATAATATTAATGAATTTCTACCAATCCTTGGCTGCACACTAATCTACTCTTTCTGTATTAGTTATCTACTACTTCTTGACAAATTACCCTCAAAATTAAGTGGTTTAGGGATGCCAGCCTGCCTCAGTTGGTAGACCATGTGACCATTAATCCCATAATCTTGGGATTATGAGTTCAAGCCCCACATTGAGTATGGAGCCAACTTTATTTTATATTTTATTTTTTTAAAGATTTTATTTATTTATTTGACAGACAGAGATCACAAGTAGGCAGAGAGGCAGGCAGAGAGAGAGAGGGAAGCAGGATCCCTGCTGAGCAGAGAGCCCAATGCGGGGCTCGATCCCAGGACCATGAGATCATGACCTGAGCTGAAGGCAGAGGCTTAACCCACTGAGCCACCCAGGTGCCCCTGGAGCCAACTTTAAAAAACAATTAGTGGGGTGCTTGGGTAGCTCAGACACACTGGATTTTGGCTCATGTCATGATCTCAAGGTTATGGGGATAAGCCCCTTCACAGGCTCCACACTCAGGTTGGTGTCTGCTTGGGATTCTTTCCCCTTCCTTTTTCCTCCTCCTCTGTTCCTCCTCCCACCCCCACACACTCTATCTCAAATAAATAAATAAATAAATAAATAAATAAATAAATAAAACCTTTTTAGAAATTAGCAGTTTAAAACATATCTTATGGTTTCTGAGTGTGAGGGGTGTAAAAGCAGTTTTGTTGGGTGGTTCTGACTCAGGGTCTCCCATGACATCGCAGTCAAGCTGTAAGCTTGGGACTCAGTAGTCTGAAGCCCTAACTGGGGCTGAAAGCTCCATTCCCAAGGAGGCTAACTCAGAGTTATTAGCTGTTCCTCCCCAGTTGTTGGCTGGAAGTCTTATTTTCTCACTACTTGGGCTTCTCCAAGGGCTGTCTGATTGTCTTCAAGACATGGCAGCTAGGGTGTCTGGGTGGCTCAGTCAATTAAGTCTCTGACTGCTCAGGTCATGATCCCAAGGTCCTGGGATCAAGTTCCACATCAAGGTCCCTGTTCAGTGGGGAGTCTCCTTCCTTTCCCTTTGTCCCTCCCCCTTGCTCATGCCCTGTTTCTCTCTCTCTCTCTCTCAAATAAATAAATAAAATCTTAAAAAAAAAAAAAAGACACGGAGGCTGGATTCTTCCAAAATGATAAGTAATGAGGGAAAGAGAGAGCACATAAAATGAAAGCCACAGTCTTTCATAACCTCTTCTAAAAAGCATCATACCATCATTTCTGCTATATGCTATTTGTCACATAGACCACCCCCCACCCCAGTTCACTATGGGAGAGAATCAAGCAAGATTAGGAGAAATGCTAGGAGATAAGGGTTATTGGGGCATTGTGGCAGGCATAATCATGTACCTCTTTGATATTGTGATTTATAATAAGGATATATATTTCCCCATTCCTGACACACAGCTCCTAAAACCCCTAAAATTTCTTAAGTGACAGCCCTAGGTAAATTAAGCCCTAGGTAACCTAAAATGGTGACTGGTCACCA